>NC_050202.1:92618300-92978300 GCF_013141755.1 Anopheles stephensi
CGAAGGATGGGAAGAGAGCAAAAAGAAAGGGGGAAAATGAAACACATTTTAGTCAAATGGATCGAACCGGCGGGGACTGAGTGGTATGATTAATGATATGAATGTGGTACCCTCTGGCTGTTGCTGCGCAAGAAAAAGGACCGACGCAGGAGAAAGACATCCCGGGAAATTCGAATTGACAGCCATCCAAAGTGAAGGAGACAAGTGATGGGTTTGCGATCCACATCCACACCGAGCGCTCGATGCACGAATGTGGTCGGACAAATATAATATTCCAAAATTAATTAATTTCCCGTCATGTCGTCTTATTGTAAATCTATTAAACAGTGATAAATACAAATCGCTCAGTTAACTTCTTGCTACAAATGTGTGTCCTTGTAGCGGCGGGTGCGTAAAATGTCACCGAAGAATTTACCAGCAAATCACACAACCACACACCCCGGGAAATGGTCGTTGATGGTGTCAATTGGTAAGCGAGAAATGGCTGGAATGTTTGTCTGCAAATGAATCGTTTCTTCCCAATATCCTGGATGGCATTCTGTAGAACAGATTTGCCATCTCGTCGTTGTTTCGGTTCTCAGGTAAAGTTTTCCCTTTTCGAAGTCGCCTTACAAATGGCATCTCATTTTCTTCATCGCCCCCCCAGAACAAGGCCGATGACGCTGGGGAAGGATTCGATACCGATTTGATCCATTAATTTTCAAGTCGTTCATCTCGTAGAGCTCCCATTCGCCATGCCCCCGGCATAGCCAAACGGTTAAGGATGAATGCGATAAATCAAAATTGTAAATACGATACCGCAAATTTCTCCCAATCACAAGTGGAAGTCTGAGCAGCCGGCTCATTTCCGGCACCAGAAATCGATCGTCGAACCGTGGTGTTGTTTTCAGTGGAAATGGGAAACCGATAGCTGTAAATTTAACCCGCTCGTGGGAGCCTCGACCAGACACACCGACAGTCAGACAGACACAGTCACATCAAATCCTTATCAAACTTTGCAACGGAATCCCAGTCAGACAAGAAAACTATTCTGATTCGCTTTTTCAAAACCGGGCTCCGGGCCAAACAATCCTTTAAGCGTACGACGGCGACGACGACGAGTGGGAAGATATACGATGGGAAATTAATATTTTGCAACGGAAACGCCAGCCATCGACGCCGTTGATGGGTCTCCCGAGAAGAGTCGTTGGTCTTTGTTGGGTAGGAAAAATAGCTGCATTTCCCGCCCTCGAAGGAAAAGCTCAATCACTCAGCTAGTAAAGCATTCGCAAGATGAGTTTCCTGAGTGATTTCAATCTGCCCCGGTTCGGCGCGATAGAGTTGCGGTTTTGTGAAGGATTTCAAAGAAAATCACTGCTCGCCGTCGCGGAAGTAGAAACATAAATTCCAATCAAACCTGGACCCGGGCAGGCGGCGTCCTGGTGGAAAGAGAGGTGAAAGGGTTGAGGGCGGGAAAAGGATTTGGCTTCCAACTCCGACTGGTCGTTTTTATAGACCCGCAGTTATTGACGATGTTTGGATTATTTCGAGCCAGTGACTCTTTCTTTCGGCCAACCCCCGACAGCTCAGTAAGGCCACCTTTCAGTCACAGCTTATAGTAGGGATTGTAACATAAATTTCATGTTTTTAAAATCGACGCCGGTCATAATGGTGTTCCAGGTCCGCCAATGTCCACCGCGGAAAATCGCTCGGGCGGGATGATATTCTTTTATCTACTTCGGTGGGTTCTGTCGGTTTTGGCTGGTCGGCTGGCATATTCACAGCAACATCACCATCAATTGGGAATGGGAAGCTATCGTACGTGTACGTGTACGATAGGTGGTCGCGTTGACCAGCAGCGGAGATGAAATAATATTTGGAGATTATTAGGTTAAAAGCAACGTTGTAGCAGCGCTTTTACAAATATTGAATATCGATTTCGAGTTTTGTGTGACGCTTGATGATGAGCAAACACACCCACTCACCCAGCAGGGAGAGATCATAGGATCGATATTAATTACAGATAACCGTGGATTTGGACGACGAGGCGTAGTCGTTTGACAGGTGGTCGTGGCCCTACCACGCCCAGAGGGGAATGCTAATAACTTGCTCATACATTACGATTAAAGAGGCAATCGCGATTTTTTGTGCTGGTTTTCAGTTTTTGCAAAGGAGAGCACTTTTTCTCGCTGGAAACTCTACGTGGGACGTCAATTTTTCATGATTTACCCCGTTGAGAGGGTATGTCTGTTCATCGGATGTAACCGTTGATTAATCACTGGCGTGCGATGTGAGCTCTAGCGTCCAATCTTTGAGACGAGCACATCATCCTCCAGGACCGCTGTGGGGACTGAGTATATTGACTAATTTATGACCAACGGATGGATCTTTTGCGCGAATGCACACACGCACACACACACACATTGGACATTGGAGTAAATGCTCACAAAAAAACGAGGATATGGACAGTTTGGAGCGTCAATTTATTTTCATTACGCTTGCCTTCATACGACGAGCAGCTTCGTAGGACGTGCGCGTGAACGTTGAGAAGTGACACAGATTTCCTCTTTCACACTGCGACGAAATCATAAAAATCTTCTCCCCGAAGGATCCAGGTCGTTTCCTGTCTTTCTCTGTTGGGGGTTGCTAATCCAGATCAACTCGGGCATTCGAGTTCTTGTCGCTACGAATGCAGGCACCAGCTTCAGACGGCTGTTGTAACTTACCACCGCGTTCTGCCGGCTCTGCCAGCTCGTCATGTGAGAAAGGTGGACTTGGTGCTTTTAGTATGGACATGATAATGAAGAAAAAAAAAGGAAGTTCGAGGAAAAAAAATTGACGAGTATCCTCGAAACGGTTCGAATGCTGGTCGTCCGAACGTGTTCTGTAATCCTTTTTTGTTGGGACTGGATTTGTTCGGACCTGCGTTCGCTGAAGAGCGTTGTCACATATTTTGAGCTTCTGGTGAGCACGAAAGCCTGGAAGCTTGAATGCATGTAAGTAGTTATAAATTTTATAAATATATACTCCACCTAAGAATCGCGACAGAAGGGAAAACAAAATCCCTATCTGGTGGATGGACGAAACATGGCCTCATCGCACACGGTCAAGGAGACGGAACTGGCTGAGGACCACTCTTGATGAATCTTGATGTTTTTTTTTTTGTTGGTTAGGGCAAATGGTCACCAAGAGAGTTTTCTGTCGCTGACGGGGATTCGGAAAGCTGCTCCCAGAATCAATCCATTTTCCAGCGCGAAACACAAACCTCAAAGGCGAGTGTGTTTGAGAGGTGGCAAGTGAGCAGAATGAGGCATCCGAATGATATATACCTCTTAATATTACCATTTCAAATCAGTCGAGCGTTATGTCTACGATTTTTTATCTGTGTGTGTGTGTGTTTTTGCTCTTGCTTTTTCGCGTGTGGAGAACGGACCACTCAGTCATCCCGGCTACAATCCATCCACTTCCGGACAAATTTTCCACTACCTTCGCCGATAAGGTGAAAGGAAGAAGCGATGGGAAGAGATGGACAAATATTATATATTTGGAAACTCTCATGTCCTTTGGCGTGTCTGCTCGGATGGTATCATCAAGATTATCTATCATATTATTCGCCGAATTTCGTGGTTTCGTGTCCCATCCTTCCGGAGGACTATCGTCGTTCCGAGACCAGACAAACCGCGCTTTTTTTTTGGAGTGGATTCCATGATGTGAGGGTTGTTTTTTTGTTGTTGTCCTCGGTCTCACCGGTTGTTCTTTTTATGAGCGACAGCCTCCGGTAACGACATCCAGGAACCACTCGAAAGGATGCGAAAGATGACGGTGGAAGAGGTATTGAAAAATATTATTTATTTGTACATCAATATGCCACGGCAGGAGCGGATGAATGAGTGTGCTGGAGAGCGCATAGTACATACAAAGTGCGCGAAAATCATACCCTCGTTGGAGCTGGTATACGATGGAGATCCCGCAGGAAGAGCAATAAGTGTCGGTGTGTAATTAAAAATAAACTCCATATCGAAAACCGACGGTACAGTTTAACCGTGAAAAGCAAGAACACAGCCGGGTTCGACGACAACTTGTTTGAAGTGGATCATCGTAGGCAGGACTGCCACTTGAATTTTAACGACTCGCAAAAGACGACATCGTCCCTCCCCTGGCTCTATCGTTATCAATTCTATAGAAATTGATCCTCATTAGATAGATGAACTGAATGTTCCCTTTTTTTTAAACGAACAAGCGACCGATTCTTCGTTTGACATTTGACAGTTGACGCGGTAACTAACGGAACAGCTAAAGTGGTGTTCCACGAGCCGCGATATGCTTGATAAATTCTTTATGGTGAGTTTTATTGATACAAAAGTCCTTCCTTTGGACGGGAATCCGCTGCTGTGAGACTGCGGATTGGGGGAGGATAAAATTTGATTGTGTGCCGACAGGACGCGGACATCGTTCGTTGAAAACTTCCGTCAACTGTCCACAGCCGCCGAAGTGGACAGAGTGTAATCGAATCGTTAAAATTCATAACTGCCACCAAACACCAGTGTGGACAGACACGACATATCGAGTGGCCGGTCAGTTCGTGATTGAATTACAAATTTTCGGCGCGAATGGCGTGGCTGACGCGTTGCAAGGCGCTCATATGTCGCGCTCGTATCATGATTGAATTAGTTTGGCCGAAAAATTGCCCATTGACATCCTAAGCCTCCCAGAGCAAGTCTAGAGCTGGCTCAGTGCGGGTTAATTAGCATAAATGGAGCCGCCTAGCTTCGTTCGCCGAGACGAACCGTCGCTCAATCTTGGATGCTGCGATAATTCTTCGTACTATTTTTAACGCTAAGTATTACAAAACATGCACCTTGATCTCTTTCCAGTATAGCTTGAGATGTGTGAAAGCAAACGAAGTGGATGATCATGGCGTCTCGATAAAAAAATTCCAAAAGTAATAATAATAATGAAAGTAAAAGATCATACAATGTGAACAAAACCTTTTAAATCGTCCCAGAGGTTTTCTGAGCTTTTTTGTTCCAAAATTCTCTGGAACCGTTGTCCACCCTCGCAGCGTATATTCCAGGACCTGAATGAAGTGGGCATCGGTATGCGGCATTTGGCATTTGAATGTGGAAAAAGTATTGTCTTTCGTTTTGTATCCTCCTGCCGATCCCTTCAGCCCTTTCCTCCTCCCTTCGTGATCCTCTCGGCCTGACCAGAACAAACGATTATGCGTTTGTTGTTGTGTTCACGCAAATATTTTTTGACAGCAACCAAATAATCTATACCCTATTTTTATGAATATGTAGATGATATCCCTTACCATCGGGTCCTGCTGGTTGGATGTTTTTTTTTTTTTTGTTGTTCTATAACTTGGGAAAGTGAATGAATGCGGACAAAAAAAAGAAGGAAGGACGATAACGGAACCATGCTCACGCGTTCGGATGGAACGATCACCAAATTGAAAAATTATGTCCAACCACTCCCCAGTGCTCGGGCGCGTTTCGTGGTGTGGGATGTGGTCGGTTTTTGTGTGTATGAGTCACTCGCTTTATCCTGCCAGTGTTATCCCTTTCGCGAGAGCATGATAGCCAATGGCCATTATTCCATCCGTTTTTTTGTGTTGAGCTTCGTAGAGACCTCGCCAATGATTAGGAAATGGACGAGGAACCTTTTATGTGTGAGAACCGCGTGTGGACATTGTTTGGGTGAATTCTGTCGAATTCTGTGTACTACTAATGGTAGTAACACAGGACAATTGAGAGGGATAAGAATAACCGAAAAATAATATAACCACCAGCGAGAAAACGTATGGAATAATACCGCTGGATAGTTATTAATGGATTGATGGTTGATATGGGCGAACAAAACGACCGTCCACAACAACGACTCTATCATTCTATACACAATCACAGTCGCACAGTGCGAATTTTATGATTCAAAACGAGTAAAAAAAAAGTACAAAAACCTCTCTTTATGTGCCTTTTTGCCTGGCCATGTGCAATCTAAACAAGCAACCGACGTAATAACGAGCTTCAAGAATCGTTTTAAAACAAGTGCTTCACAGCGCTTCGGCGTATTATCGTAAATATTTCGTACGCAATGTATTTCTTTGTATTTATTATTTGTGTGCTTACATGCGTGTTAACGCGTTTGTTAGAAGCTTTAGGAAAAGAAGCTTATCAAGCAAAACTAAGCTCTGTCGCTCATTCACAAGGGTCGCAGTGAGAGCATCTCGCATCTCGTTGTCTCGTAAAATGTCTTTCCACGGGATTCTGGGAAAATTCCTACCCAAGCAAAGCAACAACCGCATCAGGTCAGTAGAAATGTGTCCCTTTTATCGCGATCTTGCGCGTGTTTTTGCTTTCCCTGGAAAAATATTGAAGTGCGTCCAATGTTGGTAGGTAGCCGAAAAAGCCCACCCGAATGGTCAGTTGGTTGTCATGTAATCCTTTCTAATACTGCACGCCTACACTTTATAAACCAAAGCAGACGATCTGGTCCACGTGGAAAATACACACACACACAAACACACACACACACACACACACACACACACACACACACATTTTCAGAGCCATATATCATATCGCTTCCCGTGCCAGTGAAGGTTGGCGTTTGATGAGCGGCAGGAATAACAAAAACAAAAAATCCACGAATAATGGCACTTTTCGATGGTCTGACAACCCACCCAAAACCGAAAAAGCGACAAAAAAAGGACTGGAAAATTAGGGCCCTCCTTTAGGCTGCAGGAGTCGGGAAAAGGGGTTGACAGGCATTGCGATGGAGACGCACGGTGGTTGAGAGGTTGAAAAATGTATAAGTAATAATCATTACCCGAACGCAACCGAAATGACAAACGGGTCCACTCGCTCGTCCCAAACAAGGAGGCTGGATGCGACGGTATGCAGGAAAAGGGGACACACGTGAAGTGCGCATCTTGTGCGGCCGTTATTGTTGGTTTGATTCTCATCCCTTGGACCCACCCACCGTTGCGTTCCGTTGTCATTTTGCGTATTTGCAGGCACAAGGACCTTCTCTTCAGCGATCCGGGGTTGGGAGAGTTAATGGATGTATATGGCTGCTTTTTTTGGTGTATGTGTTTGTGAGAATGTGAGCTGGGTTTGCGCCTGTGTCTCGAAAATGAACCCTTTTTTTCGTGTTCTGACGAAGCATCACCAGACGCGGGAGGAAACGAAGGGATGAGCAGAAGCGGTGAAGGGTAACATTATAAAACATAAATTTATGCGCGTTTTAGAACACGCATGAGCATCCTCGTACCGTTCTCACCCGGGTTGTCATAGAACCATGGCCACCATAGAACCAGGGCGATAAACAACGGCATGCGGCAGCAGCAGCAGCAGGAGGACATTACAAAAAAGGATGAAAGGAATCACTTTTTGCTAGCAGAATGTGTATGTGACATTGCTTGAGGGAAAAGAATCGAAATCATCCGAGGGTATCGAGGTTGGGAGGAAGGGTGTAGTGGGAAGAATGATAATATCGCCAAGATCCGTCATTGTGTCATATCAAGAATCGGTGAAAAATTGCCCCACACTACAGCACATTTTCCCGCCGCATCGGCGGCGGTTTTCCGAGAACGAATCCATCCATTAATGGAGCACTGTTTGCACCCGCTCGCTCGGTTCGGTTTTCAGCACTGCGGTTCATTTGTGTTGAAGCGCAGGCAGAGAAAAAAAGAGTCGCTCAATAGACGAATAGGGAGAAGCAAAAACCCTACCGAATAGCTGGCCGGGTTCGAAAAGGACTCATTATCGAAATGCATTCTCGTAATGGATTTATAGAGAGCTCGCAAGGAAGTACGGTTACGGTAAATGACTTGTTGAAATATGCGACCGCTCCGGGCGGCACACGAAGAAAACAGATAATAGCGATTTTTCTTGTTTTTCCATCGACTGCTTAAGGCGTCATTGCGCAGACGGACGCTTCCTTCCCTGGCTTGTGGGATGGGTAGGCGAGTCATTCCATTAAGCAAACGCTGGCCCGAAATTGTCGATCGTTACACGACGTTAAGTGATACAAATATTATGCTCTGCTTACGATCCCCTTGTTGAATGAAAATGAGTCGAGCATCAATAATGACAGTGGCTGAGTCCTGGATTCATACCTGGAAGAATACAGAAAAACAAAACAACATTAGTTTATTTGGGATTTTTTAGGATAAACATCGAGAGAGGCTGGAGATGGAGAGCGTACACATAAATCATCATTTGGAAAATTGCGAAGCAAATGAGGCCCTTTTTCCCTTATCAGTGCACAACTATCGGACGGTTTTATCTGATTTGAATAAAACACCAAAAACTTTTCCATCCTCACAGTTCCGTACCGTGTCCGGTCGGTGTCGAATGCGTTGGCAAATCGTTGTTCTACGATAATTCATTTAAAGTCACAAACAATTTTTAACCAATCGCAAACGTGCCAAACGAGGCATGCACGAAAATGTGCCCAGGAAAAAGGTCCAGTTCCCAGCTGGTGGAATGGTGAGAAGAGAGTTCCTGGCTTTTTTCGGGGAAAAAATGAGGGAACAAGTACACGTACACTGGAGAGTCGTTCGACTAGAGTTCGGTGCGCAACTAATCCTAACCTTATCTCTGTTCGTATCACCACCATCACCACCACCGCGCTAGCAAGGATCCTGGTGCTTCGACTTCTCGTGTGATCGTAAACAGGATACGTGGACGACCCGGACCTCCCATTCCCAGTGTTGGGTGGGCTACTATAAATAACCCAACCCTCCTGCTCCGGAATGGTTGAAAGCTTAACCAGGGGGCTTAGTGGAACGTATGCCGAGGTAAAGATATTTTAAAATAATATTTTGCAGGATTTCAATTTTTAGTTTTCCCTCCACCTCGGATTGACCGACCGCTGCCCTCGAGGGGTGGCTTTAGTTGCGAGGGGTTGGAAAATCAACTAAAAATCATACCAAAAAGCCAAACGTCGTCGATGCATGGGATGTGTGTAGGTTGGTGGCGGTGGTTACGGTCCGTTTGATTCTCAGGCAATGGATTTCGGAGGATTCGTGCTGGAATTTATGCTTTTCTTTTCATGCGTGCGGGCCTTGGGTACGCGGCTCCAGAGTGTGGGTGAATTTATCCTCCGGACCTGGACATCCCCGAGAAGCGGTGGTCATATTTATAGTCTTCTTTTTGTTTTATTTTTTGTTGGTGCACAAAACCCTGGCATCGATTGGCTGAATTTAATTAGAATCGGAAAAACGGGGCAAGTGGGCGACCGGACGAGATGCGGATGCCAGTTAATCGGAACAGATCTCGTTTCGGTGCAAACCTGGAATTAACTGCTACCGGGTGAGTTTGTGTCCTGTGTTGTGTCCCATTCTTGATAATAATCTCTAATCCAATAATCATTATCTGGTGAAATTGGACGCAGCCCAGAACTGCGTTCCGTTTCGTGAGAGCTTCCAATGAGACGAATGCGAGAGCGCACAAGAAAATGGCGCGTTTTTCCGATACGAAGAAAGGACCTCACCACGAACGGGATGGTTGGGATCCTGGGAGTGGATGATTTAAAAATTCACTCAAGCAGATCATTGAGATTCAGGCGACCGAAGGAAGTGAATCCGATTGCAGGAGGATTCCGGGCAGTCGGAAATTCGAACCGCGAAAGTGGACGGCATAAGGAAATCGACTACTTAAGCGTTCGTCGTCCATCGAGTTGAGTCTCAGGGGAGGAGAAAGTAAGGGATGAGAGGGTTGGGTGAGGTGGAGAGCAGGCAATTGAATTAATTTACTACGAAAGCAGATCATTCAATTAAGTCACGTTTTTCGCCATCCAACCGAAGGAGACTCTGAAGTCTAAGAAGTATGCTTTTTTTCGTTCCTTGTGTCCCTTTCGTCCTTTTTGACTGGCTCGCTATTGGTTTACGGGGGAGGGCACGGCTTGCTGCATGTTTCAATCGTTTGATACACTGTTTTTTTTTTCATCCCGCATCGCTTCAAATTCTTCACTTTCCAGCAAGCAGACCGGACCGGACCGAATGAAGGTCTTCATTATTTACCGACAACCAGACGAGTGTTTGGGTAGTATACTTTTTTTTCGCTGCTACCGCAATTGTCCTTGTCATAAAAAACTCGTAACGAAAGGAAGATGAACGCAAATACTTAACCTTAGCCAGCAACCAATGGAGTGTGCATTGGCCGGGCAGACCACGGACCAGTTCTGATCCCCTTGACGACATTCAATCATTCCCGACCGCTTCTACGCTACGGCGGAGAAAATGCGCTAGCGCTAGGGAAATTGGAAAACGGTAATAAACCCACGTCGGGAGCCGAGGCCAGGAATGCCCGCAGCCCAATACGAAGAAGCAATAATGATAATAACAACATTAAGTGTCTTTAATTGTTTAATTAGTGAAACGAAGCGTGAAAACGAAAGCCAGCACCTTCGCCGGGTGGCGAAGCCATCTTTAAAAAGGACGTAAACATTGGGAGGCACACACACACACACACACACAAACAAGCGTAAGACGGCCCGAATCGATGGCGTTGGGCGCTTTTATCACTTTTCAATTAATATTCAAATTTAAGGCGACTAAATACCTAACGGACCGTGCGAAAATCGGTCACGGACCATTGGTGGCGGCTTTAGGGGCGAAGCTAAGGACGGATTTCAGTGGGCGAGAAATTGATTTCCTAATTCGATAAGATTGAGACGCCGTATGGAGTTTCGCTACCGATTTTGGGGAAAATGTCCAGGACAAACTGTCCAGAGCTTCGATGGAAAAGAACTCCCCCATCGCTTTTTTATGGTATGCGACAAAACACCAGCAGACAGCGGATGGGACAAGCAGATAGTTCATAAAATAGTTCATTTAATATTTAAATCAACTGAGGGACAGTAAAGACTCCTACTCCTCCCGGATGATGCTGTTCCCTTGATGGCCATTTCGTTGACCGTTTGAACACACACACACACACACACACTCACGCAAATATAAAGAGTGTTCTTCTCCAGCCCTGTCCGTCCAATCGTGACTGAAAAAGGCGAAAGACAATCGGAACCGTCCCGTCTCTCCGTTATCCTTTTGCCTGCTTCTCCAGGTTCTTGGTGGTTTCGCAAAAGTCGAAGAGATGGTTCAATTTATCATTTCACATAAATATTATTCCTCTCACAGCATCACACCAAGCTCCCGAAGTGGCTCAGTCCGTAAAAGAAGAGGGACAGGACTGAATGACTGAATGATCTTCACCCATCACCGCCCAGTCCAGGCCCACTCCCAAGTCCAGGCCGATTTGAATGGTGCCGTCAAAATCGTCCTTTCCTCGGAAAGTTTGTGTCCGAATCCTCGGGCACAAGAAAGGGGAGGAAGAACCAGTGTCCTGAGCAACGGTTGAAGGAAGACTGCCGGGATGGCTAGTGATTTATAATATTTAATAATAAAATAAATACCAAAAAAGCGAAGATGAACCCGGAAATGTCCGTTCTGTCTCCGTTGATCCTTGGACGAACGGGGAAAACTGATGGCGAAAAGCAATGTCACCACGAAGCCGAAGTCAGCTCCTCACTGCTCGGACTTCAGTCCCTCCCCGTTCGCCTGTTTGCGGTGTTGAAAAAATCGATAACCCCATCCCTTTGCGAGAGCCAGCTTGTCGCCTTTTAGATGCACTTTCTCCTGGCCGGTAGGGCCGCAACCCACTCGCTGTGTTCTCATCCCAATTTTCGTTTGTATTATGGCGTGTCGTAGTCGTAAGAGAACGGGACACGAAAAGATGGGTGACGAGATGATTTTTGACGAGCCGAACAAGGGCCAGGGAATCGGATCGGAGTGGATTGAATGAGTGAGTGCTGGTTGATTTTTGGAATACAAATTTTTAGGAATTTTGATTAAAAATATTCCCTCTCCCTCACGGCGACATTTTGAATGCTGGAAAACTATAACCCCCGACTGAGGATAGTTTGGCAATGGGTTGGGATGGTCAGCAATCGTTCGCCAAGTCTGCAATAAACGAAAAACTGGACCCACCCTTCAAAAGCTGATACTTCGTACAAGACCTTAAAATGCAAATTTTGACTTGATCATCGAGAGAGAGTGAGAGAGAGAGAGAGAGACAGAGAGAGAGAATGCGTGAGGGATGCTCAATTTGGAGCGAATGTACGAAGAAAAAAATATCCGGAAGGTAAGTTTTTATTGAATAAAATTACCCATCTTCGAAAGCTGGAGACCACCACCACGCGGGCGCTCACTGTTGCGTCGTTCCCGTTTGCACCAAAAACCCTCGAAAGGATTGTGACTACAATGAGAGTTAATTAATGTAATTATGGCCAAACTTTTGCGCCACGTTCGAGCACGTTCGTGTAAGAATTTCCCTATGGAAAAAGAAATCGAAGAGAAAGAAGGGATGTGAAGATGTAGCCATTCAAGACAGCGCTCATCGTGGACAAAGTAGTGATGAATTTAATTTTAATAAATTTGCAGCTCTCCTTCAGGTGGGATAAAGGCTCAGATGGCGGCAACGGGAAGTAAATGCTTGCCATCAGTTGTTGCAGGTGCAACTTTTCACGACACTCTGGCGCATTTCGTTGAGATTTGTGAATTTCTGGCGTACCGAAAATCGGGCCCGGTGACTTCGATTAATATCGCTACCGAACGAACGTCAAGCCCGGCTGTCAAGAGCTCGTCAGTTCGCACGGTTCGCAGACTACTGCGCCTCACAGACACATACACCCTCATTCCAATCGATTTAAACTCCCCGGCTCCCAACAAGGAACCTAGCGAGACGGATGTACAGCACTCTGAAGACGCTCTTGAGATTAGCTTTCATCGCAAACACCAGGGATGTACCGGGGCGTGCGGAACTATCGCTCCAATTCCAGCTCAGCACCTTTTCAAAAGGCCAATTCCCATACGTAAGGCATTCCCAGCCAGTCTGCCCTTCCGACTAGGTCTATTGATATTGAAATCGAATTCAATAAATTAAGTCAAGTATGTGATGTATCTGTTATAATTTATTAATAGAATTATTAAGCAGAAGACGATCCGATATGCTAGAGCGCTCGAATCGAACTCCAAGCAGCTAATCGTGATGCTAGCAAGTGCTTGGATGGAATGTGTGTAATTTCTCACCCACTTCCCACTAGCATCCCACTTGTGTCTTTGTTGGAACTTTCGATTTCCTTGCTCCAAAGGCGAGACATTGACTATTCTTGCCGTGGCTGGCGAGAGTTCCTATTAACATGTTGTCGTCTATCTTGCATTCGGCACCAGCAACCCCATGTCTCGGTGTTCACACGACCACTGACACGACTGAGCAAAAATCGAACACATCTTCCAGCTTCCAGGATGTGTCTTTCACCCCAGAGCGGGCTGGAATCTGCAAGCCTTTAGAAATCCCAATCCCAAACATTAGCCAAGACGATGACGATGATGATTTGCCGCACACATCTTAGCCCGTTTAGGTGTGTTCCCGGCCGAAGGAACGATATTCAAAGATAATACAATAAAATTGAATATTAATTGAATGATAAATAACGCCTTTGAATGGTTTTAGTGGGAAATTTGAATTTCTAAGACAGTGTAAGGTGCAGTTGACTGGAGCTACCCAGTCTGTCCGTGCACCTACGTGCTTGTGTATGTGTGTGTCTGCGTCCCGGTTTGGAATTGAAATGAATTACTAAACCAATTTATGAAATATATGCTACCGAATGGGAAAGTGGCCCATACAGCTCTCGAGTTGTGCTCAGTTACATCGTCTCGACTGATGCACAAACTCAAAGCTGACAGTCCGTTTTCATAGAGCGCAGCCATTGCGAGCGGGAGTTGGCGGGTTCGTGTGATCGTTGTGACAAATGGCCGCACGCAGTTCGGTGGGGACAACGAGCTTTGGTGGCGAGAAATTGGAATACTAAATTGATCGTTTCCTTATTTCGATAACTTGTTATGTACGTGTGTGTGTGTGTGTTTTTGTGAATGTGTGTGTGCACATAAATAACAAATGGCGGTTGACTGTTGTTCGTGAGTCTGGTCTGGTGGTGGGCACTTTGCTGAATGAACTTTAACTGGAATAGATGGAAAATCATCTCATCTCGGGTTGCGAGATCGGATTTGATTGGGAAGCGACTGCACCAACACAGCTGCAACGTGTAGAACGACAAATGGCCATCAGAGGGCGCAATGGGTAACGTTTGTTGCAGCAGTTTGTGAATTGATATGTTTCATTATTATCAATTCAATGGTCAAAACATTTTACCGTCTGTTAGATACATTAGCGTGGCGTGTGGTTTGGGGCCGTGGGAAATATCATGGCGACCAGAGAGCTACAGAGCATATCGAATTAAAAAAAATCCGTTGCAATGATTTGCAATGTTGTCATTAAATTACCATTCGTGGAAAACTTCTTCACCATTATCTATTTCGTTTTAAAGATGACAAGTATTGAGTGACTGATATGAAAAAAAAAACGGGGACATAAATCCCAGAACTTTCAACCGGATGTAATAAATTATTTCTTCCAGCGCGTCTTTTCTTCATCACACACACATACAAACGCCAGGCTCTATTTTCTGCAGCACATAAAACACCGGCCAAAATAAAAAAAAAACAACAACAACTCAACATAAATGCATAAATTCAATATCATAATGACAGTGATGGAAGAACCTGGGAGTGAAGGGCTAAAGAACGTCTGGCAAAGGGAGAATGTGAGGAAAAGAACAAAAAAGTAGCGAACGAAAAGAAAAAAAAAGGTTGATCGTTGCATCGCGCTCGCGTTGCATCATCGGACCTATGCAGCTCCGGGGCTCGGGGAGAAGAAGCGTAGAATGAACGGCAGCAGCGGCAGCAGCAGCAGAAAGCATAAAACACCCGTCCAAATGAGGTGCAAGAAAAGGAGATCGGTTGGCTTGTGGCCGGGCCAGCAGTGGGCAAGAAAAAGCCGGAAAATCCTATCGAATGATTCAATGTTCCAGAAGGAAAATGCGTAATGAGCTACAGTAACCGACTGAGTCGCTGGAAAATGAATTATGATATGCATTTCTTCATAGTTCCTGTTTCTTATGCACTTTTTTTCGTGTTTCCTTCTTGTCGGTTGCTTGTTCTTGGATGTGCTTTTTTTTCCTTCGACGTCGCTCTAAAACACGCTCCAAAGGGGTGTTTTGCTTTCGATTCGGTATAAATAAAATCGAGCCACAGCAAGGTTCGACTTTCGGTTCCACTGTGTTTGCTGTTGCGGTTCAGTTCATTTGACGTTTCGTCCCAACAAGAACGATGCACCAACGCGTCTATGCACTATGCATTTCCAGCACTTCTTGGGTCTTGGGTGCACTCTTGGCCTTTTTTCTCTGTCCCTTGTTTTCTGCGCGAATCTGTCGCACTGATGTTTTCTCCTTCCTTTTCTGTGCAAAACTCAAACCGCCACAAACCGCAAAGGAAGGACCCAAAACATTTGATACACAGCACACACAAAAATGTCTCGTCAAGTGCAGCATAATTTCGCGGTCATGGCACATGGCACGCAACGAATGCATTCCATCTCCCCACACACAGACACACACACACTCGTACACACACAAACACACACAAAATGCTCCACTTGACGGAGGGACTTTCTTCTTCCCAACAGTTAGTTATGTGCAATTGTGCTATCTTCTCTCCTCAAACGGAAGGGTGGACTAAAATTGATTTATGTGCAGTTTATTCCAAGTACGATAAATTATAATTTCTTCCTCCTACGGAAGGCTACAGTTGAACAGTTGAAAAAACGAAAATCGTAACTTTAGAATGCTCGAGAACCGAACGCAAACAACAACATTACACCATCACACTCACTCATCCAGAAAAAAAAACCGAACGAAATATGGGCAAAAACTGAGGAACTCAACAAAACACTTCAGAAACACTGGCACAGAAAATATTAAGCCGAAGGAAAAAAACTGAAACGATTAATTTGCCTTCCGGGGTAATTCCAACTTCACGCAATTTTTATCGGACTACTTTGGCTTGTTTTGACGCTTATTCTCACCTCCATCATGGCCTGCTGTGTGCTGGTAGTTGAGGAAAATGAGTTTCTTCTTTCCACCACGCTACTGCTATCATTCACCACTGTCATTGACGATTCTTTCACTAATAATTATTCACGCACGCACGCACTCACTCACTCACTGTGTAGTCACGAATTTCGGAAATCTTTCTCAATAATTGATATCTGGTGCGTTATGCTGGCCGCGAGGTTCGTCTCTTATTGCCAAAGCTCGTTGAAGCTGATTTACGAGAGGAGAAGAATAACAATGCTTTGCTGCTACTGCTCACGGTAGAAAACGATCACTGTACGATGCACACTGTACCGGGCAGCAGGGTGAAAGACGAGCGAATCAAAAAAACGCACGCACGCACACAGGACCGTTACCGAAAGCGATTGACGGCCGCAACACATACAACAAACACCTGCACTACGCTCGCGTCCAACGATTCAACGACCCGATGCTGATACCACCGCCGCATCACGGACCGCGCGCGCTGATCGGAGCCGCGTACCAAAAAGATGTGTTTCTCTGTGTCTGAGAATTCGTATTCTGATGTTGATTGTTTATTTTCCGACGACCGAACCCCTCGGATTCTGCCGCCGGGACGGGTGTGAGCAGGCGCGCAAGTCCTGCCGTCGGAGCGAGAAAGCGCGAGGCACGCGTGTGAGCGCGATGGCTGAAGCCGGAACCCCGGTGAAGAAAGACGACAGCAGCAGTGAGAGAACTCACGAGCGATTTTCTCACTATGCGCCGACAGAGAGCGCACGATACCGTACGACGAATAGGGCGATCTCGCTCGCGTAAAAATGGGATGGGATTTTCCCCTTCCACCGGGAGATTTTTAGCTCTTGTTGTCGATTCCTTTTTCGTATCGGTTTTCCGAGTTCCCTCTTCCAATCGCTTCGTCGCTTCGGGACACTCTTCTTCGGCGATGTCGGCTCAGCAAGGACTTCCGGGGAAAACAGCACGGAAAGCCCTCTGTACTCATTCAAGACAGCTTTAATGCAGCACAAGCTTGGTTGCCAGGGTAACCGATCGAGTCTGCAAACGAAGGCCTCGGAGAAGACCTTACGAGCGAACGGTTTAAAGGTGCTCTCCGGTGGAATGTGAGCCAACAAAACCGTCCTGCTTTCCTGCTGTGACTCCGCGCCACGTGAGCCTCGTTGATAGTAAATCATCGCGCTTCATTACGAGCGAGTTAATTTCCATTAGCGTTTACACTTGTCGTCAGGTGATAATATTCGTCTATTTGTTCGGTGCACAGCGGCAGGCGAGCGAGTTTTAGGTTGTTTTTGCGACATTGTTCCAGTTTGGGAAATGACCAACGCTTGGGCCACTTATCATTCCCCATCATCATCATCATCGCCATCATCGCCATCATCGTCAGCATTGTCACCATCGAGCGGCGAATGGTAAGCACTAGCGCTCGTTGAGAAGCAGAGTCCGGAGAATGACTTGTTTTGTGGCTATTTGATTTAGTTGAGCCAGAGCACCTTTTTTCTGTTGTTGTGTGGCCATCACTGCTCTATTTGCAGCTCTTATCTGAGCGTATCATAATCATGAAATCAAATCGTGTGCCCAACAAGTGTAGGCAAAAAAGCTCCAAGTTGGCGCTTTGAAAAACAGATTGTAGCACGAGACATGGGCCTCACTGCAGATAACACCAGTACGATGGTGAGGTGGGTTGGAAAGTGAGTGTGTCTGTGGGGCTTGGTGTGCATGTGGGTGGGTTGAACGATAAAATCCACTGCCAGGCTGTTGCTCGGGCTGGCTGTCGACTCGGATGGAACAAACATTGCACGTCTGTTTGACAAGAGGAGTTAACAATAAATTTTATTAATCAATGTCACTTAGTATCTGCTCTCTTAAATGGTCGCGTTACGTTTTTTTCTTCTGTTTCTTCTGCTCTCTTCTACGTCTTCTTATTGACACTTCTGTTTTCCCCCCTTCTCGGCAAGCTCAGTTAACCCTTGCCGAAAGACGAAGACGCAGCGAACGACTTTGAGTTGACGCGTTTTGAGGAAGGAGGATTAATTAAACATTAAACAATTAACCGACACATTAACCGACCTCACCGTTTTTCTGTCACCGAGCGTTGGAGATGGAGCTGCTCGGTACGCGAGGCGAGTTGGTAACTCGAATTTGATTTAATTACTACGGATTGCGTCCTAGTGGGCTGGTACTAAGGCCCGGGCGTGTTGCTAGTGGCTTGCGCAATTGTGACCCACAAAAAAGCTGACACACACATGCACGCTCATCGAGATACGCAGAGTCCAAAATGTACAATTCTCGAGCCCGATTGCACCACCGGCATCACCATCGAGACAGCCTCCCTTGGGTCGGGGGTCCATAATGATCATGTTGATCGTGGACGGATTTATGGCTAGCTCGTGTCATTCGCTCTTGAGCACACACTGGAGAGACGCAGAAAATGGTTGTAAGAATTAACTAGAAGCTGTGACAGTGCGTTGCAGTGTGTGTCGAGTTGGTTTGATTTATGACCAGGTGGCCTGGCCAGAGCGTCAGGTGCGAAATGGGTATCGTCATCTTAAGGATGTGGAGGGTAGAAAACGGAAGCATTTTATGCTGGTGAGCTAAGCGAGCTGATAAAATGGTAGCGAGGGTTATCAGCCAACAGCATCCACAAATAGAATGGGCAGCTCGAACAGGATGGAGAAATCGCGGTCTTGATTCCAGTGTACATAATGACGAGCCGAAAAAATAAAATCGTGAAAAACAAAAGCAATTTTATTTGTACGAAAAGTTTTTCCCTCGAAACTCAAACTTGATGTCAAGAAATCACATTTCAATTCATTCTCGAACCGAAGGCAAAGCCCAGCCAGATCAGTGCCACTTTGAATGCTCATCAGCTTTCCATCTTTCCGCACGAAACGGTGAAGGATTTCTATAATTTATTTTTATAATTGATATGCAAATCCGTATCCGTTCTCAGTGGAATTTTTCGGTTTCGTTTGCGTACAATATCTTAGCACGGATCTGTTGTGTGGCGTGTTGAGAGACTAGAAAAGAAGGAAACAAAAACGAACCCCGAATGGGAAACGGAACGGATCATGTTTTGTCTCTGGCGCGGTTTCCTTCCGTTCCTTGCCGGGTGCTAGAACAAAAAAAGTTTATCTATATTTTCCCGAGGTTTTCCATCTCGTGGCTCGTGGCTTCTGTGCCAGGTTTTGGAGAGGTAGAAGTAATTTCCAATTCAATACATATTCCATTCCACAACACTCAAGCTCACATACAAGCTGACTGGAAGGTAGGGAAGCGAGGCGGAAAGAAGGAAAGGATGAAAAAGGATCACAAATCTACCACCCAACCACCCCAGCACACATTTAATTTCCTAATGAAAAATATAAACAACGAGGATGTGTATGGATCTCATTCGCTCATTCGGTCGTTCGTTCGTTCGTTCGTTTGGTTTGATTGTTACAGGAGCAACGGCACACACTCGCATACAAGCACCGTCTTCCACAGTTCTGTCATGCAGTCTTCATATCTTCCTCCCCCAGGAGAGCGCGTCACCAGCGCGCAATGGTTCTATTCGGAAAGCGACAGGAAGCAATATCGAAGCGAAATCTACATATCTACAGATGGAAGGAACACATCTCATCACACCCAATGAGCCCGGGGAATCGGAATCCTGCGATCCAGCAAGACATTTGCTGGGTGGAAGAGCGTGCGACGGGAAGGAAAAAAAGCGGAGGACCCATTCATATATTTATTATATAAAATAATCAAACGACAATTGGCGACAGTGGGTGGGGTTGCGCGACTTTTGCGGTGTTCTGTGGCAGATGGAAAAACCGCGGCTTAGAATCAACGATGCTCGCCAATTCGAAACAATACGCTTTCGAGCACGAACCCCGTGGAAATAACTTTTCCATCGTGAGTGCACGAAGAAGGATGGAAAGCAGGCTAGAGGCCGAGCGAGGAAGAAGTGTTCTGATGGCAAGTGAAATGACACACCATTTGAATGGATATCAGAACGTACCCCCATCTTTATGCTACAGAAGGATGACGATTAGTCGGGCGCCGAGGAAGGCAAGCGGAAAAACTCACCTACCCCCACCTCGCTGCGGAACAGTCGGTTCCAATCGGCAACAATTTCGGACCGAGAGTTTTCTTGTGCAGACGAGTGTATGATTCGATTTTTAATAATTTTCCATCGTGCACCGTCGTTTGAAATGGGGAAAAAGATGAGGGAAAAGTTATTATTCTCGATTCTCAAATGAAAAATCAAACCCCAGAGTCTCGCGGAAAAAAGGATAGCGTTGTAGTAACGTCGTTTGTGGCCTTACTCGTACTGAGGACGATATTCTTACGAGGACGATTTATTTCGATGGTGATGGTGGTTGCAATGTAAAAAGGGTTAATTTGTGGGGTTCGATGCGTAACGGAAGGGACAGAAGAGCCGGAAGGGTTGGGAAGGGGTGTAAATGCGGACCTTGTGTATGTTTTTGTATTGGAAGGAAAAAATCCACCTCAATCGAAATTCGTACACTGACTGGAAGACAACAGTTCAACTGTGAAGCCGAATCAAAGGATACCATGAGAAGTGGGAAAAGTATATACAGCACACACACACACTCATACTGGCACACATGTCTTCACATTAGCGATGATGAGGCAACTCTTTCATGGATTTAAGGCTCCGGTCTGCACATCAAAAGTCGTAATTCGTAATAATAAACATAAAAAGTCACTCGGAAAACGGACGAGGAAAAATAACCCTTTCTCGGCAGCGAGGAAAATTCGGGAGAAAAAAGGACGAGCGGCGCTTGCTTTGACGATCAAAAAACTTCCACCCATATATAGCGCTCTTTCCACAGACACACACAAGCACGCGCACACATGAGCAGCTCGAACCCAATTAATAACAGAAATTTGAATATATAATTCATGTCAGCCAAAAATTGATGGAAAATTCTGCTGATGCGAAGCGGTGGCGTTTGGTGGTACTTTTTGTCGGATGGGCATAGGGAACGGGATTATATTTATCCCTTTCGTAGCATCCGGCATGGAAAATTCGGCCTCTATGTTTGTTTGTAGTGATCGGCTCGCTAAAGGAGCTCCCTTTTATTCTGAAGTTGGACCTGCAACGTCCACTGCTTTCATCTTTTCGCGAAAATTGGTGTGCGTGTGTGTGTGGGCTGAATGCAACCAATATCCTTGAAGATTGAATTAAAACAGCCAAAAAGGACGGTAAAAATAAATCAACTTCAAAATCGATCCTCCGACACACCAACAAGCACACAGACACTCTAATCCCGCTTTCGCCATCTGCAGCACAGGGCTTCCAATTCCCACTGCTCGGCTGCTACTTTACATACACGGTCGGAAAATCCTTATCAGATGATGAGGTAAAAAATTACATCCCGAGGCACACAATCGCACGCAACGCACTCGCACCGTTAAAGAGTGAGTAATGGCCAAACACACGAGGTCGAAAAGGGCTTTCCCGGCTTTTTGGAGACGTAATGATGATGATTCCCACTCATCAACCCTTTCACCCTTTTTTCGGTGGCAACACACACACATACGTACTTGCGTACAATCCCGAGCGGAATACAGGGGTGACAGTTCCTAAGGATGAAAAGATTCTCCGTGTTTCGTAAGGGCTCGTCGATATTGTGTCACAGTGAGTCCTTCGCCATCGTCGTCGTCACCGTCGTCGTCGTGGTCGGGATTCTAAAATTCATCGACAAACGAACGCCGATCGAACGCTGAAACGCCACCCCGTGTCACCCACTCTCCCCACCCGTGAAGGCGGAAAAAAGGGTTGACACATCGATGTCTGCCTTTTGTCCTTGCGCCTTCGCTACCACCCTCGCCGGGTCGTGCTCACTACTGTGGCATTAATTTAGGATTTAGATTTATAATTCCTCCTTCCTCCCCCCCACCCCCCACATGATGCGTCCCAGGGTACTTCCTTCCTTCCTCTGTTAGCTGCGAATGGTTTGAGGACGACACTCGAAGCGAAAGGGTTGCCACACTGCCCTTCCTTCGAGCCTGCTCCTCTCTGTCCCTCTCTCTCAGGCCGAATGATGATGAGGATGATGGAATATATTGGTAAATTTGGAAATTTTTCATTTTTCCAAGATGCGAATGCGGGTCGTATCGGGATGAGTTTTAAAGCAGCAAACGGGAAGGGGATCGACGAGAAGGAGTACCGAGGAGGAGGAGGATGAGGAGAAGGAGGTTGTTGTTTTGTCTTTGTGTGTTGCTGTGCGGGGCCAATCGAGTATGGAAGGGTAGAACAGGGAATGCTTGATTTGTGAGTTCTTGGGGGATGGTGAGGGTGAGCGGGGAGGGCGGCGTTCGTAGGGAGGGATGAGGAACTCTCCCCGATTCGAATGCTGATTCGGTCTTGGTGCAGAAAGTGGGCAGAGGAAGTGAAGTGAAGTTGAAGTTGATTTTGGTGAACATTTGGATGCTCTTGGCTTTCGCAGAAAGGATCTCCTTGTATCATCTTCTGCTCTCGTGTGCCTGTGTGTGTTTATGTGCAGATCGTATGCATGTTTATGTATGTGACTCTAGGGGGTCGTCTCTTCCGACGACGACGACGATGGCGACGACGACGGCTGTTGTTTTATTACAACTGATTTTTCGCCAGAAGCCAGTCAACCGTCAAGCATCCATCCGTCGAAGTGGGTTCCACCGGGTTTCCCGTCACCGCCGGCCACCCTTTCGTTGCATCTCCTGGTGGCCTGGAGTACCAGGATTTTTATTCTACCAGTATGAAGAGGACTTAATTGTGTCGCTCTTTAACTGTATCGCGACGTTTTTCCCAACGTAGCCCATATGAAGCAATGGGATTAAGAGACGAAAATTAAATATTACAAGCCAAAAACTTCGAACCCTCCCGCACCCCGGTGTGTCCGCCATCATCAAACACAGCGGACGCGTTAAAGATCCGGACCGTTTTAAAGTCTTTCGCCTTTGGGAAGACAGCTCTGCGAGGATTTTGGGATCGAAACAGTTTTAAATCGGTTCGCCAGCACAAGCCGGCACGATGTTTTTGGACGATGGAATCAGAAATCGATGGCATTGGGATTTCAAACGAATTCCTCCCCCGAGAACTCGTCAGCTTGCCGAGCATGGAAGCGTAATTTCATCAAGAGTTATGAGTTCTTTCATCTTTCACCGCTGATTCCGTTCGGAAAAAAGGAAAACGGAAAAGTGGGACGAAAGGATGGAGCTGCAATTTGCAGCAAAGAAAAACATAAATTTCCCTAAAGAAGATAATTTTCACAAACACAGAATTTATAATTAACAATCTTGCCGTCTGTTCTCGCGCGCGAACGTCTTACCACGTGTTGTGGCTTACTTATGGGGCGGTTTTTGCTTCAGTCTTTCCTCTAGATGACTTTGGTTCCAATCGAAGACGCCAGGAAGACATTTTTAAGGGCAACTCACTCACCCAACACACGGTGGAGCAAAATGCCGTGTTCGGCATTGCAGGGTGAAAAATTGGATCGAAGAAGCTTAATGATAAAAGTTTTCGGTGTAATTATATTGATTAAATATCGAAAAATGTTTGATGTTTTGACAGGGTTCAGCGGCGGCGGAAAGGCCGCAAAACGGACCGCGTCTCGGAATGACGCTTTTCCGCGACACGGAAGACACCAAGTTCCAGTTTTAATCATGATAAAACTTGTTCTTGTTTTAATTTTTGATTGATGGATTATTGGAGCGTTTTTTGGGAAGGCGTGGAAGAGATAGGGAGTTAGAGAGCCGGATACATGGATCGATCCGAACGCGACCTCCCCTGGCGAAGGTCTTGTCAAACAATCGAAGAAAACAGGACAGGTTGCACCCACCCATCAACCGGAGCAGAAAGGGTTGGCAATCCGGAACGGTAATCAATATTTACGATTGACGACACGATTCTAAAACATTCCCTCTCGAAACAATGGGGGGTCAAAGTCACTTTCTAAGCTGGTTGATAACGAGTCGAAGCCTGGACGGGTTGAGCTAGCGCAGGCGGCAAGATTAAGACGAACGGCGCAACTTTGTATTTACCGTTTTTGTCCCTTTTCCCTAAAAGCATCGCTAATGGAGCCTTGGATGGTGGAAGTTTTGCTGGAAACGACGCAGCTCCATTTTTTATCTACTCCCAATCCGGCGCTTACAAAGTCGTGCTAATTCGAGCAAACGGTCCAACAGCAAATGACGACAGCAGCGGACGGATGGATGGGCCGGATAGATGGTTGTTGGTAGAAGTGATTAAACGCGCGTGATCTGAGAGCATGTCAAAGTTTTGGTTTTTTTAAACGTTTTTCGGGGAGGCCATACTGTTTGTCCTTCCGATACAGATTTGATAGTTAACGTCGAGGCTCCCACACAGCCAGGGGCTCTCTGTTTCAGCTCGTCACATTTGCTTATTGTCTTACTGGCAGAGGATCGCAGCATGAATCAAAGAAGAGCGACCGAGCGTTGCACGCCCGTAGACCAATCGTTGGGGCATAAGAAAAACACTCGCTCGTTGGTTGGGATGGTTAGTGACGATATTTGCACAGCGATTTTATTGACTTCATTTTCCTCGTCGATTCGTGGCTCCGCACGGCTCAACACAGCGTCGTCTGTGCGCTGTTCAAACAGAAATTCAAACTGCACGCCAAATCGGCTGATGATTATTCGAAACGACAACAACAGCAGTGAAAAATCAACCTCGGAAAAAGAGTTGCACGACGAAAAAGTTGGTCCTTCGAGACTTCCCGGTTCGTTAGGCTAGCAGGAGGCCTTTAAGGAACGCGTCCCCTAGTGTCGAGTGTCATTCAGAAAGGAGTATAACAGTAAAATTTAATAATCCAACCTTCAATAAAAGCATAAATCCCTTATTCATGAATGTATCAATCTGTTTTTCCTTTGGCCCAGCTTTCAGTGGCACTGTGCTCAGGAACAGCGACAATTTGGTCGTCGTCGTCGCCGTTGGGAGGGCCAGAGCTGTGGTGCGTTTTTTAACGGGGAGTGCAATGGAAAACTTTTCCGTCTTTCCATAGACGTGCTAATTACCGAAATTTCAGAACCTATGCTTCGGAGAACAATATCGGGACTAGGCAGCACGTAGAGGGGACATTCGTTCAAAAAGCAGATTGCAAATTGACTTCCCCACTGGGGTTGGCTGGTTGGTTGGTGGGTGACAATTTTCCAGTCGGATTGATCTGTATAAAAGGGGAAATTATCAAGTCATCGTGCTCCCCGAAAAAAAGACGCCTTTCCCTTTGTTGGAGGTTTATGGTTTTACGATCGATCTGGCGCATTAGAGTGGTTTTCTGGCGCACGATTTCGCCGATCGACGACGTCAAATGGCGAGTGTCACATGAGTCGTGCGCGAGCGAGCGGCCTACTTTGCCCGCTCAGCCAACCATATTTGCTCAGCAAAACGATAAATTGTACGTTGGCGCTGGGTAAACGCTTGGCAAAGGCCACTTGGCGCAATGAAGCTCAATTATCAGTCAATGATTGCGCCGTGCAGGCGCTCGCCAAAGCTTAAAACGCACCTTAGCTAGCCTGGCTCGGTTGGTTGGATGGGTGGGTGGATTGATTTATTGTTTGTTAATTTTCTTAACCCTTCTTTCCCTTGTCCCACTCGGTTGGCTTCTCCACCATCGGCCTGGGTACAAACACTAAACAAATCATTCACCCATACTGGAGCAGCCTGAATGATAAGCGATGGAATCGTCGAGCAGACGGAACAAATGAAGGGAAAAAGCCACGAATTATCACACACGCACACACCTAGTCGTAATAGGGGAGCCATCCAGCCACGTACCGCTATTCGTCATGTTTGTGCTGCTGCTGACATCAGTGTGCGACAATAATTGGGGACAATAAATTAGTACATGATAATTTGATAACGTTTCTACTGCAATGGATACACACGCCACTCGAGTGGAGTCAGATGATCAGCTAAAAGATGCTGATGTGATACAAGCGGGCGTTAATTTATGGAACTAACTAACACAACGGCACTCTTTTTTGTGCCAAAATGTTTTGTGCTGTGTGGGCAAGAGTTTTCCACACTTGCCAGGTGTTATAAAAAGTAATTACCGCAAAAATTTCGAACGTTCATCATTCGGCAATCGATGTAGAGTGGGAAGACCGGCAAGAGTTGGACGAGTGTCGCGAAAAACGACGTAAATTCCAATGTCCAACCAGCCAAGAATTAAATGTAGCGGATGATTGGATAATTTGATTGGAATTATTTATGTACTTTCTCTTGTCCAGTGTAGTGTTCTGTCGAGTGACTTTCCCGGGCACCACATTTCCGTCCTACGCCGAAAGAAAACCGTCCAGAGCGCCTTCCGTTCTCAATCGTCTTCAATCGCAAGCGACAGTTACGTACGCACACACACACACAGTGGGACACACTGGGACAGAAAACTCCCCGAAGGACTGCTAGTGCACCAGTGACAAAACGCAAAGACAACGAGACGGAGACCAAACTGATACAATGAATAATTACGAAAAGGATATTAATTTGATTTATATCTTACGTCATGTTTCATTAAGCAATGCTCACTCGCTAGCGTTCCTGCTCTCTCTCTCTCTCACACACGCACATGCGTTCGAACAGCTCACTCGTTCGCTCACTCACTCAGTCAGTTCGATGCGTTCTTTTACACTTTCATCCGGCAAGAGCAGCATTAGAGCAGCGAGCGCACAGATCGCCTTCTTTCCTGCCGGATTCGCTTCAGTAGCATTCCTTTGGTGTTTGGTGTTCTCGTTTGGCATTTTTGGCACCGGCAGCGGCAGGCGATAGTCAGGCACGGAACGGGATGGATTTGTTTCCTATTTTTTCCTCCCCGTTGCCAGAGTTTTCATTACAATTGAATTAATTTTTGCGTACTTTTCTCCGGGCGAGCTTCCACTCGTTTGGGGCTGATAATGGAGAACGAGACCGAGCAGGGACGAGATAGTGTGTCACGAAAGTGCAGGCTTTGGGGAGTGACGGTACATCACCAGGAGAGTGTTTCCGTCGTTCGAACTGAGATCCGATTTTCGATGTTTACGCACGCTTAGGGCGGGTTGGAACTGAGGGGGAAGGTAGGAGTCGGAGTCGCAGAGGGAAGCGAAAGGATGCAGGATTTTGAAGGATTAGCATTTCAAAAACATCCACGCAGATAGCATCGCTGCAGTTGTTGCAGCCCCATCCGCTTTGTGATGGAATGTATCTTGTCTATTCCGTTTAAGGCAACCTGCTCCGACCCACTTGTCCCTTCAGTTTTCCCCACCCCAACCGACCCAATCGAGCAAGGATGCTGATAATTAGACTTTCGCAACGAGTCAGCGATGTTGATGGGTTGATGTAAGAAGGAGAGAATTCGGTTTGGTTTGGTGCAGCGTTTCGAACTGGTTGGGAAAATCGATTTTCGTTGCTTCAACACATCTCGCTCCAGTTTTTCAACCGCCCCACAAAAACTGAAGGGTTTTAACAAAGTCAGAAATAGTCTGCAGAATCGAGCTCGTTTCGTATGTTTTTAAGATTGTTTTTTTTCTTGCTTGATTCGCGTTTCCATTGCGTATCTTTCAATCAAATCGTGGAACAGTGTCGAAAAGTTTTAACGAAAGGCGCATAGGCGATTTATTCCTTTTTTTCCCAGTCGACATTCTTGGTCGAATTCTTCCAAATCGTCAAATTTTGACAGTCGTCAAGGCTCGTATGACCACACACACACACGCGCGAGAGTAGGGACCAGCCCGTGTGCAATAAATATCGTTTAGTTTGATTGACATTGTGCTACAAAATGCCACACCAAAAGCTTGCCGGTTCGACAAACACACATATGTGAAATCACGGAAATCACCTATCGAAACCATGTTGGGCTCGTTGGATGCGAAGCGATAAAAGTTTTCCCTGAGATGTTTCTTTTTTCGTCTACCTACCTCGTTCAGAACCGTTGGCATGAACCGTTTTGGCATCAATTCAAACATTTCATAATCAAATTGCTTCTTTGGCTTCTTTGTTCGACTTTTTGTTAAGCAGCCACCATAACCATCGTGGCCCAAATCTCACAGCCAAACAACCGAAACACAATCCTTTTTCTCGCAATTCGCTGTTCGGGTTTGGGGATGCATGGATATGCGGGAGGATGTTTTTTCGATACATGATTTCCGGAATTTCCGGAAAAAACTTTTCTCAAATCAACCTCTATGCGCCGCGCACGAGTCAATATTGTGTCCGGTCGGCGATGGCTGAGTGACAGAATTTGTGCGAGTCAATCAGCTGTCGAAAGGGAACTTTCGAAGGGCGTTGTTCGTTTGGCGCAAAGCTGGAATTGATTTTTAATTTGTATTCCGCTTGTACTTCTTCGGACCTGAACTCGTCGGGGGTTTGTCGGGAAACAACTCGTCTCCTGACGGACTTATTGCAAGCTAGTTTTAGCTCTCCAGTGCCAAATCGTTGAATTCCATCAGCTTGGAGCAAAGTGGCTGAGAGGGTGGGGAAAACGAACCGGAAGTAATCTTAGATTAGGAACGGTCTTTCCTTCTGCAGGCAATTTCAACTGGGCGAGGGCCATCCATCCATCCATCCATCCATCCATTGCCTGACGTTCGTTCGTTTTAGGAATAAGAAGAGCATAACGAACCGTCTCGAAGCAGTAGGACAAAGATAACATCGAGCTGCGGGAGTCATGTCATCCTACCAGTGGTGAGGTGTAAGACACTTTGGGAAACGACATCGCAGCTGTCCCTTTTCTTCAGCAGGGACCAACAGCATGCAATGAGATATAAATAATCTTTAATGAATTAAAGATGCAAAGACGGCTCTCCCGGTGCGACAGCACGAAGATGGAAATTCAATAACGTTTGATTGGTTCTTACATTGGCAAACCAAGCTGGAGCAAGTTCTTCATTCAGAAACATTCACATCCGATTACGAGACACCCCTACCGCTTCCACTGCTTTGTCGAAAATTGGGAGATTTATTTAATCATCTGTGCAAAATGTACGTCAGGAACTAGAAGCGCTCCAGAACCAGACAGGCGAGTGTCAATAGCCTCACTTTCGGTGGGAATTTCAAATCTACACTCAGCTCAAGCTGAATCAAGACTACCCGTGGCTCGGGACATCAAAGTTGATCTGATCGAAGTGAAGTTGGGAAATACCAGGGCGCTTCCGATTCCGGTAGGCTTTCCGCGGGAAAAAGAAGTACCTTGCGGGCGCCTAGGACCGACCCCAAAATGAATATTTTTAATTGCCTCCCACGAACGCAAGATGCCGCTGATTTGACGTTGGTAGTGGTGGCGGTGGCTTGTGGAATCGAATCGAAAGTAATCAAAATTCAAAGCAAGTAGGAAGCGGCAGGAACGCGAATCTAACGTTCAAACGTTCCGCTCATAACGGATTCCTTCAACGCCAATGGTCGTACATCGTCGTCTTGGCCCGCGTTTGTTGATGATTAATTTGACGCAAGCTGGTAGTCAGCCGAGAGCCTAGCTGCCGTATGGGGTGGGAAGGATGTTTAAAGAGTTTTAATTTTATTTACCCATCAATTGCGATAGATGGGAACATAGGCCACCAGGCGGAGGGAATGCCAATTTCTTGATCTTCAATTTCTTTCATTCCGCCCAAAACTAGCCGCAAGTAAGAGTATGAAGCTGTAAAACAGCTTGCTAGTACAAAACAGTACGTTTACACACGAAACAACACAATAAACTTCGAACAGCTCATTAATGTTGTATAACTAATCGGATGTTCGGGAGTGGGTAAGCTTTAAATGTGTCATAAAAATTCTACACATACACACGCATACAAAAACACACCCGGAATGAGTAATTCAATTAAATCTACCAGTTCATTGGCTTCGTACGTCGTCGATTGACCGACTCTCGTACGAAAACAACCTCCGACGTCCGGTACGCGTCCGGCAGCGAATCATCCCCAGTCGGTTCGTGGTCGAACATTGATCGCTAGGTGATCAACCTGATCATGAAATTGCCTCAAATCTCAAAACGAGTGCGAGCATTTCCACAGCCCAACAACGCACGCATTCGAAAAACGGCATTTGGTTCCGGTCGAGCGGAAGATCTTCGGTGTCGGCCACTCTTCTAGCTTTGATGTAGGCTTCCGAAAACCTTAGTCAACCAGAACACAGATCAGTCTGATTCTAGCATGGGACGCGAGAGAGAATGAGAGAAAGAGAGAGCGAGAGAGACAGCGAGAGATAGCAGAAGCGCACGAATTCATCATTAAAAATCAGCTCCACACTTCTGATTACGCTTGATCAATAAAAATTCTATTAATCTATAGTCAACGGTGCGGAAAGGAGACTTCGACTGATTATCGGAGGCAGTCGAATGAATGGAGCAGTCGGGAGCATCGATTCGATTTCCACTAATTGCCGGCCGGCCGGTTCCAGTTCCTCGCGCACCGGGACGCGGGACGCTGTTGGTGAAAAAAGAAAATTCTTTTCCCTCTTTCGCAACAAACAACTTGCCAACTTGCCAAGTCCAAGTCTCTTGGGTCTTGGAGTTGGGGTGAAAAACAGCGACGGCAAAGTTGCAATTTGATGCGTGTAATAAATCTATCCCGCCATCGTCAGCTGGCCACCACCGCCTTTCGCTGCCTTCGCCTTCCTGCAGGCCATTGAATTTATCCTCCCTGGACACGCAGCCAGCACCCGTGTGGTGGTGCAAGTTGCTCGGCATTTCACGAAAGCCTTTCATGGTGCCCGGGTTGATGGGCCAGTGAAGTGTGAAGCGATTCGAAGTATTCGAGAGGCATCACTCACTCGCTCACACGGAAGCTCCGGATCCGCTTCGGATAGGAAAAACTGGCCACAAAACACCATTCCTGACATTTCTCGATCGGAAAATGATCGTTTGAAGATGGGCCTTCGCGGCCCGGCAAGGCATTTCGCATTCTTGCCGCCGTTGGTGGATCGATGGAACCGGCGCACGACGGCTACGGTTCAGCGATGCGATCGGATCGGACTATTAATCAGCCCCGGCATTGAAGGGGAACACCGATACCGGGCCATCTCCTCCCCAGACCAAGAAGTCTCTAATTACACACGAAATGAATCGAAAGAAAGAGTGAGAAAAACAAAGCACACCTGCGGATTCATTGGGTTAAATGAATTGTGAAGCACTCAGCCCGTCTCGGTGTGTGTGTGTACGTGTGTGCGATCGTGGCTAATGATCGTGGCTGGCAGACGAAGACGCGACCGTGCGAAGCTATCGAGATCGAAGTGCGTGAGTTTGCCAAAACACAAAGGGTAAAAAGGAAAACAAGAAAAAAAAAAACGTTACACAGAAAGAAATGACTTCAGAGTGTGGCCGGCCGGCTCCGTCGACCTCAAAGCGGAGTTGCGGAAACGGAACAATAACAAAAGCTTTTAACCGCAATTGTTGTAAGGTGGTCGTGGAAAGCAGATCGGGCAGAAATTCAACTCCCGGGCGTCGGGTGAGCATGATCGCTCTGGTTGATCTATCAAAAATCATTCGAACGAATCGAAATAAAACCGATCTTTCGCTCACCACGGCTGATGGTGATGAGCGAAAGATTATCTGTTTCTGGGAAGGAAATGTTGGACAAAGAGTGAAAAGAGGCAAAGAGTCTGACTGTCTCATCCAACTCACTGAACAATTGATGTACGATTGAGCAACAAAGTAGTGGCGCAGGATCAGTAGGCGATCGCTTGAGCGTTTGTTAAATACATTCAGAATGGGTGCTTGGTCGCTGATTCTCGAATATGCGAATCAAATCGAAATTGGAAGCAAAACTATCTGAAGTCATGAAAGCAATACGGCCAGGCCGTTCTTTATGAATAAAAAAAGCCGTTCTTTATGAAAGTCATGACAACTCGAAACGTTGTATTGAATGAGCTAATCGCTTTAATATCTTACTCATATCCTCCTTCTGCTGTAAAGCAAACAACTGTAGCAATACAAACAATAGATAAGCGGGCTGGCGCTATCAAGCTGTTGCTGGTTTAAAGCCCCACCAACAAGTGTCAATGCCGTCAGCTTCCGATAGCAACAGGTATGTGGTGGGAGTGTTGGATAAACAGTGCAGCGAGCAAAACAAAGCAATCACAAACCACCGCGGGACAGTAAATCGATCCCGATACACCTCCACCTCAGTGTCAATAGTGTTGTGTCATCAGAAACCGGAGCTACGGATTGGAAGACACCAATAAAGCACCGAAACGAAGCAACGACCGAAAAAAAAAACTCTCCCCGTTATTGATGGAAGCGCAAAGAACTTCCCTTTTCTGTTTTCCCAGAAGCCACTCCAGCAGCTTGTGGTCGAGGAAAAGCGTTCTCAATTTCAACCGTCTCACACTCGAGCGCACCATTTTCCATCCATCTGTTGATCGCGATTTGTGAAAATTGAATAGAAACTGAATACCTGTTGCAGCGGCAGAGCCCTGGTCGATGTCACTTGGCAGTCGCTTCCCTGTCATCGGATGCCCTGGCTGTTAGTGCTGCTTTGAAGTGCTTCCAGAAGTGCACGATATCGATACGGTGAGCACGTCCGACGACACGAACCACCCGGCACGAGGCGCTAGGGTGCAGCAGAATAGCAGCAGCAGCAGCAACGTTCACATCGAGCCATTCCGATATTGCATATCGGATCACACACACACACACACACACACAAGGCACACACAAAAAAAGGAAAACCGAAAATGAGACACAAACTCCGGCTTGGTGTTTTGGTGAGTCACATGTTTGCACCCTTTTCGTTTGCAGCAAAATCGGGCTTTTCGCTCTTGTCACCGGGAGGAAGAAATCGATGCTTTTGCAAATTTACACTCTTCAAACAATAACCGCCCGAAAAAAGAAGAAAGACGGTAGAATGAACACAACCACAGAAGCCAATTCCGGTTCCGACTGTTATGGTCGGTGAAGGTTGACGGGTTGTTTTGTTTTCTGCCTTTTTTCCTCTCTCCGTGTGTTTCGACTCGTTCGATGACACTTGCACGGAACACGTGCTCTTGGAGTTGCCGAGAGATGTTGTCAAAGATGGTTGGTGTACTTTGTGTTACCTCGCGGACGCGCTATCACTAACTAATAATAATTCGAACAAGTTTCGTCTGCCAGAACCTTATTCTGACGCTCTCTGGAAACGCACACGGAATATTCATCGAAATACCAACACACAGACGCGCGTCAAAGTTCGGCACACTGACACAAATCAGCTCGATTCATGCGATTGGATTCAGAAGCGTGACAGCTCTGGAGTTTGGTAGTGGCCCGTCACGGGTGGCAGCACTTGAGGTATTGGGCGAAGGAGAGATGGAGAATAGAACACACTCGTCAAGATTGTTTTGATGGGAGATAACATGGGCCACTTGGAAGTGACAGGCAAAGGGGTCCAAGAAGCATGAATGGAGCCCTCCAACTATTCATTCATAGATTTTTGGTGACGATCGTACGCTATCATTGGTGAAGAAAATATTGATCACCAACACAAACAGGCATGGGCCCAATTGATCGTACGCGGCTTTTAGCAATTAGGAATCAATCACCATTCATCGATTGCACAACACGTAGCAATCGCATCCAATCAGTTGGATTATCGCAACCCTAAACATAACACCTCGAGCAAGTAAAACAAATCAAACGCCCTCCTAAGCCCCTAAGACAGCATCGATTGAAGGACACACGCGAAAGAGACAATGAGAACAGATTAGCAGCATCAACAGCAGCGGGAACGAAAAAGCCGCCGATAACCTATCGGTTTCATGCAATTATTGTAGCGAAACGAGAAAAACACCCAACCGAAGCGTCAATAAATCCTCCTGAGCGTGTCTCGGTGTACGAAACCAACCGACTCGGATCCAGATCCCTCGACTAGGCCCCCTCTAGCTGAACGGCCACCAAATGTCAAATGTCAATTTATGAGTCTGATTCATGTGTCTGTGTGTTGGATGGAGTTCGAAATTTGATTTGATTAGAAGATCAAAAGGTGATCGATGATCGATGGGCCGGCGAGCCTGCTGCGATCGATGTTGGCACAAGATCGTGTTCACTTACGCCACGTCTAGATGTTTGGAACGAGGTTATCAGGTTGATGTTTTCGTTCCTTTTTTTCGGGGTCTAGTTTGAACGAAATATTACCCCAATGATCTCGCACCTCTTTCGCTGCTTCCTGCTCCACGACAAGAGGTCGATTATTGATTGGAAGTGTGCGAAATGAATCGTTGCTGACGTTTAGTTTCTGCGGTACGTTGTGTATGGTCCGGCTGGTATTTGTAATGTAAATGATAAGACTCGCATCAAGAGCTGTTTGCCTGTCTTTCCGGAATACAAAACCAGAATACCCGGTCAATTGCGCCTCCATTAGGGCTAATGATATTTTTCATTAGAAAAATAATATTCAAAATTGCACTAATATATCAAACGTAATGGTTTTTCGCGGTTCCTTCACCTTGGCGCTCGGTGGAATAAAGCACGTCGGGCCCACCTGCGCCAAGGGACAGGCGACACTGTATGGCGCGTGAAAAAGGGCGATTATATTGTTTCGCTTTTCAAAACGTTTTTCCTTTGCTGGCAAAAGTGGAATAGAAAGAAAATGACACCACAGTCAATAGGCGGCTGTGACAGGGGGCACCAAGGTTTTGGCTGGAGAATCACCTGATTACCAATTGCGTCTCGTACGACTGCTGCTGCTACTTCTGAAGCCATTTGCTAACGATGGAGATTTTGTTCCTTTCTCACAGGGATCTTCAATCACACACAAACACACACACGCCGGTTTGGAAAATTTGTCGACGTTGGGAAGAAGACACGCAGACTCACCTGAAAGCAGGAGAATAAGAGAAAGAAAAAATACATTAGACATAGGATCGTTATTAACGTTTCCCGGGTGGGCAGACCCGGCAGACTTCGCCGCACCAAGCCGTGAACCGTTTTGGGTGTCTGTGGCCTGATGAAGTGTCGCGAGTGAAGAAACAATTTGCTCGATTACTTTGTAGCGAACGCCGTCCGAAAGGGTCCTTCTGTAAGGGATCGGCTGTGGAGGAGTAGGGGAAGGGGTGGAGGGGAGGTCTTTGAGGGGGGCTCGGGGAATCGCTTTTCTTTCTTTCTTTTCTCTTTATCAGCCTCAAATCTCAATCACTGGAAAACAGAACCACTCACAGCAGCCACTCCGAAAACTCCGGTTCCGTCTCGCAAAATGTTGACATAAAACAAAATTCAACCGATTGTAAAGAGAAGTTGTCCTCCCTTTTATCTTCCCTTCCAATTGCCGCCAACCCTTCTACGGTGTATTGTTTTGTACGCTCATGCTATTCGTGCTCATGTGAGGTGATGAGGACGCTCGTGTACAAGTGCGCCTATTTCGAGGAACGCGAAATCCTTCATTATCAATCGCAACACCGCTCGCCGGCTGCAATCCTTTTTTTCCACTGCTTTAGCGATTGGGTTTCGCACACGATCTTGTCTCTAATGAGTACTTGATAGGAAAATAGCGCCTTTCGAAGGGCATAGACAAAACCAGGAACGTGCCTTCGCGACCGTATCCCGAAGGCAGCAGCAGCAGCAGCAGCGTGAGGCGGAAAATGCAAATCTCAAAGGAGTGTTTCGTTTGACGTTTTTGTTTTCTAGGAGCTCTGGCGGTCGTTGCTCGTGTAAGGATTTGTTTGTGGGTGTGTGTGTTTTTTTGTTTTGTTTCACAAATCTCCGGGGAAAAATAACGCACCACACATCGACAAATTGGGTTCGCGCGACACCGGACGGAATAAGGGAGTTTTTTTGTGTGTGTTTTCTTGAATGGGATGGAAACAGCGGATAGGCTGCAGGAAGGATGCTGCAACCGGGCCAGGCTTCGTCATTGACTTTCCGTCACTCTTGGATGTGTGTGTGTGTGTGAAGGGACATGTGCACGATTCGTTAGTTCGAATTCTTTGGAATCGCTCAAGGGTTGTCGCACTTGTTTTGTTGCGAAGCGCCGCATGCAGTGCCGACGGATTCGGATTAACTGTTAATACAAACCAAACACCCGCATCACGCCCATTAATGGGATGGAGTGATGTGTCCCGCCACTCGTCACCTTGGCCCACTCGCCGCACATATTCATCACCATTCAATGCTGTGATTTCTTTGCACGTTGCACACGGTGAAAAAGAATTAATTAGATGAAGGCTTCGTCCAATGCGCTTTGCGGCTTCCTTCGGCGGGGTTTGTTTGCTTTCCACTTCTGTACGATAAAATAATGGTTTCGCAGCATTGAAAGCAGCCACCAACAGCCAGTATTCGAATCCTGTCACTTGGAAAGTGCAACACGGGTTCTCAGCACACTTGAGGCCTTGCGCCACGAAGGCAACACGGGGAGTTGCATTAAGGTTTGCTGCATTCCATTCAAATTCCTGTAGAGCTTACTGGAAATGAATATGCTTATGATTAATTAAGACACACACAGGATGCTCGTTTCTCTCCCATACAGCACGGGTTACAGTGTGGATGACCTCGACAGTCACGTACAGTTGCAATTAAGTTTGGTGGCGTACCTTAAAAAGGTGTAAATTTGAAATGCGGTGTGATAAGAAACGTCGTTAAGTGGTAAAACCAAACACCAATGAAAGTTTACAGGGCATAATGCTTTCTTAGTGTTAACCTTAATATAGTGAAAAATATAGAGTGTGATGAAACAAAATTTCAAATTCCTCAAACCCCTTAACAAAATGCTCTCGTTTTTGACTTGTGTTACGAACCATTATTTCTTTCTAATGATTTTTTCTTTGCGAGATAATTAGCGCTGTTGAAAATGACTTCTCAGGAAAGCATCACCAGCACCTTCCATACTGTGGTTTGATTTTAGAAACAACATGCCCAGCTATCGATTTGGAGTCCTTTCTTGCCCACTTCCGACACAGAGCTGCTGTTCTGAGCAGCTCGTATCGACCGTTTGGGATGATCTTGACGCTCGTTGGCGTCCTTTCGTCTCTTCTCCAGTAGTTTGATTGCTGATGCCAATTAGCCTTCGGGCGAGGATTCCCTTTTTTGTTGAATGAATCCTTTTCCCGTGCCATGGGGTTGGAGTTGCTGATGAAAAACAAAAGATATCACGAACCGAAACGCAGGCCGAAAGCGATGGAATCAGAGGCTGGAAATCCTTCGAAGGGTAGTGGCTGATGGCCATACGTGACGATTTCCAATGTATGTTCGCCTTTTTTCATCCTCAAACTCACACACACAGTCGTGATGGGGAAGGTTCATTTTTCACCGAAAAGCAAAAAGGAAAATTTACATAATATATGTTACGATTTCATATTTTACCCCGTTTTCCCGCCCGTTTCCCACCAGTTACCACGCAGTAGACTGAATGTCTTTCCTGAAACCCTTTTTAGTATCACACACACACATACACATACTCTCATGGTTGAATTCAAAAGGTTTCGAAGCGGGAGAAATATTTCCTGTCTTCGACCCAGCCAGCCGCAGTTGCGTGAGTTTAGAAGCTTAGAAGAGGAAAATGATTTTTCATTTGTTTCTCGCTTCGATACCGGTGCCCCTGGACCGGGCGGGAGATGGATTATTTTATTCGTCCAATGAGACGATCCCATCCTGCTACGAAGATTTGAACGAAAAAAACGAACATTGAAAAGTGAAAGGAATATAGGCAAATTCGGTTGCTCCCGTGTCCATCCCGTGCTCCACCCAGTCAGTGGGGCATCCGGGAAAGTGGTCAAACGAAATATACGGTTAAATATAATAATAAATGTATGAATCGAGCAGGAGAGTATGGCAGCCTGAACCAAAAAAAAGGAAGCTTTCGATCCCCGAAAAAGCAAGAGTTTGCCGTCCCTCCCTGGCTGAGAAGGATGAGAGGTGAGTTGGTGAGGTGTGTACATATTTCATAAATTTTTCGGTACGCATTACCGTATGATGACCATTCGAAAAATGCTAAATTACCGGTACCGGGGCACACAAGCGGGGGTTTTCCAGGCAAAAACCGAACCTTCCGTATAACTTCCCGCTCAAAAGTGGTGGTTGCCAATGGTTGCCCTATGGATAATAATAGGGAAAATACGCACCGGCGTTGTGGAAAATATTTGTAGCATTATAAAAACCCCGACAGGAACAGGAACGATGGAGAATAAATAGAGTGAAACTCGACAAAATAAAAGTCTCGATTCGAAAGAAAAACAACAACACTACCGACATCGAAACCTTATCTACGGGGAAAGTTGCAGTCCGTGGACCGGTTCCGATGGGCGCATGATGATGAGGAAATTTATAACGATAAAATATTTATTGAAGTATTATTGTGATACGAGCTAAACGGGCTTCACCTGCACGGTTATGTGTTTGTGTGTGTCCGGGTGGGTAAAAGTTGCTCTTCCGGCACCATGTTCGTCCATCAGCCAGAGGAACGAGCTGGGCACGACTTCTTCGAGAGTGTGAATGAAATTTTAATACATGAACTTCAATTAATGGAGAAGAACAACAAAATAGACGCATTGGAGTTCCTCGTTCTTGTCGCACAAAGCCCCCACACCCCGTCACACTCCTGAAACTGGAACCGATTCTAGCAAATAAAAACCGATTCGAACGAGTCACCGAACAACCGAGTGGTGATGCTGGCGGTGAGCGAATTGTATATTTTATTTACTTTCATTAAAAACCCATAACTCCAAACACACACTCACACCGGTTAGAACAAAAGAAAGTGATCGGGTTGCTCTGGGTGGTGGGTGTGTATGTGTGTATTTTTTCTCGCAAATTCGAACCCAAAAAAGGGTCATGTCCGGTAGAAGGATTTTCGGTTCTGGTGTTTTAGCGGTCAGCGGCGTTCGTTTGTTGTTGCTTTGTTGTGCTGTGTCGTAAAAGCAAAAAAGCGGACTAATTCCGGACGCCAGGGCCCGCTTTTTTCTCGATCGTTAATTGTAATTTGTTTTAAATAATTTTAATAATTTACGCAACCGGAACCGGCCCCAAACACGAACCCCTGTGCGAACGCTGCCAAAAGGATTATTTCTCGTGGGGTGTACCGTGGCCCATTGTCTACATGTTTTGTGGCTGTGCCTCCCGGTTTGGTTTTTTTATTTGCCACCCTACAAATACCATTGGAAATGATGTATCGGTCCTTACATCGGTTGTCCTGGTGGGGTTTTCCACCGCTACAGGAGGGGGGGTTTGGGGATAAATTTATAAGACCCTTGGTAGAGAGGAAACAACAACAGCACAAAGGGCTACGAATGAATGGCCGAGAAAAAATGGCAACAATATCTTACATTTCGGGAAGGGCAAGGTGGGAACTCGGCATTTTCCAGCATTGTGCAGCATTGTAACAAAATGGCTTCATTATTTTATTACTGCGTCAGTTTGGAAATTTATTTTTTCCACTCCACCCGTAATGGACAGGCAAAAGTGGGGGAAAACTCCTCGAGGAAAAATAAAACATCGACCCGGAGTCTGGCGTGTAGAGTGGGGCAGATATTTATGCGAATCCTACGAACGAACACGAGATTATGGTTACTCGAATTACATCGATCGTGAGGCTTTGTACACGGGATCATGCCCATCAGACGTGGCTTTGTGCTGCCCGCCTCGATCCAAGCCGAGCTGGAAGTTCCTTTAGCACACGCATAAGGCATCTATATACGGTCCTTCAAAGGATGCTCTACGACTCTTCAGCCAGAAATCCAACCATAAACCAGAAAACCATCGTTAGAAGAAAGGGGCGAAAAATCCGAAGATTATTAACCTTCTCAGCTTGTTTACAACGAAATAAAAGCATCCCCGTGACAGACAGACAGGCTACAAAAAGTGTCATGGCAATTGAATGGGCAGTCCTGCCAAGGATTCTTTGGGAGCTGGAGTCAAACAGATGCAATGATGCTCGAACGGACAATGGGGAGAGCTCCATACACGAGTAGGATGGATTGAAAAAGTGCGCTAGCTCCAAAAACTATCCAGACAAACGGAAACACTAACTAACCAGCTTGCCGGAGGGAGAGGTTCGGGTGGGAACAGAGGGAAGGACCTTCCAAATCCATCGAGCTGGGATGACCAGAAGCAAGACGTCTCATGGAACCGTATCTCCTTCATCTCCACAGTAGGTCCTACTGGCTGATGCACCACAGCCCGTCCACAGCCGGTCACAAAGTCCGGTCGGCAGACCCCACTGCAGGACGTCCTTCAACGACAATCAAGTGAAAGAAAGTCGATAGAATCAGAACAGTGTTGGATGCTCACTTTTCCCCAAGCTCGAACAGAAGCCAGAGAAGAGGTGTCCAATCGTTGGGTGTTTTATTTTTTCTCCCATTCTGCCGCTCCCATGGACGATGCCGCTCGACTTCGAATCCTCTTGATTGCAAATATTTACAACAATAATATTATAGATGGACGTGACGGCGAGGTGTGATTGTTTCGGCAGGGGACGGCGGGATCCATGTAAAGTGAAACCTTTCGGACTTGGGATGTCGAACAAAGAGCAGCATGACACGAAGCATGAAGGGAAACACACTCAACTGGTTATGATGTCTCTGCGTATGCAAACAAACCATTCATCCTTGTGAGTCGAACGAATGAATCCTTACCCTAACTGGCTGACCAGCCACACCGACCAGACCAACGATTGGAAACAAATGAAACGAACACTCGTAACTGATCGGTCGAGGTTCGGGGTTTCGGAAAAGAAAAGTTCCCACAAACTCTCCCTCTCTAACTTCCCGAGTCCCCGTGCCGCATTACTTCCCTTCAATCGGTTCTGAGATTCTGAGATGTGCTGCAAATGATGCCTTGCGGTGGTTGGTTTATTCGGGGTAACAAGATCTGGTCAAGATTGGGCACTGGTTGGGGTGGGTTGGCACTTTGTGTCGTTTCGATTTCCAAACTCTGGACACATGGTTCCCCGACGACCGTGCGGTATCGGTTGACCGACTCGAAACTCATGGGACCATTGGACGACTCCCCGGGGCGGTGTAGAAGCTGCCAAAAAGTAAGCTTCCAATAAATATTGTTTCACTTGCTGGTTTCTTCTGTTTGCGATTTGTTCAAATATTGAATCCCTGGCACCGGTTCTCGTTTCTCTGCTCTCTTGGCACCGCATGTCTCCACTTTGCGGGTTTTGTGGTTCTGGAGGTGGACGTGAGGACTCTTTCTTCGCGCTGGCAGGTGGGTTGTGGAAAACTTTCCAACACACACGTTGAGTTCTTTTTTATCGATTATACTACCCCGGACGTCCAACTTCACGGGACAGAGACGTCTTTGTTGGCGTTCGCAGTAACAGTAACCGTCTTCTCGCCAAGATCGTTAATCGAGAGTTATTGGTCGCGAATGGTCGCGCGCGGTCGCATTCGGTACGGTCACGCTTGACAGACTTGCCAACAGCTGGTCGATTAAAACAAATCATTAATTGTGCCATTAGCCAACCTCCTACGGACGCCCAGTTGCCCAGCTTGCTCTTTCGATTCTTGCTGGCCGTGATTTGATCAAGCGTAGCCGACAAAGAATAGCAGAGCATCACCCGAAGCATCCTACTCGAATCGATTGTTGAGAGTAGCACGGCATTTCGGCACAGGTCTTTGGAGAGACTGGTGTGTCAGATTGGACCATACAGTCCGGGATCTGGCCGGGAGAAACCATTGTATCTCGGAGGCGTTTCACATACTTCGGTCGAAAACTATAAAATGCTTTAATTGCCTCCGACGGCTTCCTCGAGGTTGACGATAGTTGCGCATGGTTTGCAACTCATCTCAACAGATTGTGTTGCAAAATCTTTCCCGTCGTCCGAAAGCGGGAAGCGAATTTTGTCATCCGATCGATCCCCGGGCAACATTGCAACCGCCTAGACACCGAAGACGCCGCGGGCAATAAAAACAATAATAATATGTAAAACAGCTATAAATTATAGACGAGCGGACAGATTCGGTTGTCGCACGCAGTATCCCGCTCTCGCTTTGTTCCCTTTGCAGGCTAAAAATAAGTGCAGTCTTGCAGAGGATTAGAATGTTCCTACTCGATAATGGGAAGCTTCCTACACGGGCTGTGGCATTCGAGGTTCGAATTAAAGTAGCGACTACTTTCACCCGTAGCGTGTCTTATTAGTTGAACTATTTGCTCCCACACAGCTCGCCCCAGGAATGATCTTCCCCCGAGGGATCGCCAGACTTGCTGGTGGTCTGTCTGCGCTGTCTGAGGTCGCAGACAAGAGCGCGCGCGGGCGCTCGGCTTGAGAATAGTTTCAATGCAGCAGAACCGGGGACTTTGGGAGAGTTGGGCGCAGCTTTTTCCTTGGATCAGAAATAAATCGCTACAGAGTGGCGCGATGTCCGCGATCTTGGCTGCACACAGTAATGTAGTGCAAAAAGCCGGTGGACACACACGCCCTGCTATTATTCTGCGCCACTACACGGGTGGTGAACTATTTTGAAAATTGCATCACTAAGCCATTATTCACCGGTGCGGGGAAAAACTCGCGATCGAGACTAGCAGGGCGGAAGAATTCCCCAAAGGTGCGATCTCCACACGGCGAGCAATTTGTTCACCTTCTCCCAAACAAACTCTATCCCACGAGGCAGGAAAAATTCCGTCACAACCAATCTAACGCACGCCGGAGCACGGCACTTTGGCAGCCGTATGCGGTAGGGCAAGAACAACTTGGGCCCTCCCGAAAAGAAATTTGTCGCCGTGTGGTAGTAGATCATTTCTTACTCGCAGCACCCACAAAGCCGTTCCGTGCGGTGAACTATTGATACGGACGGGTGTGTTGCTTTCTTCACTCGGGGGAAATTCCCTCGAGCGTCGAAGACGGGAAAAGATGCGCGCTGGCACGTTTTGCGGTGTGATTCCTGCATTTCGACGTGCGGCCGTGATTCATTGCCGATGGATGGTGATTTATTTGGAGTGTCATTTCCACGCACGCCGTGAGGTGTTTGCACTCGAACAAAAGCCTCCCCCCGGATCGATGCCCGGTCCTGGTCCTGGGGAGGCTGAAAGGGGCACGCGAGGAGGGCTTAGGAAACAGCGTCAGTCCATTACCTTTGCTTTCGCGCCTTCAAGACCATACTTCATTTGTGATCTGTTCGATTGCTGGTCTAAGCGCCCGCAATCGTCGCCGGTCGCCGGACGAATTCCTCGATTTCCTTTCGGTTGTTGCGGCCGGATATTTTCGAGAGATGGGATTAAAGATTGATTTATGTATGCGGCGGTTCTCGCGTGTTTGGCGGAGGATGTTTGTGGGGAGGGTGGACGAAAAACGCGAGACCACGATCTCGCCCCAGAGGTGTCAAACGAAACAGTGACAATTTTGGGCGTGTGTGAGCTCGCTCACCGTTTGTTTTGCATTTGTTTTTGCTCTCTCGTCGGTGATGGTGGCCATCGTAGTGCGTAGGTGCGTAGTCTAGAGATGGTATTGGAAAAGGCCGCGAAAGGAGCGTTCGATATGTGCACCTCCACACACACACACACACTCACACGCATATGGTTAGAAGAGCCGTAAATAAACCTTTGCTGGTGCGTAGATCCATCTGTCCCACGTCGTCGTGTTGCGGTTTTGTTTGTGCGGTTGGTGAAGGGATTGTTGCAGACGGCTCAACATCTTCGATAGCTGGATGTGATTGTTTGGAGGTAGAAAACAGGACTCTTAAATAGCTCCCAATTTAGGGAGAATATTTTCGTTGTGCTTCGTATTGCTCGCTCCAACGAACACAAACGGCCAAAAATGATTATCACTACGGGCGATCGGGAATTATGTCTGGAGGTTTTTGGTTTTTCTTTTTGGGAATGTCTTATTTTGCACCCTGATTGAAGATAGCGGGACTCCATTGGACCCCCCCCCCCTTCCACCGGTTTGACTGCATCGTAACCCCATCAATCCATCAATTGCAACGAAGCCAGTAGACGATACTTTCGTTTTTAATGCAGGTTTTGCTTTTGTTATTTTGTTTAGCGTCGAATTTTCCCGTTTTTCCTTTTTGTTTGGGCCTGGTCTGAAGTTGTTTAGTCGACCGATTAGCATGAATGTGGTCGGAAGGTTTTGTTTTTTTTTGTTGCGGCTGCTTCGCGGTGTGTGCCTCCCATTTTATCGTTGTTTCGAATGCACTAATTTTGGGCGGTCGCTGGATGGTACTGGAAGAAAAGTGCATGTTTGATACCTTTCCCAGTGGTGGTGTCTTGCAGCTTGCTGATTGAAAGCGTGGGGAATACAGGGGCCGTGGCAGACAGAGGGAGACGAATGTTTAATGTACCGAAAAAGGTGCTACCGAACCGGCGAGGCCCATGGACTGCGGTGAGCTGAAATCGCTCGAAACAAACGACCGAACATGAGTGCGTTTAGCGTTTTGCATGTCAGTAAATGTTCGTCGTTGCCTTTTCTCTCCTTTTCTCTCTCACTCTCGAAAACAACCCAAAGGGCAAAGGTTTGCGGTCAGCAATGGCAGGCACGTTGTGTGTTCGTGTTTTTGCAATTAATGTGATTTTTGAACCCGTTTCTTTTGTTTGCACTGTGCTGGTGCAACGCAAACAGATGCTTGTGGAAAAGCCAGAAGAAAAAAAGGTTCCCCCTCCTAACACCATGTGTCGTTGGTGGAAAAGCTGGGAAAATGAGTCGAACCAAGCCCGGTTGATCTTCCCATTTCTAAGTATTATTCCCATCAATTAGTTCGCATCTTAAGGGCATCCGCAGCGAGTCAGCAAGTCAGCAAAACGGGAAGCCGTGACATCGGATGCCAGTGACGTTCTTTGCGCTTATTGATTAATTACAACCGATACGGACGATTTATGGTGCGACCGATGCTGGAGACGCATGGTTGATCGTGGAAATCCGCAACCGATCGTGCCGCGCTCATGATGGAACGGCTTGGGAAGCGCTTGGGACGATCGTCAGCTCGCCCGATGCAACCGCAATCAATTCGGTACACCCTTTTTCCTGCACGATGTTACTGTTTCCGGTGCAGGCCACACTGCGGCTGGGAACCGAGCGGGGCCACCGCACGGGCCTGGGGGAAAACCGGGTGGAAAATGGTGTACTTAGTGTAGCGCCTAAAACAAAACGTTGCATGTGCTTTATTGCAGTTTTATTTTAAATGCCGTTTCGGAGTTTTATGTTCCCGCGTACAGGGTCGCGCGCATTTCGAGGTTTTGTGTAGTCGTTTTTGCTTTTTTCGTGTTTGTTACTCTGTTGTTTTGTTTTCGGGAGGTTTTATTTTTGCAAATGTTTTGCATTTCGTTCGCGGGCTTGCCCTTCTGCACAAGTGCTCCACGCTTTGGAATGGTTTTCGTTTGTTTTTTTTTCTTGTTAGTTGTTTTCCTTCGCTTGTTTGCTGTTACTTTATTTCTTCTGGCAGGCAGCATTTTGAACCCGGTCGAAGCGTGTTTTATGGCTCTTGCAAGATCTTTATGAGATATGGGGTTTGTTTTAATTAAGAATTTACAAAATTTGCCCTTTTCCTCCTATTTTTTTGCTTCCTTCAACTCGTCGGTCGTTGCTCAACTCAATAACGAATCTGTGTTCCGTTTTACAACCAATGTTCGATTCATGGTCGTTTGCTGAACTGCAGGAAAGCCAGCCGGAAAGCGCTAATCACCTCGGCAAGCCAAATCTTATGCGGAATGTAAAGGAATGGTTCTTTTGGGTGGTGCCACTACTAACTGCCACACTAGGAAGAACTAAGGGAGCTTGCTACCAGTGTTGTCAGCCGTCCCGAATCGAGCGAGCTGCAGATAAACCTCCCGTGCCTGTAAAAGGACTCCAAATTGGTGGATTTTCCATTCGCACAAAGAAGAAACTTTTTCCTTCGCTTTCGATTTCCTGCACAAGCGGGTTCTCGGAATGGGAGGCGAAGAAACTGTTAATTACTTTTATGTTGCATTCCCGTCCTAATGGGTTGGTGCATATGATTCAGTGCTAATGAAAGCGGCAGGTAGACTAAAGGGGTTGCAGATTGTGCTGGCGGAACTTTTCCCCCGCTCGCTCTTCCCGAGCGTTGTGTCTCTGTGTTTTGTGCAAATTGTACTGTGAAATGGAAAATATGTTTTCACTAGCTCGTGAACCAAATAATAAAATGCGCTTCCATATCAACCTTTCGTAACAGTGCTGCTTTGCGTTTGATCTTTGCTGATAACAGAATGCATGCTCCCCATGTAAGAAGTTTACTCCGAAGCAGGATGGCAAAGTTTAGTTTACGCTTCGTCTTCTTATGCTTAAGACCTCTATTGATAGCTGTCATAATTTGTGTTCAACATGATTTGTAAGTTTCTTTTTAAATGTACCATATTCAGCCATCGTTGCACAAAGTAACGATGGATCTTTTGATTTTCTTCAAGGAATTTCATTCCTTTTCACCGAACTATCTGTGATCCTCTCTCGCACAGAGCATTGCTGGTGCTGATGCACTCGTATGAACGTTAGCTGCGTATATTAGTCAGACGTCAGTGAGATGAGACTGAGAGTTTCATATGAATATAATTTTTAAAGGAACTGCTGGCAACAAGAGTCGAGGGAACAAATCTGCATGAACACATTTCGTTAAATGGCTTGGATAAGCGTGATATAAATATCGCATATGAAAATGTGCTTGGCCGAGCATTCGGTATTTATTCGGCAGCCAGCAATCCTGGTGAGTAGGTGGGAAATGTAGTTTTTGTGCGTTGCGATGCACTTTTTCAACGCTTCTGCACAAACCATGTGACGCATGGGAGTTTCGGCGGGGTAAAAAATGCCGCGCTTACATGATGAAGTAGAAACGAAAGAAATTAAACAAAAAATCCACCCGAGAAACTCGATGCAAAGCGCTGCTCTTGTTCTTCTTCTTCTTGGCTACACTTTCATTCATTAATGACGTTAAATATCCAGCATCCAGTGTCCAGGAATAATGGGGTTCCTCGGGAATTCAGCAAAAAGATGGGAATTGTGCTTTGGTCTTTGTTTCTATTTGCACTTTCGCGTGATATGAAATGGACGGAAAATTGCGAATATGGCACATCATGCGGTATGTTACATGTGTTCCTCTTTATTTGTTGTTGGCTCCTTGCTATGTTCCTACCGCTATGTCCAACAGTTGTGCAATGTTGGCAGAACGAACGACTTGGAAAAACGCATCCCTATTCTTCTCTCTCTCTCTCTCTCTCTCTGTGGCCCCGTTCTTTCCCAATTGTCGTGTCTCCTCGACAGTGGTTTTTCCAGCAAAAACAGTACATCGCGACCACAGAAAAGAAGGCGAAAACTGTGCGACCAAACTGTACTGCGATACCAGTCGTGGATGTAATTTATGCACTCGCAGGCGTCCGCAAGCCGAAGGAGCACACCGGCCGGACGCGTCCAGCGTAAAACGCATCGGGAAAGTGCGAGCGAAAACCTCACCCGCCCGAGTTGTGGGAGCATTTCAAACCGAATGCAAAAATGTAGCATAAATCATAAATTTAGCCTATAAATCATTGCTTCAAGCAGGTCACACATACACTCACTCGCCGAAGCTCTTGGGAAGTGCAGAGAAGCAGCAAAAACGCTAACATGCCACGTGTTGTGTCGTTTGGTGGTTTTTCGCTTCGCTTTGTGGAATATTAGAAACGTTTGCGGCATCCGTGAGGTTGGAGTCGTTTTTTCTCAGTTCTTTTCACATGCAGCTGTAAATTTGTTCTAAAAATCGGCAAAGATCAGCAAAGGTTCTCCATGACATGACGAACGATCACCATTTGGCCCATAATTAGGTGATCTTTCAACCAATCGAAGTAGGAGGAAAATAAAATGGCAATAGCATGAATCATTTTCTCCTCTGAAGTTTAATGGTTTGAATTCAAATGTTGCCCAGCCGATGAGGAAAAGGTTCGATAACATCGACCACCGCCGTACACTCGAGAAATGCACCCGGCAATAAATCAGCTTGCATGCAATTGAACGAATAATGGGGTTCTTTTACTACCGCATATGTTTGTGTGACATGTACGTGTGCTTTGGTGTGAGGAAAAATAAAGAAAGTCCTTGCTGTGTTTGCTGTTAAGTGTGCGACTCCATGCACCACGCGATTGTTGATAATTTATTCCACCTCGTCAATTTCCCTCGTTCGGTTGAGCTTAATCGAAGCTGGGCGGAGGGGAGGGAAGGGATGGGGATGAAGGAGGAGAAGAGGACGTATTATTTGTTAATCACTCACGTGATTCTATCTGGTGTACCCAGTGACGCGAAAGGAAAGTTTTTTTTTCTCCCTGGCACAAACAAAATCACAAACGACCGATTTTCCCCGGTGGAACAAGGTGGAACGTCCTCGCAGAAAGAACTCCAAGAACGCATTCTGACAGGGAAAAAAGGAGGCACACGCATAGGTAGCTAACCCAGCGGATATGCGCCAATGACGACGGGTGGCATTTAATCGAAGTCAAACTTCAAAGACACGCCAGTTTAAACCGTTTGATCCAATTCTTCGGTAATTTGTTGTGCACGGGGGAGGTGCGGGTAGCACTGTACCCTACATTTGGGTTTTAAGGGGTGGCACCATTTGTACCCCTTTCCCCTTCCTCCTTCTCCCTCCCTCGCTATCGGGAAGGAAAACCGCGGATAAACACGGTCGAAGAAACATTTGCATATAAATTTCAACTTTCCTCCTGATAAGAACTTTTTATTTTTATTACCTTTCATTTCTCCCACCGAGAACGGCGGCTCAGCAAGGAACGCGACGGTCTGACGAAAGGACGATAAGGAGACGTACGGTGGGCTCCGATATGCGAAGGACGCAACGGGGAGCAAATGAGCGCGTGAACAAGGAGTTTCGATTCGATTCGGTTTTATAATTTGTTTCGTTTGGGTTGACTTGTGTCGGTTAGAACAAGCCTCCCCCAGCACAACAACAGCAAACGACAAACGATATTTTATCAATAAAAACATTTTCACCCGTTTCCCTGCTCGGGAGGAGGGGGCTTTGGGAGAGACCCAGTTTGCTCGAGCGTCCAAAAGGACAAAGCGAAACGATTGAGTTTTTAATTCGATCAAATACTAATGCTGCTTGTCATTGGTGAGGTGGAAAACTCGACTCTGTTTACACGAGTCGCAAGCAGGGAAATGGGTAAAGGAAAAACTTTCATCGAGCCATCCATTAGCGAGAACGCAGCTGCGGATTGCGGATTCAGGCGTTCGCGTTCAGCAAATGGAAACAAATCGAAAACAATCGCAAAACCTCGAAACGATCGACTGCTGCTGCGGGGTAATGAATGCGACACACGGGGTTTCCACTCGGTTTGTCCAAAGGCAGGCATGGGCAAGTGAGCCGTGGTGGTGACGGACGGGCGGTTCGGTTGGGTGCAAAAGTGACATTGCTTCGGCGTGTTGATGAAGGCACTGGTGGGCGGATTGTTTGATTATATGGTTAACTTGTACCGTGCCGGTTTTTGTGTGCCGCATGCCTGGGAAAGCGTGTAACCGAACCGTTTTTCCACACACAACCCACACGAACCTATCGAGCAATTCGAACGATTTCGAGCGAGGGTGCGCTCTCGGGCCGTGTACGGAGGTACCGCCGATGCTATAAATATACCGAAAGTATGTTTTGTTTTGACACTTACGAAATTTCGACTATTTTATCCGGAGCCTTTCCCACTCTGCACCAACTGCAACTTCGACGACCACGATGGCGACGGCGACGATGGTGTCTGCTTTTTGCATTTCGTTATTTCAAAGTGCACCATCGCGTCTTTTGGATGCGAAAGAAAATCCGCCTTTTCGAGGGAGTGTGGGGTTTCCAGCTCGAAGCAGAAATTCCATTCCGACTGTACGCCCACCGACTTGGACTTGGGAAGCATTTCTTGCGCTACTCTCTCTGGGTTGGTTTTAATAGAGTCGGGATATTCCGCCACGGGAAAATGGAACCATCTTCAGCAATATTGGTGCATTGTGTTTAAATGATCTCTCAAAACTCAATAAATTTGTTAACAAAACCCCAAAGCATGTCATTGTTTGTTCGATCCCCAAACACACTTACGCACACACACACAAACACACACGGAAACAGAGTCAATTTGTGCCCGTGTCGGTGTGCTTTAATTTTTCCACACCCGAGCGGTAAAATGAATTAGTCGCTCTAGTGATATTTATAGTTTACATATTGTTTTGTCATTACTGCATAATTCATGCAACTAAACCACGACAAGCCGGTTGCTTCATCTGCAAGCGAAAAGAATGAGCATCACCACGACGATGCCGGTGGTCCTGATGTTGTTCAACAAAATGAGCATATTGCCAATTGTCAAACAGGCCTCCTCCTTCTCCCGGAGGGTTCTTACTTCCGATACCTTCTGAAGAAAAAAACGGCAAGAACACCAAGGAAAAACCCCCGGAACGATACGACGCGGTGCACGATGCTGCTGATGGTATCGTGTAGCTCATTTCTCACTTTCATTGCGGCAGTGAAGAGATGCAGAAGACCGTCGTTCATCGTCGTTTTGGTACTTCTCCAGTAGCATCGGCGGAATGTGGAGAGGTCGGGTGTGTGGGGAGGAAACAACAAAATGAACACAAAGAACCGATGCTCCTGTTTGTTGTTGTCTCAAGCGAGTTCAGCCAACTATTTAAGGCTCAACCGTTCGTGGAGACACACGAAGCGCACTCGGTTTCGTGTGCGAAAGAGGATTGTTACCCTTCTTGAGCAGTCCGGGGCAAGGTAGCCAAATAATCGATGAAACCAAGCAAAGTGAAGCACAGTGAAGCTGCACGAGGAAGCTGTATTGAATTTTTAACTGCTTCAAACTGGTAGAATGCATCTGTTTTAGAGTAAATAGGTCTTCTTTTGTAGTTTTAATGGCAACCAAGAAATTCCAACACGATATGATTCCTGTCTCAGGAAGAGGAAAGGCAAGAAAAATAAAACGTTGTGAAAGGGAATTTACATGCTAATGGAATACAAAAACATTCCTCACACAAACTAACGCTCACTTCCAATGCAAGAAATCGTACCTCCTTGTCAGCAGGAGGCGTCTTCTTGTTAGGCTGCACCGAAGTGGAAATGAGTTTGGCTCGTTTTCCCCTTTGTAGGGTGAAAATTTAATGGAATAAAATAGAAACACACGTTACCGATTTTCTCTGTTTTTCTTTCACTCGCTTTACCTTCCAAAAACAGCAACAAACCGATTACCCTCAAAGGAAACAGCTACATGGAGGCGCCTGGTAGCCTTCGTGCCTGGGCTGGATTCAATAAATGTCGTAAATAAACGATTATTACCTCCCACCCGTCGACTTCAAACGACCCAATATCGTGTGTCGAATTCCTGGCAAATCAATCAACCCATGCGGCTCATTATAATCCACCCATAAACCGCACCAGTTCCACGTTGGGCTCGTTTGGGCGCAAGCAAGCAAAAAACAGGCGAACGGTTGTTAACGATTACACCACAACCGCAAAATCACCTTGGGTTTCTCTAGAATGAAAGGATGCCGTCCTGCTTGGGGTATCAAATTCTTTAAATATTTTCGGATTTTATGATCCTTCCGTTCACACAAAAAATAACACCATCTCCCGACTTCGACACTTGCGCCTCGAATCGATTAAGGGCTTGTTTTGATGATCCCTTTTCTTCGGGCGGGATTTTTCCTCAAGCGAAACCTTTAATGGGTTCCGGGTTGGTGGAGGCTTGTTTTTATGATGGTTTATAGATCAATTTCGAATTTTACACCTTTTCTCAATGATGATTTTGTATCGTTACTTTTTTCCCCTACACTTTCGGCGCCGGTGGTTCGCTGGCAAAGTTCGGATTGACGGAAAGCCCAATACCCGAACCGCATCCAGTTCAGTCCAGTTCGGGAAACTTTTCTCGGCCCCAGACAAGCGTCTTCGCGTCTTCGATGGGAAAACAAACAGCTTATGAAGTTATTACCACGTGTTTTTTCTGTGTTTTTCCGTTGTTTTCCCTGCTTCGTAAGCGAATCACATCCTACCCCGGAGCGGAAAGTGAAGCCCCAAATCCATCACAACCACCACCATGGGGCAGAAACAAGTCCGTAAACAAGATAATAACTTATTGACAAACCATCGCCGTTTTACGAACGTGCCAGACCGAGGAAAACCCGTGGGAAACTGATATCCTATGAGCAACGTACACACGACGTACACACAGACACACATTTTCTCTTCTCCAAACTCGGCTCAAACCGTACCGAACGGAAAAAACGGCAAGGAAAATTGGAAAAAGGGAAAATCAAAAAAGAAAAACGGACCGGGAAATTGGATATTGTTTATTTTCCTTCGGTTAACGTATCCCAACACGAAAAAAAGGGAGCGTCAAAGGATTTCCCTGACTTGCGGGGCGTGAAAATCATTCCATCGCCAACAAATCAACTGGAAAACTCGTCACAAGGATGGCGTGCTGTAAGTATAGCGAAAACGGTGAAAAGTCCGTGATTTATTAAGGAGGGAAATTCACAACAAAAAGTATCTTTCGATAGAAACGATTGGCATACAAAAAAACATCCTTCGGAAAAGTGGCGCAATTGAGGTGGGAAATTTGCCCCCCAAGCAGACGCACCGGATGCAAATGATTTTCCAAAGTGTCGTTATGCGGTCAAACCGCCTTGGTCCGCAGCGAAGAAGCTACAACGCACGCAAGAAAACGTTTTCAATATTCTGGAGCCTTTGATCCTTCGGGTGGAAAATAAGGCGATAAATCACCCCCTGGCCGAGCAATCTTCGGCACCCAAAAAGATGCCCGGCATCATGGCCAGAAGAATCAAAAAACGTCCGAGAAAGCCGGTGAAAGGAATGCGAAAAGGAAAGGCAAGCAACCGTTCATCGTAAGTAAACAAACAAACTCACCCCACCACCCAATCGTAGGGTTGGGATGCGTATCGAGCGTGGCTGGTCGGTTGGTCGGTTGGCCGGTCAAAGGCGAACTTTGCCGGTCAAACTTCCATCACCTTTTGAGGACCGGCCCTTTCGCTTGCCGTGGGGCGAGAGAGTCTTGGGTTTGGTCGATAAGTGGATTTACGAGTGTATCTTACTAATTCCTCAAGTGGCCACCTCCCACCTCCTCCAGGACAGTCCATTTGTACAGCGGGCCCGTGTCTTCATTAGCCCGGGCGAAGGTCGTACAGCCGACCTCAGTACAGTAGCCTGGGAAAAGTTTTCTCCTTATGGTCCTGTGATTGGAAAAGCGAGAATCAACAAGCGATTTTTATCGACTCGTTGGCGGAAGCTCGATTGTCGGTGGGTGCGTGCGTCCGTGCGTCAGTGTTGTGATTTTCTTCTTTTCTTCACACAATTCGCCTTCTCGATCCTTCCTATCACACTTGACGCTTGGTAGAGGAGATTCGGGCCGATAAAAAAAAATCACCGCCTTCGTCCCCCTTTTTTCGTCGGCAAAAAACACCAACGCACAATGACATGAAAACATTCGATTCACAAGATTCGATTCGCCACAATGAAGAGATTATTTGAAAGCAAAGTGATCCGCCCGTAGAGGGAGGAAGTTGTTTGGTTTGGCATGCCCTGAGCTGCTGCCGGAAACACAGCCCACCAGCCATGGTGCATGGGGCACCAAAGGAAGTAAGCTGTTATGACACGCACAAACGACATTCATTGAAGGGTGCGTTGCGTTCGTTTTATGAGCCTTTTTTTATGCTTCTTTCGCTTCGGAAGGAAACGAAAGGCAAGACACAATCTCCCCACTTTGCCAAACCTGGAACGTCAATCAAGGGGGAAAACTCGGGAAGCAGCATGAGATTCTTTTTCTGTGGTTTAGTGAGAAAAAAAACCTGCCCTCAACTTCCTTTGAAGGAATATTCGCTCGTGTTCTGGTATCCTTGGTGAAAAAAAAAATCCAGCCCCCGAAGAAAATGGGGGACTGAGCCGCTCGCTTTCCCCTCTCTCTAACTCTCGCTCTCAATCACCAACACCCGTGGCCACAAAAGCGAAATTCAATGAATTGTGTATAAATTATGTAATAAAAAACCGATTGTATTGTTATTTGAAACATTTTGGATTGTGGCGCGGAGTTTTTTTCTTTTTTTTATTGCTGTTTGGCCACTGTCGTTGTTGTGTCCTTTTTGTTTGGCATTTTTGTTACGTGGCCCCGTGCTGTACTGTTGCTTGTCCCGGGGCTCATGAAGCGGGAAACGTAAGAAAAAAAGGTTGTTTTGGCAAAGTTTTACTCTTTAATAACTATGTTGTACCGAGTGAGGAGAAACCCTCACTCTATTGATCTTTGTTGCTTCTTGTGGTCAGCCATCGGGGTAAGAAAACTCTTTTCTTCCGTTCATTTGTTACATTTTTTGCTGGTTTTTTTTGCTCCAACAATTGAGGAAAACCTTTGAATTGTTTCCATCTCTCCACCCTGATCTCTCGTGCAATTTGAGGGAATACAAAGTTTTTCATTATTTTTCAGTAAATATAAATCAAAAGCTTGTTTTTCCTCCGGTGGTGTTCTGGCCGAATGCCCCCGCCAGGATTCAGGATGCAGCTGGTTTGGGTCCCAGCATTGACCACCCGCGGGAAGTGAGGGTGATGAAATCGTCGTTTTTTTTCCTTTTCTCCATTGTGCTCCTTCATCGTTCCTTTCCATCAACAATGGCATGGCAAAGATACCGGCTACCAAGCGAGTTCCAATGAATACCAAAGCAACAACACACAAAAAAGTAGTCGAGAAAGAAAAAACCATGCTTGCCGACCGAAGATTTAATTAAAAAATGTGGTGAAATTAATCAAAGGGATTTTTTCGCTTTCCATACAAAAAAAAAAACTGAAAGGGTATGAGTATCCATCTTGCGGGTGGCTCGATAAAATCGAGAAGAATTGTTTCTTGAATCCATATCACCCAAGGGTTCTCGTTTTTCATCTTAGAGAATAGACAAAAAAGTAGAACCTTTTCGCTCAATTCATCTTGCGTTTTTTCCCTATATCCCAGGATATCGTTTCCTTGGCGTAATTATTCATCCAGAAATTATGCGCTGATTGTAATGCAAACGCAAATAATTTATCGATTGTACGGTTGATAAAATGAAAAATCTTGAGCAAACTCACCTCACGATCCTTGGCAGAAAGTTCCTCCGTCAGCGATCTCGTCCTGCTCTCCACAACGGAGTCCTTGTTGGGCGATTCCGCAACTTCTCCACTGCTACAGTTCGTCTCGGATGAGCTGTTGTTGAGCTTTTCACTGCTTCCCTTGTGGCACTCACTGACACTCGTTCGCGCACTACTACTACTACTGCTGCTGCTGCTGGTCAGCTCCTTCGCCGGCACCGCACTCGCACTCTCGCACTCCATCTTCTCCGCGGTGGCCGGTGGCGACTGAGTGGGCGATCGATTGTTGTTGCTGTTGTGATTGTTGTTGCTGCTGGAGAGGCAATTGTTGTTGATGGTGTGTGTCAGGCCGGCCAGCTCCTGCTGCACTTTACGATCGATTTCCGGCGTGCGCGACCGGGTGCTCATCACCGTCATCGGTGATCGTGATCCTGCGAGCGGCTTGTCACTCGGACTGAGCGCCACTTCCGGACGGTGGATGCTGCCACTGTCCGAAACGGGCGTTGTTGAGGGTGACGGTGGTGCGATCCCGTTCTGCTCGATGATCGTCAATGGTGACGAGGAGGTCGGCGGTGTGGGCGATGTGGACGCGGCCAGCGGCAGGGATGTTGGCAGTGTCGGGGCGGAAAGCGATGGCGGTGGTGGCGGTGGTGCCGTAACGTCCATATCGTTACCGTCGTTATTGTTGACGCTGTTGCTAATGTTGTTGTTGTTGTTGCTGACTCCGCGATCCGTGGTCGACAGTTTCTCCTTGAGCGAGTTTACCTCCTTTTCCGCCAACGTGGCACGCTGTAATGGAATCCCGGGGAGAAGAAAATAAAAACATTCATTACTACCACACCGATTTGATGATGATTTTTTTAGGCTTTCGCCACGAAAAGAATTAAAATCGTATGCTTTACACCCTCGCGGCCGAGCGTAACTGTCTTGGCCCCGAGCTGGCTTTGGTGTCCTTCGAATGTTCTTGAAAAGATTTAAATTAATCGCATCGAATAAAACCTTCTTACTGGCAAACGCGCCAACACGTACGCGGCCCATTAAACGGTGGACCGGGTCGGTTGGTATGGTCCGTCAATTTGTGTTAAATTGAATTTTTACGATTCTCTGTACTCCTGGCTTCACCTTCACGCACGCGTCTTTTCGTCAACGCGGCCATCCTTTTGCGTAAACACGTGGGTCGGTGGTGTATTGTTGTTTTTTGTGTGCATGTGTGTAGTTTTATTGAGTTTGTTCTTTCCACACAAGCGAGGTCTCTTCCAAGAAGGTATATCACGACGCATTATCTGGCAGGTGATAGTGAACGTTGCGAACTGCCCGAAGGAAAAACCCGCAGCTCCGAAACTGTCAACTCATTACATCTAATGCATCTGCTAAAGTCTCCGTTTTTTGAGAACTCAAGATCGATTCCAAAGTGAATGTTTCAAGTTGAACTTCAAAGCGAAATGTATCATTCTATTGGCCGAAACATTCATCACTCACGCTCCAACCAGTTGCCATACCACAAACGACGGCGGAAATCGAAGCTAATAGACTATAAATATCGAATTCCCAAAGGCAAGGCGTGTGCGTGTGTGTGTAGAAATGTTGTTGCAAACGGTTCAAAATTTCACTACCCACTCCCGATGTCGGTATCAAAGCTAGTTTGTCCGTCCGGCATCGACCGACGTACGACGAAGGCGCCCCCGAGAGTTGATTCGGTTCTCTGGGCTAGATAAATAAACATCGACCGAAAAGCGGTGCCAAGTGCGGAGATGAGCATGAGAACGCCTCAACCAACATGGGCGCAACATAAATTTCTCAATCGTCTCACACGCCTTACATGTCCGGACAAGTGTCGTGCAGCGGCTGCCAGCCGTGCATCAGCAGGTTCGGAAGGTCGTCGAACGGTTTCGGAGGAATATTGAACGCGTGAAAATTGATCCAATTAGCAAGATAAACATACATCGGTTTCTAAGAAGTGTGTTCGTGCGTAGTTATGCTTCCCTGAACCATGGCAAACACGGGGATGCGTGGACACCCCGAGCTGCTCCTTCTTCCCGTCCGGTTGGACGTGCTTAATTAATGCTGCAATTAATATTTTAATCCAGCCGCTAGCTGTTTGATGCCGGTGAGAGCAAGCATTTTTGATCTTCCTACCTGATCGCAAGAATTTTCCGACCGAAGTGACAAAATTGTAAGAATCTCCAACATCATGATCGATGGCGCATAAGAAGTGGTTGCTTCTCCGTGCTTCCAAGCGAGAGAAATTGACAGTGACACGTGACTTTGAGCGAGGATCAATCGCGATCGTGAGTGGTTGTTTGTGACAAGATCGCTCAAATGGGGAATCCAAACATCGTCTGACATCTTAAGAGCGGTCGATAATCTTAAAATAGATCAGTTACATTTCGAGTAGATCGCCGTCGCTCGTCGTCATCGTGCTATCGATTATGCATATTTAGCTCGCAGCTTTTTGAGTTTTCTTTCCATTACTCACCCCACCCGGCAACGGAGCGGAAAAGCGTGTTAAGTGCCTTACTTCCGGCGTGAGTGTCTGTGTGCGTGCGAATGTAAAATTCGCGACGCATAAAGCCATCTGTTTTGGGCAACTGTTCCACTTGTTTATACCTGATACGTTGGTCAGTGTGATTAAGGGATTCTTGAACTTGCTGATTGTTGGATGAACACACACACACACTCACAGAGGACCGCAGTTGGTGAATTGAAAAACGGCTTTTCCACACGAAACCAAAGGCAGGGCGAGCGTTGAAAGGCGTGCGATAATTATTTGGGATAATTAAAGCTATAATTATAGCCACCATTATAGCGGGTATTGGTCAATGCAAAAAGCAAAACAAATACTCGAAGCAGACGCGCTGTGTTGGTGTCTGGGAGTTGTATGCTCGAAACTGCATTGCACCAGCGTTATGCTATCGTGCAACGAGGTGATACTGAGCCACGCGCATGATTCATCGGTTTGCAGCATCAGAAAAAAACGTTTTTCTTTATGATCGAGTAGCCATGGTAAATTGGATTTTACTTTTGTTTGTGAAGAGATGTTCCCTAAATCGCTAAAACTTTCTGTGGAATGAATGTTGAAATTATGCGCTAGGACTCACTAACAGCAGGGTAGCCTTTCCTGTCGATGTGGGTGGTTTTTATAGAAATTGTTATAAACAAACCACGAGAGCATCGAAAACAGACGCACCCATTCCCGTCGAGTTCTGCTCATCCAATCGCGCGTAGTGAATCTGGTTTGTCTGCTGGTGGGATGAGATCACGAACGACCGAACGAACGAACGAACGAACGAGTGGAACAAACGGTGGTCATAACTTTCCATTTCAATTCGATTTTTATTTTCAGAAACACATCCACCCACTCTCTCACTGCTCAAAACCTCCAGCTGCGTACGCGCGCATGCAAATGAACGTTCATCGGTGGGCGTATTATGTTTGGCGGAAAATCGCGCATCGATGAGATGACAATTGGCCGACCAGAAACGGAAGTGCATTGTGCATCTTCTCGCGGTGCAATTGGTCTGTGGTTGGCCGCTGCACCGCTGCACTTGACAGCGAGAGATAGAGAGAGAGAGGCAGAGAGAAAGAGAGAAACGTTAATTGCTGATAAATATCAGTTTTTGTTATCGCCACCACAACCATCCGAAGGGTTAAAGGTTCGATGTTTCCCTTTTGTTACTCGCTTTTCCTTCGCAGTAGTCGCGCCGTCCCGTTTGCACTGCAGCCTGGAAACAGATCGAACAGATTGGTATTGACAACTGTTTCACAACTGTGCTGGAAGTGCTTGCCGCCCGATGGGTGGGAGATGCAATTTGCTGCAATCGGAAAGGATGCAGTTCGAGCCGTCTCGTTCGCCAACCGCTTTCTCGCTTTGACGCCCAGTTCGCATTTCGATCACCGATACCCCCCGATTCCGATGGAGATGCATCGAAGCGAAGCACATGCGCATTTCACCAACGGACACTCGCCGATCGATCGCCCACTGCACTCGATGGCTCCAGCGAGAAGTCGCGCCAGGGCGAAGATTCCTGCTTCCATTCGAGACTGGAATGGTTCCGGTGTTCTTAGCGTTCTCGACAGACAAACCACAGCTGGAGCATCGATGTAACCGAAGGGCTGGTTGCTCGAATAACGCCTGTCACAGCAGAGGAGAATGACACGAAGCAGATGGGTGCGACCAGCGATGTCACCATGTGGGTCGAAATGTGTGTGTGTTGCCTCGAATCGATTTTGGAGAAATCCCGTTCCCACCGCACCGACACACCGCCGCCAATCGAATCTGTCGCAATAGTTTTCGGAACAAAGTCCGCACCATAATTAGCGGACCAAGAAAACACAGGCGTAAATACTTCGCTCGGGCAAATACTTGGCATTGATCTCGGGGACATGAAAATCGAATGAAAAACCCCCATCGCGAGTTCATTCATTTATTTCACTGTCCTCAATCTGTCAGCTCGTCTGCGTTCGTCTGTGGGGCAATATTAATTTATGCACAGATGCGTTCCAATGTGCGGACGCATTCGAAAAGGGGTATTCCGATCGTAGACATTGGCATTTTTTCTTTTTCCTTTGTGGATCTGTGTGTGTTTGTGCTCGTTTCCTTTCAGTTTGGCATCATTTTCCCATCATTACCATATCGTTGCTTGTTTTCTTCAATATTATTTTTCATTCATTCACTCACACCGCACTTCCCATGCCACGGTCGCATTCCCTTCGGCGGTCCTCGATCGGTTTCTGGCAGCCAAGATCGGAATGATCGCTCAAATGTCGTGTTGTTTTTTTCTGTTTTTTCCTTCCTTCATTCATTCCGAACCTCTTTCCATTCATTGAAAGAGTTGAGCCGCATTCTGGCAGCGTGGTAGCATCTTTGTGCTCTTCTTCAACGAGTAAAAAACGTCATTCCGATTCAATTTCGGTAAGGATCGAGCTTCCTTTTTTTATTGCCGAAGCTGCCTTTCCACGGCCAGATTCGATTTAGATATTTCTCACAGTTCTTTCGCTCTCTGTACGTTTCCTCGTGACAGCTCAACGTCTCGCCCTGGTTTTCCCGCCATACACATCAATACACCGCGGCATGCGATCAGACCTTTCGTTTTGCCCTCCCGTCTTTGCCTTGCCCCTTCGGAGTTGCTGGTTTTGTTGTTTGTATGCCCTCTGCTCGCTCTTTCCGGCCATTTCGGGGCACAATGCATGAATCAAACGCACAATAAATGTATGCTCATTTGAATAATAAGATGATCTCGTTTTTTGCTCCTCTTCTTCGCCTTCCGACTATCTTCGACCCAAAGAAACCCATCGACATCACGCGATGCTGACGAATTTCGTCACCGTGTCCCTCAGACCGCTCGGCCGATCTCCAGGTGAGGACAACGAACGCTCAATTACCAATTCCCCGTACTTTTCAACCAGCGTGTGTATGTGTGTGCGTGCCTGGAAATGCTGCATGCTGTATGATTTATGATTGTGAAATTTAAGCTGGGACGTTATTGAATTCAGTTCGGTTTTTTGCTTCCATCCATGCATCCATCCATCCGTCCACGCAGCCAGGCATTAATTTCGAACATTGGATTTCTCATAGGAAGCAGCGAACCCAGCTCAACGCAAATGACGCGCTGCAGATCCAGATTCCGGCATCAACACAACAAAAAAGGGGTTTTCGAATCTTGCTTCCGGCCATCGTTATCAACACCCTCGAGATTTGCAAAGGAGAGCATCGGATCAAAAGATTTTGAAGGCTCTGCGGGCATTTTGTTTTCTTACAGATTGGTTTTACACACCGAGCAAAAAGAAAGGAAAATAGCACTCGTCTAATTAGCCAAAAAGCCAATATTAGAAGCCCCAAGAAAGGGATGGCCACGCGGAGGAAGAAAAATTTTAATCAAATTTTTAACCCTTTTCCGAAATTCGATCCTGCGTCGCTCATCCTTCCTTTCCGGTGCAAGCCCGCAAGGTCATCGAATACCGGGCGAGATTATCGCTTTCGGACTGGGATGTGCGATTTGTTCGCGCGATTGATGAAGATCCTGTCTAACAAGACCCTTCAGAGGCAAAAATGTTCCCCCCTCTACGAACGAAAGACAACAGTCGGAGGATCACTCATTAAAACTGGTCAGAAATAGGAAAACCGCACTCCACAACGGAAAAAAACCTCCTCGGAAAATTTGAAAGGTTCGAGGGCGAAATGCTGGTGCCGCGTGGTTCTACAGCTCTACTCTTAAATGGCCGATTGGAAAAGCGGAGAAAAAACAACAACCGGGAAGGAGTTCAGCCGAAAAGGATGCTGAGCACTTTGCCTTAACATGGCTCAACAACAGCGCTGGAATCTCGTCAATTTATTGGATGTTACCGAGTTCTGACCGAGCTCCTGTGCAGGGGAGCTACTACCTTCGATGAGGTTTGGAGGTGTATTATTTTTGGGAGATATTACTTGCGCCCACTTGTGGTCCTCCGGAGGATTCGAAGTACGGGTTTTAAGTACTTCATTAAAGGGAATCCTTTTTTTTGTTTCGTTTTTGATCTGGTGGATTTTGGACGAGATGGGACGCGAAAAGTAATTTGTTCGTTCAATAACTTTTACGGCTTTCGGATTCGGCCATAGAAACGGTTGTCTGGAAGCAGTTGAATAGAGCGTGGACAAGAAAAGGCTTCAGATGAGCATCAATTATACCGGAAGTAGGAAATGATTCCCCTTTTTTCGTAGGATATTCACTTCCGTTATCCTTTTGCTGAAGGAATCATAGCATGGATGGGCGTATCGGGGTATGTTTGGAATTAACCAACAATTTTTCTTATAACGATTCTGCTTAATATTTCAATACAACTTTTTTATCTACAAAGAATCGAATGGTAAATTGATTTTCACAGTTCATCTTTCATCAAAAGAGGCTTAAAACATATTACCCGTATATTACGGTTTAATTGATCGTAAAACACTCACCCGATCGTGAACATTCTATTCTCTCGGCCCACTCTTGAACCACTCGGAATAATCCCAAAACCTCAATCACTCGACGATGACGACTACGACGACGACGATATCGAACCGAAAACTATTAAAACCGACTCGAACCGACCCGTATTTTCCCATTCCTAGCTGCGAGGGAAATTCCACCACCAGGAATAGGGTGGAACCAGGAACCCCAAAGCAGACATTGCGTACGGCCCGTGCATGCAGCACCATATCGACAGTTTCATTACGATCCATTTAGCTCGAGTATGAAGATGTTTTGTTTGATAAAATTATTCCTCACGCCATCGAACTGCTCCCGGGAGTGGTCTGCCCTCACGACGTTGGCATGACTAATGAAATGACGCCCAGCGAGTGCTCATTGAAAATTCGATTTCATATCGCCGGAATGATGATGATGCTGCGAACCATCTCAATAGCAGAGAAGGTGAGCAATTGATTCTCGAAAAGTTCTCTAATTTCTGGAACTACTTTGTGTTGGCCGGGATTCGCTTGGCGTTGGAATCGAATTGAATTAAATTTTGTTCAATTACGTCAGTCAACTCTGTTCAGAGAGGAAAAATACGCTAGGTCCGCTATCGATTCGTGCAAGTTTTTCAATCAAGTGCAAAACATTAATCTTCCTTCTTCTCTGTGATCAACGACCGGGCTCCGGACCGGGTCCACGTTTGCCACCTTCAATCATAAGCGACATCACGTTGTTGAAGCGCTTCCTCAGGTGCGCCGTTTGCGAGTTGGCCTCATCATTCGAGTTCACTTGCTCGTTCTGTTGCCGTTTTATTACCTTCGCCTTTGAAAGCGGTCGTCGGACGGCCCGCGGATGTCGAATTTCCCACGCAGATCTACCGGCGAACAATGGGATTGCTCCATCCATCCGTACTCCGACCACTTCCCCCTCTTTGGGTATTCCTTCCGACCATTCTTTTCTAACTGTGCCTTAGTTTTTGGACTCGTCACACAGACCGAGTGGTTGTGGTTGTATGTATGTGTCTGTGTGTTGGTGAACCGAGAGTGGAATATAATTTCGATTAATTCCTGAAAATTGTTTTTCTTTATCTCGTCTAACAAATCTCGGCTCGTCGAAAAAATATATCGACACAAGACGCCACGACGGTGAGCACGAAGAATCGGAAGAAGCCACGCAAACGCACGCACACCCTCGAAATGGCTCCACAATAAATGTCATCTCGCGCCCTCAAGAACTGGGCTGGCGATCGGCAAGTCTTGAAGAATCGAGTTTTTTGGTTAACTATCGAACAAAAAAAGCACATCCGAAACTGCTTCCGTTGGTTGGTGCGTGAGGCTGCTTATTATTTGTCATTCAATTGTTCTCTCAACATCACTTACCCACACACACATACACACACACGTACAGACTGTTAGTGGGGCACACTTGTACGAGCCTATCCTCCCGAAAACCACGGGTTCCGGGTTCTCTTTCTATTTATCGTTTGAATCGATCCACAATTTGTCGACCCTTCGCGAGTAGGAAGTCGCTCTGGGGAAGTTGGATCGCGGGAATCATGAGGAGGAAAAGCGCAAGGGAACAACAATGGCATGACAAGAAATTGACGAAGATACACCACCGAGACGGCAAGGCAAGTGCGCTACCACCACAGGGTCGTCGAACAAGGCGGACGACTATCAGTCCTTATCAGCTCATTTTTTATTTATTTCTATGGTTGCTCCATTTCCGTCGCTATTTTCCCTGCACCATCCAGCCCCCTTTCCCACAGGATGTACCGATGTCGATCGAAGCCAAACCCGCCTTTGTTGGTTTAATTTAACTTCATTCACGTTTGACGTTCGGGCCGTTTTTTTTTCTATCAGTTTTTCCTGTTGCCTTTTCGGGAAAAATCTTCGCCGTTTTTTTCTGATGCGGAAAAGTAGGTTGGCTTCCCGTGGGGTGATGGGATGCGATGCGTTTTGTGCCCACGATTATCCTATCCCTCGTACTCGGTGGGGTGACGGTAATAATAACAGACAACAATGATTGTAAAGTTTGAATAAATGGCAAAGTCGTTCGGGAATCGAAAATCGAGTCACCTTGGCGCTACCAGCAAACACCAGAGAGTGGGATGGAAAATGGGAAAACTTTTATGTTGTTCATGCTGAAGGAAAGAAGGAACGCAGGAAAAAACAAGCAACAAAACAGGAGGCGGGATGTTTCATCTTGTTCGATCTTATGCCTTGTCAGGATGCGAAGATGGATAACGTGGAAATAAGGGCAGAAATTGACCTCGCAACACCGGAAAGCGATTCCCGCGTCAGTGGAAAAGCAACCGAGAAGCAATAATGATAAGGCAGATTAGAAAAAAGTGATATCAATTACCCGGAAGAAGGAGGGGTGAGAGAGCGAGGCAAGGGCAGGAAGGAAAAAAAGGTAAACAATACCAGCTCTCGTGGCCGGAAAAGCGCGTGCTTTAATGCTGGGGACGCTAAAAGCCGGGTGAGTGATAGGTTAATCGAAATTTCTAGCCCTCGTCGATGGCTTCATTGAAGATTCTTTTTTCCGTGCTCTGTTTTAGTTTAAAGAGTCATCTTTTTGATCGAGTATTAGTAAAAAAAATGACAGTATTTTCCAAGCCTTCCAAAACTCCTTCCACTAGTCAATCATTGGCAGAAGAACTGTCATATTCCTTAAGGAACGTGACTTCATTTATTGCTTCGTTAAGAAGAACGCTCGCTTTTACATAATTAATCGTTGCACGGCCAGCGTTCTAGGGTTGCTTATCAGACCACCCAACCACCTACACGCGCGCACGCACACACGCACGCATATGGCAGTTTTTACGAACCCTTTTATCGCCGTTTTGACGTTTTTCGTTTGGTTTTTCGATCATATTCACATTCGCCTTGATTAACGTCCGCCCATCACCAGCGAACGAGAGGCTCGGTCCGGACAACAGCTCGTGGCATGGGGAGTGAAGATTATAAATTAGCCTCCTTCAGAATCAGCCGTCTTCCCCGGGTGTATCAGGAAAATTTATTTCTATTCATTATCATATTTGATGAATTTTCGTTCGTGCGTTCACAGCCTTCACCCTTCGCGCACATACGTGTTCCGGCAATGGGTCTCGTTAAAAACAGCGCCACGCACCACATCTCCTACGCTTTTCCTGCTAATCAATGGAAAAATGCCAACATTGCGCCCTCACGCATATATGGCCTCCTTTTAACGACAAAATCATTATCTCCTTACGATGTCATGTTCGGCGAGCTTAAGAGCCGTGGAGGATGGAGATGGTAGGTGCAAAAATTGATGAGCTCAAGTTCCGTGGAATGCTTTTTCATCGAGTGTGTCACAGTCGGGGCCTCCCAATCCACGCGGTGAACGCGTCTTTATTCTTCTGCCCAGGCTGATCAGAAGTTTTGATGAACAATCATAAATATGGTGAGTTATGGTATGCTCCATAAGTCCCCCCGAAGTATGAGACGACACAGAGTCCACGAACTCCGGTACGTGTATCACATCCTTCTGGAACCTATTTATAAACAAACAAATGGTTCAGTTCCTGTTCTCGGTCCCCGGGGAGCAGCAGCAGCCCGGTTGGAGGGATGCGATAAGAATGTGCCACAGCCAACCAACTGTTCGATAAGTGTGTGCACACTCATGTGTGTGTGTGTGTGTGTGTGTGTATGGGTCGAGGAAGAAGTAGAGAAGCCCTCACCAGATCTTTTGACGCCTCGGCAGCGCTAAGCTTGGCTGGCTGTATGAGCTAGCGCCTGAGAGGATGAAGATTGAAAATAATTACGCATCACACACGTCGGGGGTGAAGCGAGAGTTTGATAACAGTACGGAAAGTGCCAAAGAAAGAAGATTTTGACAGGACATAATCAATCAATCGAAGGGCGGCTGCTGCGTTGTGCGGAGGTTCGGAGTTTGGCAAGAGTGACTATAAAGATGTAAAAGCGTCATGAATATTTTCGCCCGTGGAAACCATTCCGTTTGACATCGACAAGATGGTCATTTCCTATCGATTTTCGTCCCAGATCAACCCATCTTCCCAGGTTACATTTGCAATGAAACTCAATTAGATAATGAAATTTGCCATTTTCACATCTTCAGCAGCTCTACTTTCGCGCCCAGACACCACTTCTTTAATTATAGTTCGATAGCAGGAACAGAGTGTTGCGCCACGGTCACGGCAAGACGTAAAACATCTTTTACTAGCATATCCTCCACGATTGCTCCCTGTCTGCTGGAAGGTAATTACCTCGCGCTGTTCAGCTGTTTGCCGAACAACCGAAAGGCATCGCCGTATCGCCGGGGAAAATGTTATCTCCATTATCGAGAAAACGATAACAATAAACACCGCCATACTGTCGATGTTGCCAGTAGAATTCACCTTCAAGAGCACCCTTTCTTTCGGGGTGAATGGTGCTGGTGCTTGTCGGATCATTGCTAATACCTGCGTTGCTCCTGCGGCTCTACCCAAACCCGCACTCTGAACCGCTTGCTACCGAGGTACTACCCCGACACTGAACCAACTTCAGCCGACTTCAGTGGTTAATGCTGTTAATTTGGAATTCATAAAATTCGACAGCTTTGCCACGTACCGTAGGATTACAAATTTATCTACAGCGTTTCCGCTGCTACACCAGTCAGCAGTCTTGTTTGACTTCCGGACCTCAAATCAATGCCGTGCCACTGCACTCCACTGTGCACGCTGCTGGTGAAATGATTTGTAAACATCTTAAGTGGAAGTCTGCGTTCGCTTAAGGCGCATCAAGAGCAAGTCTTTAGAAATTCCAATACTCTGCTCCGAAAAAACCTAAAACAGGAAGAAACAATCACGGCCAATATCATCATCTCATAAAGCGTCTCGTCCCGTCTGCAGCTGCAATGCAAAACGGCTCGCCTCTTTTCAAAAGACACTCCATCCGACCATCAATGCTGGACGTGGATACTGGAATTCGATCGGGTGGAGAACGATTTTTTTTTTCTTTTCGGGAGAAACGGATACCGAAAATGAACGGAAGGCAAACATCACCCGCAAAGATCGAGACGGCTTTCGTGATTAAAATCCACTTTAAATATTTATGAATGAACGTCATTGTTGTGTGTGTGGCCCTAGTGGCCAATGCCACTGCCAATGTCGAACGTGCCCGTATCAAAGTCTCTACCTCTCGCGTCATCATTAACCCGTTTCACCGATTCTCCGAAATTCGTTACACCATTGGCCGACCGGCAACCCGCCAGACAGCTTCTTGCGTATCAATCCTTCTCGAACGTCGGTTCTGCTCGAGGGAGTTTCTAGTCGACCGGCAGCATCCCATCGATGATACATACCAAACCGCAAAATCGGCCCGACTGCCTAGCTGCTAGCTGAAAGACGCCAAAAATCGCGTCCGGGAATAAAAGAACAAGATGCAACCGTGGGGTAAGCTTAAAAAATATAACCACACACTTCAGCAGGCCCAGGCCCGGGCCTCCAGCACCGAAATCGAGTCCACTCTCCCAAGGACAGACCATCATAAATTCATGGACCAGAGGACGCACGCAGACAGTGTCCGAGGGCGCTCGGCGGTGGTTTTGACTGGGTGGCAAATATTTGCTTTCCATTAAAATCTGTAAATCCTGACATTCGGCGATGCATTCTACCGAATCTCGGGAGCTCGATGCGCGTTGGGTACTGCTGGGTTTCCGGGCGGGCCTGGAGTTTTCTTTTTATTTCGATCGAGTCGCTTTCAAAACGTTTTGCACAAAAATCGACTTTATTCAGCGAAACTCCACGGTCTTTGAAGCCATTCCTACTATAGCAGCTTTAAATCATTAGATGAATAATTTATTTTGGAGGCAGTTGTCAAGAGTTTTTTTCAATAAATTTTTATACATTTTCTCCACGGAGCGATGTAATCCCATCATGCAATTAGCCAACGACTCAATCAATCAGATGACCCCTGGCACCGTTCCTATCGCAAACTGCATCGACAATTACACTCATACCACCCACCCGCAAATGGCAGTGACCGGCTGAAGGAACAAAACAAACATCTAATTGCAAAATAATAGCTTTCCACCCGGCAGCCGGCCCGTTGTTCGAACATCGGCAATCGGTAAGGGTTCGGTGCATGACACCATGGTGCAACAATTGCAATCGACAATGCACAAACAAAAGGCCCCAACCAACTGCCCAACGAATGCAAACAGCACAAAGCAAACGAACACACGGGTGCGAAGCAAGGAACTCAACACAATCACGACGACCGTTGCAGAAGGCGCATTAATTCCAAGTGATAAATTTTTAATTATTCTACCGATAACGCCTATAATCGGGTGCGTTCGCATAAGGGTGCGTTTCGACACAGCAGCATTAGTCTGTCCTCAATGTGCGCGGAAGATTATTCAGCGCCCGTTGTGGTCGTGAAAACCCCCGTTCAACTCAGAAAAGAATACCCCGAAATAAGCGGATGTCGGATTCAATAATTTTTCACCCAGCATCCTTCTTTTTTCGCACTCGATGTGAATTCAATGGACTAAAAACCGCTGCCCGCGAGTTTCCAGCTTTTCACTTGGCGATGCATCGCAATCGGAAAATACAAGACGAAACACAAACACGCTGACGCGGTTATCTGGCGAAAGGGCTATTTTATGGAGTCGTCTTGTTTTCTGCTCTCATTTTCCTCTCTCTCGTTCGGTTAACCTCAAGCTCCCTCAAGCAGAGTGCAAAAAAGTGTGTAGAGTTTTCATCATCCATCCGGCCAGCCAGAACGACACCGAAAATCCGAAAGGGTTTTGATTTATCGAAGTGGTTCGACTCGAATGTTTACAAGTCATAATCTCGGCCGACAGAAGCATTGTGCTTCCGGTGTCCGGTCTGTGTGTTTTCCCCGAATCGCAAATCGTACGGTTCACCGGTGATCGGAGGTCGGCTTATCCTTTCTAGGTTGCTTTTTTTCGGTTTAAGAGCTGTTCTCATCTTTTCCACGTTCGGTCGTTCTTTGAAAATGCAATCGGGGAAAGGATTTTACTTTCGCCGCTTTTTGCCTCTCAGCGGAAAAGTCCACCAAAGCGCGGATAGTTCATTCAAAATTCGAAACGAGCGCCATCATCGTATAAATCATCATCGAATGGATGGAGCTGGAAACCCAAACTGGCTTTTAGAAGGATCATTTCTTTCCTTCCTGTGTCGGGATCCGATGGGATGCAGGGACACTGTTTACATACGTATTAGGCCACCTCATCTTCACGAATCGTAAAGGGCCACTTCTTTTTTGCGCCCTCCATACTCCCGGCTCGCTCGATGTGCAGTAGTCGTACGAAATCGAATTCTCAATGCAGTCGAAACGATTCCAACCACACACTCACACACGGTCTCGTCGATGGTGTCGAACGATAGGTCGCCGTTTGCTTGCTGAGTGATCCCGCTCGAGCATCAGTGGCATCGGTGGGATGGGCTGGCTTTGTTGATGTTTCTAAACGGCCAATCCTGCAGGCTACGAAACGATTCGAACGATTGCAGCTTACGCTCGAATGGGATTTCCGGCCAGCATCGTCACTTTATCCTTTCGATTTCGAGTCCCGTTCGGCGCACGGAGCCGCAGGGACGCAATGGTGATGAATTGACTGATGATGATAGGAACGCAAAACGCAAACACAAACCAACCGACAGCGCCAATGTGACGGTTTGATGGTCGAAGTTTCACCTTTAGCTCGCCTGCCTTCCGGATAATGGAACAGGAAAAAAAAAAAACGAGTGAGAATGCATCCCGAAAAATGGGGTAAAAAAATCCCACATCCACAGGAAACACAGGCGGACACAACAGGTCACCGCAGAGCACCCAAAGGGAAAAAATCCAACTCGCAACAAAAAAAACACAACACAAAAAAGGGATTCCGGCATGTCCTACTCTGGCGCGGTTCTGCAACGGGTTTACGCGTGCATCGTATCGTGCCCGCAGTCGTTATGCATGTGTGTCCGGCACACGGTTGCACCAACAGGTCCTCGGGTTCGGGGATCTGTGTTGTTGGTCCTCATCCGCATCTGGTTGTCGCCCGTTTGTTCTGGTGCCTTGGAGGCCTCCAGAACAGCCGCAAAAAAGACGAACTTGCTAGCTGTTGATTTTCACAGTCAACTGCAGCAGAAGCACTCACACAGACTCACACACACACATGAGGGGTTTACAATTTCACGGTAAACAGCACAACCGATCTGAAGGGTGGGACTGGAGGCAGACGGAAGGCGGGTGGAAAACGGATGCAATTCTCACCTTCCTTCGGTTGATCCGGGGTCGGTCACGGGCTGCCATTGTCGCTGCTGGACTGCTGGACAGCGAGGCGCGAGGTTATCAGTGCAAAATGACCGCAATTAGTATGCGCCCAATATGTGGGAATTTAGCGTTTTTTGATTGCAGCCCGAACGGAACGAGATGTAAACGCGGGATGAAATGATGGCCATTTTTTCCTTTGGCCGGTGCGCCAGGATGGGTACATTCCTGCCAAACTGCACGGCATGTGAAGCATTGCATCCGGGATGCAATGGGATGTAATTGGATTTTTGCGTCACTGCACTTTCCTCCCATCGTCGTGCCTTCGTCATGTGTGCATCGATATGATTGCAGTTGAGACAGCGGCGAACGATTAACGAACTTGCCACGGGGAAAACGAGAACTAGGACACGTTTGTGAGCCTGCTGCACATTGTCGACGATGATGGTGGCGATGATGGCGATGATGATGTTCGTACGGCACTAAATACTGCGCCCCCAGGTCCGTATCGACCGTGCCAGCAACGCAGGACATATGCACTTTTTGAGCCACCGCCCGTGGTGCATCGTGTGGTGGTGCATTCGGCCTGCAGCACCGTACGGTCAAGTCAAACAGGATCAATTTGGGGAAGGTTAATTTTTGACTATTTTGCGGATTGGCCGAGATTTGTTTATTGGTGGGGAGAATTTTTTGCTCCGCTTCTTGTTTTTTGGGGCGCCTTTCCGGAGCACTTATTCTAGACCCTTTTTGAACGTTGGCTGCTGATGGACGGGAAGCTCGTGACTCGGTGGTAATTGGATTTTTATTCGAGCATCATGTGAAGAGTTGGGAATTGCAATTGGGAAGATTAAACGTGATCAAGTGCAGTGTAGTGCCGTGGAGAGGGCTCGATGAAGTAATGTATGGCTTTTCGGGTGCGTGGTTAAGGGAACTTAAAAATAGTTTTTCTTCTGTACGTTTAAGAGCATTTGCCGGTGGTGCTCGATGGGCAAGAGTCGATAATTACTATTTAAAAATTTAAAACTACTTCACGAAAAGGGTAGGTTGTGTACTTGGCCTCCAGTTGGCCATTTGTTACCACTTTCCAAACTCCCCAACGCGAAATAAATATTTCTAACATTGCGCTTTGTTTCGGGAAAAATATAAACGGGGAAAAACTTTTCCCTTTTTCCCCATCCAAAGCAAAAAAAAAAGGATCACCCGCAAACCGTCTGCAAGGACACATACATACATTGCGCCACGGTGGAACAAAAGCTAATTAACGACAACTGGGGACCACCGGAACAGCCGGGCATTTGGCTTGAGAAATGTTGCAACACTGTCGAGAGCAGCAAAAAGGATTTATGCTTGTTTGATCTTTGTTAATTTCCTCCAATGTCCGATGTTACAAGTCCAACATACACACACACACAACCAAACCGAAGCAATTAGTCTGAGCCTCCGGTGTGCAGGGGCAGTGCAGACCAACCGATGTCGACGACGGCGAGAAGCAACAACAAAAAATCATCCCCTTGTGAGGAAAAACAAACACTTTTCCACCATCCGAAAAAGAACTTTACCGCGAAGGACACGGCAAAGAAAGCGGTTCGGAAGCGAACGAGTGGGGTGGATGGAAAGAAGCCTGGTCCAGCGGATCGGGATTTTTCGTCCTTTTCGTCCTCACCCCAGCCAAGCGACCGAGGCCTGCTGGTGGAACAAACACATGCAAAACGAGCGCAGTTTGTACGTACAGCGAAAAAGGGAAGGAAATTAAATAATACATATTTAATTGGGTGCAGACCAAACCCCGAAAGCGAACTCCAGAATGCGACGACCAGGACCTGGCGATGGTAAAATGTAAATAGGTATTGATTCGTCGGTAGGTTATTATTCCTTCCTAAGCAAATACTCCGAAACCCCGGGAAATGCTGTCCGGGTGTCCGGGTGACTACTCGCTGACTAACATCATTATCGCATTCACACACGGGCTCGGAAAGAAAAACTTTGCCAGGGTTTCAGGGAAGATCGGAATCCGCCCCCTTCCAGCAAAGGGACTGTCAGCCGGACTTCGGTCAAGTGTATTGACCGGCCCGTGGACCCCTATTTTTTCTCGCTCTACTCATTGAATGTAATTGAAATAAGGTATCACTTGGCTTCCCTAGCCGTGCGGCCAGGTCATGACTCCTTCACTGGCGCAGTGTCTAATTTATATTTTGAAAGGATCCCATCCCGAACAGTGACCGGGTCCCCTTTTCGGGTCTCGGAAAGCGGATTTTCCATCAGCCTCTCTCACGATTGCACGTACGTACCGTAACCATTGGAATTGGCATTCGGGGTTCGGGTGTGGTTTCCAGACGGAGATCTCTATCTTCAACACCCTACGCCGAAAAACCCTTTGATAGCTAATTAGCGAGTGGACTCGGCTAAAGGGTGGACTTGCCTGCTGGTCATCGGCAAATAGATAAAATACAAACGAATCCGAATCAAACCACCAGCATCTTTCACTCAAAGGATTTGGCAAAAAAAAAAAACTCCCCGTGGTACCTTTTGCCTATATTTCGTGTTTGTTCTTTCACTTCATAATGGCGTGGTCGAAGGGCTCTCGCTCTCTCTCTCTTCCTTTCTCTCTCTCTCGCTCTCTCTTCCATTTCATCTCCAACCCCATCACATCGTAAATTTTAATTAAAAATCAATTTCCACCATTTTCACCGCGAAGAGCTAGGTTGGCCAAATGCGCGACTTTTTCCAATAACCCCAGCTTCCACCCACAGGGCTCCATCGGAAAATCAGCCCCCTGATTGTATAACCCTTTCCCTATCAACAATCGCAAAGTTTTCGGTTACGCACCAAATGTTTCGAGTGTGTCCGTTATCATTCCGAATTCTATAAATTGATTCCATCTTTGCCGACCGGAGTGCTTCTTCTTTCCCTCGCTTTCGGGAAGTCTTCACTCCAATAAATACTCAATAGCGATGCTCTGGATGCCACATTTTTCCGGCCCATTTCATGGTCCCAACCGAAAGAGCTTCTTCGAGCGCTTCGACCGGCAGCCGAAAGTCACCATTAAGAAGGAACTTTGGCGGAACCGATAGCTCAACAGCGATACTTTCCTATCGGCCAGTCAGAACGGGTTGCAGGAAAAACTCCAGCTGTGCCATCGAACCCTTTCGCTTTTGCGGAAAGGCGTTACACGAGAAACATTTACACAAAACAGACACCGAAACGCCAGATGCCAATGAGATACCCACAGCCGAGGCATCCGAAGGGCGAATAAAATATCAATACCGTAATTAAAAGTGTAATTTTATTGAAATTTAATTAAATTAATCCCCTTTCCGGGCGCTTCCTTTGGAGCCATTTTTCTTGCGCTACACCGAAAGCATACCAATCGATATTGACGATGCTGAACGTAAGAAGGTAAGAAGCTTATTAATATTCGATCCGGGGGCGAATATTTCTTCCACTGTTTCGGATGGTGGAAAACGTGTTCCGTTGGCTTCCTTCGATCGGAAAATCCGATTGTCGGTTAGTGTTTTGGCGATGGTTGCGGTGTGGATAGTGTCTCCTTCGTCTGTTTAAAATGGAAGGATTAAAAATCTCGAACTGTGTCAAGGGAAAATCGATACAGAACCTGAAATAAGCGACACAGGACGACTTCAGCTTCGATGAGGACTCCAATCCTTTTCGAGCCCGTTTGAAGTGTCTTGGTGCATGCGTTCCACTGCTGCATGAATTATTTTTACGATTAATAAACATCATCGGTACGTGATTCTGGAAGTTTTGCTTATGCAACGCCCTCGACGAATCCGGAAGCGCATTTCAAAAGAGTACCCTCCACCGAAGCCCTGAAAAAAATGCCGTTCACTGCATACGTGAACGAGGAACAGGAAACCATAAAATATGCAAATTGCAGCATAAAAATTTAATCGAATCACACCGCAGTCGGCTCATCCTTCACAATCTGTCCAATATCTCACACCAGCACGAGCAAGTAATCGCTCACACGTAGAATTATTACCACCCAAGAACAAATACATCGGCATGATGGTGTTCCGTGCTCGAGCCGTACGTATTTGGCACGAACAGCACGGGCTGGGTCGGAGTTGTGAACTACTACAAAAAAAACGAGCGATCCAAAGAAGCAGAAGGATGCGTCACAAACGCACATAAGGGAAAGGTTTTGACATAAATAATATGCAAATATTATTAGACATTAAAATTATTCCACACTCCGCACTTGTTTACAGCATTTTTGTTCTCAAAAAAAAAAAAACAAAAACACTTATGGATGGTTTCCTTTCTCTTAACCATCTAGAAGGAACACGGATAACAGGGAAAATTCTGAGTGCAATCGAGTAAAAAATTAGCTAAGGGGTTTAGGTGGCTTTCCGCCAAACGTATCGTTCTGGCTTTGATGAATTTGGCGCACCTTGCCACACACACACACATCCGTTTCCGTTACATCGTTTCGCTAAATGTGTCCGAAGGGAAAACGCACCGTATCACTGTGTGTTGCGCGTGGAAAACAATGGGCATAAGGCTCTGCCGCTGGCACGCACGTAGACAGAAAAAAGCGATGAAAAATTAATGCCTCCAGCATCGGAGTACCACTTGGCTCCGATCGATCGATTCACAGTGGGTCACACACACACACACACACACACACCGAGCGGCGAGCCTAAGAAGATAGAGAAGAAAGTGGAACTGGGAGGTGAAATTGAAATTTATTTCCTCTGGCGCTATTCCGCGCTCGGTTCAGTGGTTCGAACGCGTAAAAGGATTTTTTTGATTGATATCAAAGATCAAACTGTGCGCCCCAGCATGCCATCGCGTCCTGCCCCATCTCCCGATTAGAGTCCCTTTGTGAAGGTTTTCCGCGAGGGCAGCAGGAGTGAGAGCATATTTTTATTTATTAACATCCACCCGCGAATCCACCCATCCTTCCGTTCTAGCGCTTAGGTGGCAAGGGAACCCTGATCCCACTCCCAGCGATCATCAAACATGCGAAAACATGGGCCGTGCAGGAGAGGCCCCTATGCTCGATTTGGCAGCTCAATATTTCACCAAACGCTTTTCCCGAAATGAGCATTTTCCCGGCTTTTCTTTCATCCTCCAGTCCAGGGATGGGGATGAGCACACACATTCGTGCAGCGGGCTTCACCCCAGCGCTGAGAGTAGAGAAAAGAAATTCGCGAAACCGTCAATTTGGCCTCACACAGGCCAGAGCAGAAAAACGGAAAACCACGATGAATAACGAAAAATTTGCATACACATCACCGCCTGTGGCTGCGGGTGTTGTGAACATTACCCGACCGGGACAAGCGCCACACAAACCATCATCAATTATTAATCGAAATATGGTTCCCTCCAGGACTTCTCGCGCGCTCGTATATCGACGAATCGAATCCTTCCGCTTTTGGTGTGGCTGTTTCGTGGGAAACATAAAAATAATGCGCGCAAACATTGGTTTGAATTTTTAATTCGTTATTTCCCACATGCGAACTCTTCTCGGCAAGACTCCACTCCGTGGCCTGCACTCCCAAGAAATGAACGCAGATCAATAAACAGCAGGAAAGCAAATAGATGAAAAGCGAAATAAAATACAGCGCTCCAACCAGCAGCCAGCTAAACGGTGGCATCCGCGATAATAACAATAAATTTTGATCAATGGTTAAAATATCTGTCTCTCGCGGATTGTGCCACGCACTGCCAAATGCAAATGAAAACTCCGGTCCTGGGGAAAAGTTTCGTTCGATGTCACTCGCTATTCGCCGGCTCGACTCGGTACGCTCGTGCTCTCTATCCTGGTTTTATTTCCGTTTTTATATTTATGATTAAATTTTATTATTTTTATTATCATTACATCCCGCCCCCTTCCGCCATCTTCTCCCTTCCACATGATAATTGCGAAATTCTTACTCCCCACAGCTCGCAAGGAGGACTCGCTGGCGGACTGGCGTAAAAAGAAACGTTCGAACGCTTATCCGACTGGAATAAGGGGATTTAATAAAAAAATTCTTACCCACCAAGCAGAAGACGCATTTCCACAACGCATTGAATTTTCAAATTATCAATCTAACTTTCTCCCGGGACGGATTCCGATGCAACCGCTGCTCCCTGTCAGTCCTCACAGCGACCTTGGTAAAAATCTATAGAAACAAATTTCTTACCATACTTTTTTAACGAACTCAATGCTAGGGAGAATAAGGAGCACTTTTCGCTACAAAGCCCAGACTGTAATTTACACCTACAATCAATAGGGAAAAGAACACTGATAAGCAAATTTCGTGGCGCATTAATGAATTTCCCATCCCAGGCCAGTGTGACGACAAAAGTGTTAGTCATCGCTTTTCGATGTCAGCTCCGTGATCCGCGAAACCATGTTGAGGTGTTGATTATTTTGTCCACCACTACCAACGCTTCATGTCGGTGTTTGCCGTTTCTATGAAGTCTCACTTCATCCAATTTTTTGTGCGTCGCGCTTCCCATCTATCAAGCGCCCGGGTGGCGATTTCCGTACCGGTCATTAATTGATTATCTTTCGTGTCCACAGACTGGTGAAGCATAATGATTTTAAAGCGTACAGATGACAGCACGTGATCGGAGGGTGGTGGTAGTGGTGGGCGTTAAGGCGCACAAAAACTCAAAGCTGAGGTGATGTAGAAAATTTGTTAGCAAGTAGCCGATCGTTAGTCGAGCAAACATGGGTTTTCCCCCCGGATTTTGCCGCTACATCACCGTTCGATATGAACACATTTTTCACTTTCTTCCACCCATCCACCCGATTTGAAAGAGAGAGGCGAGGTAAGGCGAGTGGAGGAACAGAATTGAATAGCATTAAAAAAATAGGGTCAACGCGTGTCTATTAATATCTTCCCCATCAGTCAAGGCGCATAAGGCCATCCTCGCACCGGTTGTTGTTTTTCCCCTTCGCTATCATGGTGGATTTCTGTGTGAGTTTGTGTGTGTGTGCTGTTGGTTGGTCTGTTTTGTTTTTCCTATCCTGAAAATTCCTCTCCCAACGGGACGACATCCTCCGTGAGGACACATTGTATTCCTTGCTCGGGGAAAACCCGCTTTCCTAGTCATCGTGGGCCTGTGCGCCTAGCGTAGAGTGGCAAACTGCGTTTGACTACCGTTTGCCCGGTGGAAAAGTGATAGACAGGATAATTATTTTCGTTGCGTTCGGGACCTGCAAAGTGAGGAAAAGTGCACGCCTTGATGGGCGCACGCGGACGTCGTTTTACGCCTGTGAATGTTTAATGGCGCTGAGTTGTTATCAACACCGGTAATTAATTTATGATCACTCGGCATCGTCATGCGCGCTCCCGGGGACGACATCCGGCCGGGAGCCGTTCTGCCCCCGAAACCGAGTAGCCCTTGGTGCTTATCACTGTGTTCGATATTAGGGCCGTGGTCAACGAGCACATTGACACCTTGGTAAGTGAAGTTCCAGCTCAAAGCTGTAGAGAAGGTAGTATGCGTGAGGATAGTTGACCTTTGACACTTCGGAGTTTTTTTAAGTCAAAGAGGGTTTATCACAAAATAGCGAAACATTTCAACAGTTGGATCACATCCCTTCGGCTAGAATTCGGGAACTTTACTTGAAAGTATTCCTCCAGAAGTTATTGAACGTTCCAGATCTGGGTTTTTATCAACAAATCCTATTTTATGTAAAAGTCATGCTTGGGCCGATGAAAACCGATTCGTTCCATATCATTTCACGCACTTGTAATGCGCGAAGGCTTATGTTGCTGTTCTGCCTATTTCATGTCGAACGCACTTAACACTGGCAAAAGGGGAGACCTCGACCGTGTGTGTGTGTGTGCCAGAGAGTAATTTTATATAAACATGCGGTCGCACACGTTAGCCACCACCAATTTGACTTTGACTCGTTCGTTTTTCGGGGGACAAATTAAACAAATAAAAAACACACACACTCACACACGCACGAAATGCTGTTCTCCCCTTAGTACGGTCGGCTTCCGGAAGTTTCGACCCACGACGACCACGTTGGTGCGGAAATGGAGCATAACGTTCGATAGGCGAAAAAGGGTGACGAACTGTTGCAAAAACAACACTCGCGGCCACGTGTTCGCCAACGGATGAGCCACAGAGCAGTGGAAGCTTCTCTTGGGAGATGGCATGTGTTGTTTGCTTTAAAGATTGATTCGATTTGTGGATTGGTTGGCGGTGTGACTCGAAGCATCCAGCAGTCCAGTAGGTCAATGGTTTATTTCCATTCTAAATTAGTGAAAACATGCCATACAAAACACATTCCTGTCTACGAGCTTTATTGCATTTGGAGACAGCGTTTAACAACTGTCAAATACGAAATGCGAACTGAGTAGTCCCTTGCGTACTCGTCGGTTGCTGAAATTCGATCAACTGCTTCTCGTAATAACCTCGCAGTGAAGGAATTTGTTTGGGAAAATAAAAATTAAATGCCTGCTCTACCCATATTGGGCATCAGTTTACGGTTCCTTCGGGCCTGACGGAAGCAAGCTTCCCAACGTCAAAGATGATTTTGAAATCGGATATAAATCATCGAATACCGGAAACAATAATACGGGCATGACCAAGCGGCATCCATCCAGCGATGAGCGTCAGTACCAGGCCAGAAGAGAAGAACTGCTTTCGTTCAACAACATCCAGCGCTGGAGCACGAGACCGGGGAAGCGAGATTAAATGAATGTCCTCTCGCAAACTACCATCCCATTCCACCCGCCTTACCCTGTACGCCCTGACGCCCTGTGCGGAGATGTCAGGTTCTTTCAATTGAATTACTTCTTTTCTTCGTTTGTTAATAAACGAATTTATTTGTTATTCAAAACCTGAGCACCGTGGACGGGGGCCCGGACACGTTGCTCAATGAATCGTGAAAGACGAACAGACGAATGGACGAACGGGTCGCCGGCCGCGGGGATGCCGATGAATGGCCGGAGGCGATGGAGGTTGACAGGTAAATGCAAATTACGCTCGAAACTGAACGACACCTTGATGATGTCGCCCGGCCCTTCCCGAACGCAGAGGGGTTACACCAAATTGAGCTTTAAACCTACGCAACAAACCCATTTTCCGTCCCGGGATGCCGGGCGCGTATGCAATTGCTATTGAATTCGGGCGTTCGAGGCTCTTGGGCCAGCTGCTCCGGTGATCTCGCGGGCTAAATTAAGCAAACACAACTAACAATAAAACAAACTAAAGACGGCCCAACAACAACAACAAGCCAAGCCTCCGATCCATTCTGCCCGGGTTGCAGGGAAAGCGTAATGGAATTGAAAGTGCGATCAAATCGAGAACGATCGAAGGCGAAGAAAAGCAGCCCAACATAGGTCTCACTAAATCACTTAATGTGTGTAGGAGAGCGCAATAATAAATACACGGAGATAAATGATTTCCATTCATGCTGTTGGTCGTGCATCGAGCGGACGGCGTTTGCCGATTGTCGTTTTAAAGTTGAAGTACAAAAACTGTACAAGCATGCGATCATCGTTTTAGCCGCACTGTGGCCCACTGCGGTCGATATACCCGAAGAGCCCGCATCGTCATCACTAACGACCACGTTTCGTGATGCGGACGTTGGTCATTACTGTGCTGTGGGCTACCATCATCTGCCCAGTCTCTTCCCAACGTACTCGACGGCGACGGGCATCGATTGAAGGGCGGACCACGGAAGCAATGGTCCCGATTCTATGATCGTTCTAAATTATCGGCCAGCGCGGCCTATCGGAAGGAGTAACCGACGGGCGAGGAGGAAGGTGCAGTGAAAGGGGAGGAGTGGAGACCTCGGGAACAAAGAAAACGACACGACACATGAAACGGAACGAAACGAACCCGAAAGCATATTATTTTCAGGAAGGAAATCGTACTGGACTATGATTGATAACGTATCGAAATATTGCGTGTCGAGATTACTTCCCGGCTGCACCTCGCTTTGGGGTCATGGATGGTGAAACCGCAGAAACATTAAGCACTTACCACTCCGCGGCACGCTAACAGGCCTTCCATCCCCGCCAACTGCCAACTGCTTACGACCGGAACCCGGCCGAAGAGCTGTTAGTGATAAAAACAACCCCAAGAATGCCAACGAATTCTTGCTGCGACTCGACTCGGAGGGCGAAAGGGAGAAAAAAATTAACCCTCATCATTCGGCTTTCAAGTGTCAATCTTTCATGCAGGATCTTGAATCAAATCGAATCGAACAAAAGGGAGTTCCGATGAAACGAGGTCATTTTTGCCGACCGGTGGATGATTTTCCGCTCGGCTCGCTCTGGCCTTGAAGGCCTTCGAGACTTGGATTAACCATACCGTGCGGCTAACGGACGATTCATGCACGTGGATTGTTGGTGAGAAAAGGAAGCGTTTCTCAGCGTTTATGGCAGGCGTCTCACCGCCAGGCAGCTCACCTGGCGCAAACGATTCTCGCACGTGAGCAAACCCCACGACGCGTTTGCTTGTGCGATTTATTATTTAAATTTAAATTAGTGCCAACGTGTGCGCGAACACACGCAGTAGCAGCAGCAGCGGCAGCAGTACGAATGACGTTCGGGAACTGATTAAGAAGCGCCGAAACGAAGGGCAAATACCGTGCGCTCCAACAATTGGGTTATTTAATGCGCTCACAAACAAAAACACATCACCGACCGTGCAGACTCGCGTCCCGCATTTGCATTTCCACCCGTTCCAAGCGTGTGGTCCCACGTCGGGATGGTACACACTACGGTTTGTTTTAATTACGATCAAATCGAAACAATGCAACTTGTCAACTGAGTTGATGAAAATGACATCGCCCGGCCGATCGCGGGCCCGGTCGTGGGAGGAAATGTGCCAGCAGCTGCTAGAATTATGCCCTAACCCTCCGCTTGCCGATGGCTGGGCTGGCGGTGCATTCGATGAACAGCGGGAACATCAGCATAAGGCTGAAATTAAAACATGCATAAAATCTGCAGCCGAGTTGAGCGAGCGGTCTTCCGCACCAACGGGCTCCGGAAGGTTGAATGAGGCATGATAGGGTTTTAAATGTTTGATTGGAATGTATGCGTTCGGTTGATTGTTATGGTTGGCGTTTTACGCTACTTTGAAACTAGCACAAAGGTACAGCAGAACAGGAAGGATATGCCAGCTAATGAACTCACGACGAGCAGCAGTTTCAAAAAGTCCATAAACACAATTCGCCGGTATATCTCCGGTCGGATCTGCCGCCCTTTCAAACTGTCGTCTGCGGGAATCGTCCATCGCTGCTTCCTGACGGATAGTTTCGCCGATCCAGTCACTATGCAAGCGTAACGCAGGTGGCACATCCACATCTCCATCGAATTCTCCAAGGAACGGCGATTCTAGTTGTAACTTTGAAAACAAAACTAAACATCTACTCTGGGGCTTAAGTTGTTGATGTGGCTCCTTACCAGCACGATTGTTTCGTTTGGAGGTTTTTGATTGAGATAAATCAACCTTTTCACTGTGAACTGCACAAACACCAGCTCCAGATTGGTCAACGTGACCTTCAGCTGTTGGGTACAATTGCTTGTGCGGCCGTCACTCGGTAAACAACTCTCTTCGATTGCAATCCATTGCCGTTCCCACATCCATCCATCACAAATCGGTGGCTGAGCAACGGTTGTGGAAGGGTTGTCCTTGAGCGTGGGGCAGCTAGACCACTCCAATAACATTTGGCATCCTCCATGGCTGTTGCCGTTAACCAACAACGCTTGCAGTGTTAATACTAACGCGGCAGTCCCGAACCCACTCATCTTTCACCAAACTGTTTTCAATTTCTCGAACGTCAACTTCAATGACAGTTCATAAAATAGCGAGACCTACTGGGATTATTCTATGGAGAGTCTTGATTCAAGTTGCGACAAAAATTGAACTCATATCATTTTTATTTGCATTTAGCGCACTGTGCTCATGAGAATCCTGCCAAAATCGGATTAATAAACAGCATGCGTTAAATCAAAGCCCGTACCTCAGCACTCCCAGCCACGTTGCTCACTTTTGATACTCGCTATTGAAATTAGAGTTCAAACTCCCCCCCGAAATGGCAATGAAGGGAAACGCAATGCCTCGTCGCAGTCGTCCTCTCCAACTGTGCGAACACAATCGTTCCCTTTTTTGTGTTGTACAAATTAATCGAGTGCGCGTGTAGGTTGCGCGTGCCAACTTCTTTTCGATGCACATTTGCGACCGTATTTTTTTCTTTATTTTTGCTCTTGCGCTTTGCTGAGCCTTCCCGCTGTCCTGACACCCTACGGCTGTAGTTGCTCGATTCGCAATCGATCGCTGTCCGGACTCCCCGGATGCATACAATCGGACGATAAATCATTCAACAACGGATGGAGCACACACACACAGACTCACATAGTTGTAGCGAACGAAGCTGCAGCAGAGAACTCTGCATAAGGATGCATTCATCGTGGTGCACAGTGCCACGGCGTCCCGGAGATCGACAGCGGGGAAGTGCGAAAACAGCTCTTACGACTTGACAAAAATGTAAATAAAGCAGCATTTGCCCCGTTGGAGCGCTGAAGCCTGCCGGAAAAGGGAAGCCGTCCGGAAATCAATTGTTAAGGCGGTACGGCTTGTATGGAAATTGATCCCAATTGATCCCGAAAAACCTCGCAGTTCTCAAAGTCAAACTCCTACGCGCTCTGCGCGTCTGTTTTTGGGAAGATTTCTTTGCCGTTTTTTTTTGTCAGCCTCACTTGGCTTGTGACCGCATCGCCGATCTGTGTTCTGAGCGCTTTAATCGTGCTGACAAAAATCTGATTCTAATTGCGTGCTGCGTGCTGGAGAGAAGGCATAAGGCACACACTTCCGCAAGAGCAGCCGACGACGATGACGGCGATGATGGGGCTGATGATGTGGCCGGGGCGAAGAAGCCAGACAACAATATCTCGTTTTTCAGCTACACGCTTTTCGCCAGACACAATCCTTTCCGCGCTCATCATCTAAACTCGTGCTCTTTGGAGCTCGCTCGCTCCTTTTCTTTCGCTCGTGCTCCCTCTGTCTCGTGGATGTCGCTCATCAGGCTGATTTTTGTCGCCTCGCCTTGCTGCCTTCTTAACCTCAGGCTCAGGCTGCTTAATGCTGCTTCTGTTGCTTTCACCCGGCTTGACCCGGCAACTCTTCCTCGGCCCTCGGCGTGCGGTTTTTATGCATAATTATAATTTATACATCACTGACACCACAGCCTCTCCTGCTCACGCTTTCGTGCCGATGTCGTAGCATAAATGACATGACATCTTGCTGTGCAGGGTGGGTGGGAGTGTGCGAGGAAACTGCTGCTGGAAAGATGAAGTTCAAGAGTAACCTCAAAAAACCCAACGATGCTGATGGCGCAGGCAAAGATGTTGCTGGTCCATTCGACTCCATGCGATTCTCCCACTTCCCGCAAGGCATCAGTTTTCGATACTGAAAGCCGAGTTACTAATTCTGACGGACTGCTACTGTCTGTGTCTCGCGTGGCCTGCCTCATCATCATCATCGTCCCCGGCAGAGATTCTAAGATGGGGTTTGATTTGGATCGCGATTCTCAACCCTCACTCTTACACTCTTGTGTATCGTTGTAGTTCTTATTTGCTGCCCTTCGAATGGTTTGGCCTCAAAACCTGAGCTGCAACAGTCAAGCGGTGCTTGCCATGGTGTCTCGTAAAAATGTTTACAGCCAGGATTTGCTTTCCCGTTTCCAGACAATTTGACGTCTGATGTGAGTCGACCCCACATGATTCACAATTTCCTAAAAGACTGATGTGGAATCGAGTGTTGAAAGAATGGAGAGAGTTCTTTGCATACCCAACTGAGGTTCTAGTTTTCCGACAGAATATTTGTCCATACCTGAAAGTAAAAAAGATATGAAAGATTTTATTAGAAATGTTATATTTTCCACTTATTTAAAATAATTCTAGTAGAAACAAGTCTTGAAATGTAGCATCATATCGATTTCACATCTATTTGCTTCCATTTACATTCTGCCAGCGGTCCAAAACCACAAAACAACGACATTCAAACGACTGCGACAGCGAATAGCCACATCGATGGAAAAGTCCTGCCTCACACAGCAGGAGCACCGACTCACGATTCCTCAGAATTGATGGCAACGGTGTCAGTGACGGTGCTGGTGGTAGTGAGGCCACACAGGATGAACGTTTGATAAAAAGCACTCACACTGCTTTTGAACTGCTTATCCACCCTCCTCTCCCCACCCCAGCTTTCGCAGTGGAAATGGAAAATGTTTATAAACTTCCAGCGGAACGGAACGCTTCTGTGCCCGATTCTAGCCCGGAAAGGAAGGCGAACTTTGTAGGACCAAAAAAACACACTCAGCTTCATGCATTTTCCACGAGAAAAAAAAAAAACAGTCGACGATGGGAAAGCTGCCTCTTGCATATAGATAGACGATATTTTCCGAATTGTATTTCTTCAATTGTTGGAGAGTGATTGAGCGACTGTATGTCCTTGTCAGTGAGTGTGTGTGAATGCGGGAGAGAGATGGCGCGAGAGAATGGAAGTTTGCAGTGAGAAGCTCACAGAATCCCAACCAAAACCCTCCCCACTCTCTGCTGTGCTCCCTGTCAGTCCGTGAGAAACGGTGCCGGAAGCAGCGAAAAAGAATGAGAAAAGCTTTTTATTTTCCTGTGTGAGTGTGTGCGGAATCCTTCACAAGCTCCTGCCACACACAGTTCGAATTGGAAAAATCGAATCAAAGCGCATCTCTCTCTGGTTCGGTTTCGGTTTTTCGGTCGTTTGTGTGTCGTGGTCCCCCTCGAGGGCTGGAGTTGAAGCTGAGCGAGAGTCGGGCAGAGGGTTTGTGTGTTCGGTTCGTTCGGTTTCGTTCCGTCCGTGTAGTTGCCGCTGCTCGCAATCGCCATTCGCTTCTTCGTTTCGATAAGAGCGATGTATTTTCGAACCCATGTGTCTTGCCTCCACCACCCCACCCTTCGGGATGGAGACGCCTGGTGGCGATGGGGTGTGGTGGAATGGCGCTGACTCTTGTACATGAGATGTTATCGAGCGGTGTTCGGTGAAGAATAAAAGCTTGTATGTATGCAGCGGGCAGCGTCGTCGTAGTCGTCGCTGTCGCTGTCGTCGTCGTCGTCGTTGTCGTCGTGGTTGTGTGTGCAGTGAAGGAACGCTGGAGCATTGGGAGGCGGGCAGGCCGATAGCCTCGAAATTGATAACGCGCGTGGAAGCGAGAGCGCAAAAGCGCACCGGAACAGAGATGGAATGCAGTTCTCGAGTGCGCAAAGATGCCGATTCGGTTTCGGTGTGTAAATAACACCACGTTCGGATCGAGCACCAATCGATGCACAGCGGAGGATGAGAAGCGGATGAACGATGGGGAAAATGCCAGCCAAAGCAACAAAAAAAGGAAGCCACACTTCTTGGCTGGCTGCCTGGATGGAGCTGCGTATTCCATCGCCCAGTAAACCTCCAAGGCACACTCACACATACGATCCTCATGCAGGGTTTCGCGTGTTCGGTACATAATCTTTCTTTTTTTTTTTGGTGCGGCAAACAATCCACCAGGAACGGAACAAAAGGTGGCAGCAAACAAAAATGGCGAACATTTGTGCTCCATTAGTAGTGGCTCAATAGCTAATCGAAAGCTCGCATTCGCAATGACCGCAGAGCTGGGCAAATTAATAGTTTATGTGCCAACCCGACACTCACCGGAAAAATGGCTGTCTAACTGTGGCTCAGCACCCCTTATCGGCGAGTGGGTTTCTGAGTAGCGTCGTAGCGAGCCCCCCTTGAAATGGTTACGCCTGCAAAGGAAATTATTCAAAGCAGCCCCAATGAATGGAACATCGAAGAGACAGAGAGAGAGAGAGAGGGAGAGAGAGAGAGCGAAAAAAAAACAGTTTCACCAAATGAAAATGACCACTCAAAGAAATGGATTCCAATTAACCAATTTTCACCTCGTCGTCAACAAATCGACACGCTACGTGCCACGCAAAAGTGGCTCGTATCGCGCGTGGATAAAAGAAAATGGTACCGTGAAAACCACCCAACAAAAAAAAAACCTCACGGCTTAAAGCTGAAGAAAAGCAACAGCAGCCAACGGAAAAAACTGCAGTTTACTCCGAAAGCTTTAAGGTGGCCCTTGTTGGGAGGTCGCCGTAGACCACGACGATCTTTTGCTCTGTGGTGGCGGAGTGACGAGCTGGGCAAGCGAGTGAGAGTGTGCGAGAGAGGTCATAAAATTGAACAACCGCATAAAATTAACTCACGCTCAATCCTTCGAAGTTTGGAGGCGGGAGGGGGGAGGAATGGTGGGAGTGAATCATCCGGGAGGCACACAGACCGACCGTTTAATTAGTGTTGGGACCACTAATTTTTCGCTCTTTCTCTTCGCCACACAACGCCGGAAACATGTGGCACAGAGACTGAGGTGATGGGGAAAGAAATATGGAAAACAAACGTTTCGGGACAGTTTGCTGGTCAACGCGTCGGAGAGGACTGGCCCCTAAACAGTATGCACAAAGGCCAGCAACAGTGGCAGCAGTAGAAGCTCACAGTTGCCTAACAAATTACTAACGTCCCCTAGAGAAGCGCGGTCGGTCGGTTTGGTCGGTTTCGAAGTCCAACTCGGTGCGAAGGGCTACTGAGGAAGGAAAAGTTCTTCTTGATGTTCTCGCTCCACGTTCAAGCAATCTCCAGAGGTTCCGCGTTTGCGAAGCAGTGAGGCAGAAATAACTGAAACATAAATTAAATTCCTTTCATATTGCATGTTAAAGTTCAGCTTGCGTGCTTTCTTTGCTTCTGCCGACTGCTGCTGCTATTGCTACTGCTGCTGCTACCACTACTACGCGCTGACTCTCTTGGGAGCTTTTGAGGTTAGGTTGACGGTACAATACATTGCGCAAGGAAAAAAAAAGTATGTATGACTGTGTGTGAACCGGAAGCTGACGACAAGTTCGATAGCACTGCGGGAAAGCGACCACCGAAGGGTCCTGTATGTATGTTCTCGCGCGCACTATGCAACCCCGGAAAAGCATATAAAAATCGGTTCGAAAAAAGAGTCCAGGAACATGCGAAAAAGCAACAAAAAAACACACAAGCCACGAGGAAAAACCCACCCGGAAAGGAAATAAAAAACGATGGTCCAATATCGAAGTTAGAGGCGTTACCAATAAACGATACTGCTCCGCCTTTGCCGACCGATGGCGAAAGAGCGAGAGCGAGCATTCGCCTGCGCCATCGTGTCCGGGCGAGCGAACGAGAAGCACAAAACTCACAAAACCGAACGGTATCGATTTATTATGTACATATGCATGTATACCGTGGCGCTGGGCCGGTCGCATTCGGATTCGTCGATGTTGCGAAAATCTCCAGTCACACGATGATAAATAAAAGTCGCTTCAACACACACACACACACACACACATTGAGCGGAGGAAAAAATCATTCACAGAAAAGCGAGGGGGGTTGAGAAGGTGACATCGACACCCATAACGTCATCGATGGCGCGCGCGGTATAACATGACATTCACGCGAAACACGTGGGTGTGTGTGTGTGGGACGAGGTGAAGAACCGACGAGGAGAATGCAATGCCGGGCGTCCCCATCGCTCTCTTGCAGCGATCGTATTTTATTCTCTTCTTTTCGATACTCGATTTATGTACTCGACTTCCACGCGCTGCTACGAACAAGTGAGAAAGAGAGAGAGAGCGAGAGAAATCCAAAGAGCGAGAGAGTGTTTGGAAAAAAACACGGTGCTGCACCTGAATGTATTGGCAGCACAAATTGAGCACAAGCAACAAATAAAACGGAAGCAGCTTCTTCGGCACAGACCCTCACACACACACACACACTCACAGCCACACAGGAATCGCGCAGTTGCACCGATGATATCGAAACATTTCCAATAGTCCTTCCGTTCTCGTGCTCCTTTCGCAACACTCTCCATCTCGCTTTAGCGCTCTGGTCGCGAGGAAATTTTGTGCAGGTTTTTTATCGTTTCGAGCTTTCTCTTCCGTGTTGCAGGCTGCTTCTTTCTTTCCTTCGTTCGGTCGGTCGGTCTGGTCGGTCGAATCCAGTTCAATTCCGATACATATCGATGGGCTCTCGCGCCATCCAAAGAGAGAGAGCGAGAGAGAGAGAGAGAGAGAGAGAGAGAGAGGGAGAGCAGTCTCGCGATGGAAAACGCATGGTTTTCCGTTATCTTGCCAGCCGTTTCGGGCTTCGTTTGGGCGGTCGTCGGATGGATCTCGGGTTGCATATGAGAAAATGCTCTCCCTCGCATTCCCTATCGCCCCTCCCGCCAACCCGCTATAAGTGCCTGTTCCACGTGCAGACACACAGACAACGATACGGATTCCGATACCCACCGTGCCTTGCCATGCACACGAGAAGGATGTGCGCACGCGACGTGCGCAACGATAAAGAAAGTATCGAAGAATCGAACTACTATCGGGATGGGATTTCTTTTTTCCCCAGCAACTCTCCGGTGCTCTGCTGTCCTTATTTATTTCATCTCGTCCTTTTACGACCCAACCTCCGGGAGCAGCTTTTCGCACCCATACATCGATACGGCAACGGCACGAGAAAAAGGTGCTCAAACGTGGTGGAAAGCGTTCGCCGAAGAACGAACGAACGAGAATATCTGCCGTTCGTTGAAGTGCATGTTTTCCGATATTTTCGTAGCTGTTTTTTTTTCCTTTTCCTTTTTCCCCACCACGATCTCCCCCTAGCCCGTCCCTTACACAACGTCCTGTATGCTATCTGGTGCGAATGTGTGCGAAATTTGGGTGAGCGAACGCGAAGGATGTTTGCTTTCGGGAGTTGTGCTTTCTTCCATCCACTGCAGTTTAGCCAAGCACACGTACACACACAAACACACATGCAATGCTGATGCCGGCAAGCTTTTATGTTTCCTTCGATCAACTGCTAGCTTTTCCATTTTTTTTCGCGCTGAAGCTCTTTACTTCCGGAAAATGGAATCCTTGGAGAGGATGCTCGTGAAGCTTCTTCCGCAGCGTTTTGCCAGCAGTAAAGAGCTTGAGAGCGAATGAAATACAGTTGCAAACGAAACGAAACCCACGACAAAAAAAAAAAAACAAAAAAACGATGGAAAAGGAAAATCGTTCCATGCACTTCAATAAAATGGCTTTTCTCTAGCTCGGGTGAAACTTTGATCATTTTCGACCTCGTTCTGAAACCCCACGGAATCACGACACGAAAAGCGCACAAGAAAACTCTTTAAATGCAAAACACCTTCAGCCCTTTTGAGCGGAACTTTACCGTTTCCGACCCGTTTTTCCAACCCTCAACCATTTGTCCTCCCCTGTGTTCCCGCACAATTTTAATATCTTTTTGATGCCTGCATCTAACGATCAGTGGGTGGAAAATTCTCTCTTCGCCCACAGTTAGGTGCTCCTTGTGGATGGCAAAGAAACGCTGAAAGGAAAAACGGTGGCAACTTTTTTTTGAGGTGCGGAAAACTTTGCTCACCACCAACACACACCAACCGAGACCGAGACCATGGTCGAAGGTGTTCGTGTCTGCAAAAGCGCATCCTTTTCAGACGCGATTTTCCGCCCTTTTTCAATGGTTCCCTTACGCGACTCAGAATCCGCGCGCGCGTTTTTCGCTTCGACACCGCCACCACCTCCGCCTTCCTTCTAGCAGCCGAACGTGCGCGCCGTTCGGTTCGGTTCGTTCGGAAAAGCGCATATAAGGAAAATATTGGAAGCTTCGTTTCACCGCTCCAGTGAGCTTGTGTGTGTGTGTGTGCAAGGCTTTTACGATCACTTCTCGAACCTGCTTCGGTTGTCATGGGGTGGATGGGTCGGGAAAGCTGCCATCCAGTCAGCGAGGCGTATGTGCTTCAAGAGGAATTATGTGCTATATGGAAGCTGGCACACGTATGTGTCGGTGTGTTTGTGATGGTCGTAGCAACGAAAGAAAGAATCATGAGCAGAGATAGGGAAAAAAAAGCATGGATGAAAAGAAATGAAACTTTTTCGCACACCCACGCACACATACACACACACACACCGATTCTCACCAGGCGCGCGCGAGTATGTAGAAGAACGCAAAGTCATATTTTTTTCGTTTTTCTGGTGGGTTGTTATCAGAGTTGGTGCTGGGAAAAGCACGCAAGAGCGAGAGGAAAATGGTGTGGTTAATGCTTTAAGGCAGGAGCAAGGAGAGGGATGGGGAGGGGGGATAGGGAGTTCGGGAGATCGAAATCGCATACACTTTTATATTGATTTAGCTCCGTTCGAAAGGAAAAGATGCGAGATTCGCAAGCACACTCTTCAAGTGGTTCGCTCTCTCTCTCTCTCTCTCTGTATGGGGGGCCACATTTAGGTGGATCACACATACACCCGGAAGGAATTCTTTTATATTTGCGAACCTTGTGTGTTTCCTTTTTTTTCCTAGCATCGGTATCATTTTATCCTTGAATGTCTTTTTTTCTTCTGCTGCTCACGGTGGAAGGCGCTTTTATTTACTCGTCGTTCGTCAAATAATCGAACCCCTCGGTGTGGAGCTACCCAACGGGGGACGATAATGATTGGTGGAATTGTTTGTGTGTGTATTTGTGTGTGCCTTCAAGGAGTATGTACTCATTAGTGGCAACATATTGGATGGCAGTAGAAAAAAGCTTCGATCATTTCGAACGTAAGCGCACAAGATTTCGGGACGATTTTCTTGTGATCTGCAGCAAAATGGCTTCTTAACGCTATTGAGAGTTCATCGCTTCAACCTTTGCACATGGACACAAACACCACCACCAGTATCACGAATGATGCCACAACGACAGCAGGACACGATGCGATGAAATAAAATTTATACGTCTGGGTACTACGATACGTCGCACTGATAACGACGACAGTGGCTCCACCCTCATTGATTTCTTTTTATTTCATTCCCTTTCCGTTCTAATCTCCTCCGACCTCTCCCCCTCAACACCCTCGCGACCCTAGACCCCCTAGTTGGGGCTTTTATTCATCCCCGGGCACCCGGGCACCTCCATCAATAGATTTCCAGCTTTCCTTTCCTTATGTACACACACCTTCAGGCATTTTTTTTGTTCCTGCTGACTTTTTTATTTTATTGTTGCCCTTCCGTGCTGTTAGGGTGAGCAGGAGAGCGAATGTGAGCGAGTTCTGGAGCGAATGGAGCCCTCTTACGGGGGTGGTAGGCATCGCTGGAAAAAAACGGTGTGTCTTACATAACGACCTGCCCTTCGTATTCGCGCTTTTTACTCATCGGACAATGTCGGACGGGCTTGTCCCTGGTTTTGTAGGACGGATCGAGATATAACCGATACTTGATGATAGAAAGTTTCCAATACTCCATGGGTCTCTGTATCGCTCTATCCCTCTTTTCCACGGCTCTCGTCAACCGCCCTGATGACGGTGACAAGCCCAGCCAAAGGCGCACATACGCACGAGCGGACTTTGGGACGGATGGATGGAATACCAAGTGATCCATCTATCGGACAAAAGCTTTTTTTGCGTCGTGAAAACCGTTTCTCTCATTTTCCTTTACCGATACATAGACGATACGTCGTCGGGATACATAAAGGAAGCGGACACTGGAGAAAGGACAGCAAAAAATCATCATCCTTCGAGCAGAAGTGGGCAATCGTAGCGGTGAAAGCATTCGGAACCTTCAAACCGAACAAAATGGAGATGGAAAGAATATCATCGAAGCAGAGCGATGAAAAAATCTAAGACTAAGCCCCGAGCACCGAGCGAGTGCGAAAGAGACATGGAAAATCGTCGCACACACACACACACACACACACAGCGGTTGGTGGAGCCCCTGGAAACCTGGACGGAGGGAGAGAAAGTTTTTTATGTGCACTTCCTTTCTTCTCCAAGACAAGAAGCGAAAGAACCAACCATACCCGATGGCCTTTTTTTCCATTTACCAGGTGCTGGAAGGAAAATGGCAAGAAGGTTCAATTCGTTGTGGGGCTGGCTGGGTGATTTTTTTTTCTTGCTTTTTGCTGCTGCCTCCTTCTTTCTGGTCGTTCGTTATAGAAAAATGAAAGATTTTTATCATCGACGAGAAAATGGCAACCGTTCGAGTGATGACGGTTCGCTTGCGGGAAAGGCCAGGTTGGCGGGTTGGGTTGGTCGAAGAGTTCGAGGGCTTTTTGCATTTGTTCTCCCTCCATCCGAACCCGGGGAAGGTAGGAAATTCGTGGAAAAAGGGAAGTAAAAAAGCAATTTTTCATTTCATGAGAATTTTTCATACGTTTCAGGTTGGTTTTGGGACATGGAAGCACAAAAAAAAACCTCCCCAAGAAGAACAGGAAACCTCTCCCATCCATTTGCCTACAGGGGATGGAGCAATCGCTGGTCAGTAAGTGTGGGGGGTTCGGTTGAACGAATGACGCCATTTTCTTTTTGCGAAACTGATAAAGTGTGTCCAATTTAGTTCGAAAGCGAAAGAATGGCAATCAGCCATTTCGTTTCGTCGAAAGGCAGTGAAACTGAAGCGAACTTTGGAAGAATCACGCATCATCATCAGTTTGTGTGTGTGTGTGTTTGTATGAAATCGTTAAAGGAAAGAACAAAAAAAAAAACACACACAAATACTTCGAACCCGGGTGTTTGGGAAATAGATGGGATGTCATATATTCAAAAAGATCAACCAAATGAGACGTTCCCCAGCGTTGAGAGGGCGCTACTACGACGCATGCCTTTTGGCTTTCAGTTCGGGAAAGAGTTCGATGGGTTTAAAGCCATTTTTTATCGCCACATTGGTTTCGCTCTGACGGTATGGAAATGAGACCCGTAACATGCTGGTTGAATATTTGAAGAGGAAACATGAAACCGGAACAATTTCTTCTGAACACGATCGATGCAGCTGTCTCCACGCGAACGCAAGGGTGCTTCTGGATTGCACCATATGGATGTAATTTAGGAATGATCTTCTTCCAAACATCCTCTCTTACGGAGCGTATTGATCTGATCTTTAAACTCTCTATTTCCGTTCGGTGCGATAAGGTCCAAAGTCTTTCCCACAACAATCACTAAACTCCAGATCGTAACCCCAGAGCGTTAATCTCGTTCGCGGCTTTATCGAATCCGAGCCAAAGCGCGAGCCATCTTCAATTAGCTTTGATTGGATTTATTGAATTGATACGGTGTGGAATTATTTAATCGAGTCGCTAACGCACTGCCCTGTGGTCGGCAGCAGCAGTCAACAGTTGTGTGTCAGCCGGCCGACCGTTCGTTGGCTGGCTGAACTGCTGCTTTTGAACGGCTGCTGAAATTGAATTTCCTCCGCATTTCCGATTGAACACATCGCTTCCCGTTCGTTTGGGGCGGTGAAATTAAGGTCAATTATCGGCACACAAACAAACCCTTTCCCGAGACCTCCGTCGAATGCAGAAGGAAACCGGCTTGCTGTAACGAGGCCGAACCGGGATAAACGGTGGCCATATGCTTACACGCTAATGTTGTAACTTTGTTTTCATTTTGCTTAGTGGAAAATGAGCATAATTTGATAAGTTTATCTAATGTTTTATATAATTTTTTTTTTTGCAAAACTCTTCAAAGCAATCAACTGTCAGTGACTTCTTCGGTGTGTTTTGGAATAGTCTTGAAAAAGGTTTTTTTGTTGGGCAATACGCTGTGTGGAATTGGACCGACTTCAAGTCAAGATGAGAACATATGGCGCACAAGCAAAGGACTCGGTCGTCCTCGAAAGGAGCCTTTTCCTTTCTCTGCTTGGTTGACCTGCTTTCGTGAGTTCGATCGAGAGATCCGTCCGCCGTCAGCATCTGACCTCAAATTCGAGGCCCTTAAACGTCGAGGCATCCTTTTTTTCTGGGTACTTTTCTTTAAGGAACCGTTCGATTCCTCCAATTATTCTTTCCATTTCATGCTCTCTGCTAGCTGTGTGTGATTGACACTATCTTCTTCTTAATTTCTTTCTCTTGCCTCAAGCGATTCTACGCAAATCCCCGTTTTGCCGCAACATGTGCAATTTCGCGAGCCACACCAACGAAATCGCCTTAAATACCGTTGCATTTGGGGTTTTGTTTGTCTCGGACGTGTGTTACACTTTCGACAAACCGAGCAGGATAAAAGCACGCGGATTGCCGGCTAATCTCCTCTGCAGGTTGCAGCTGCGTCAGCTCTGTGCTAAAGGTCGGAAATGGACGGAAGCACAAAAAGAAAGAATCCCGAAAAAAGGTGTTAAGCCACATGGCCGTTAAGCAGAAGGAATGAAGGGCACACGGAAACAGAACCACCGGCATTTGGTGTATCAAACCACCACGGTTTTCCGCGTGTTTCGGGTGCCGAGACCGAGGGCTCAAGGTGATGAAATTTTATGATACACCACCCACCATCACCTGTCGCCCCACTACCCAACCCACCCACCCAACACGACACAGAAGCGTAACCGATATTCAAATATGTTTAACACGCGGTTTACGCCGCATTGTTTTTGTACACTACGCGCGTCAGCGAACACATGCCGCGAGTGGCTGTGTTTGTGTGTGTGTGTGTGTGCGTGCAAGAGTGAGAGTTATAAGCGGAGTTGGAGTTGTGGTTAAAGCCGAAGTATCTCGCCGACTTTCGCGCGCGCTTTCAAGTTAAAGTTTTTCCCGAAATCAACTTAAATTACGTACTTGGGTCGCAACGCCGGAAGTGGAAGGCATTTTCGGGGTGAGGGGTGGTATACATTTTCGCGACTAAACGATTCGCGTCCTTAACACCATTCCTTCCCCGGGCTTGCCCTTTGCTTCCCACATCGGAGGCCGGGTGGAATATTCAATGCGCGCGAATATTTGTATCAAAACACACCATAGTAGGCTGGCTGGCTGGCTGGTGAGTGAGCGCAAGTGAGAAGGTTTTTGTTTGTGTTGCTGTCTCACGCTCCGTCGCAGTCAACCGTCTGCTCATTACTATCTTATCCGGCGATACCGCGCAAGACATTGAGATCACTAACCCGACCACGAGCCGGCGACAACATCAACGACGACAAAGACAACGACGACGCCGGCGAATCAGCTGTTGTTGTTGCAATTGTGAATGGAAATGATGGAAAACTGCCCGTGGCCATCCACCCATCCTCCCTATCGGTCCTGTTCCGCGGGCTGAGCGTAACTCATTAACGTAAAATGTTTTCGCCTACCGGTAGCCTTCAGTATGCGCCGCTTTAAAGCGTCGGCCGATAGGAAACACATAAAGCGCAAACGGAGAAGAATACTTACCGCAAACGCAGCGTTAATGAATGTGTTTTTCGAAAATTAAAGTAATGGGAAAGGCCCAGCTCCGGCGAAGGAACTCCAGCACTCCAGAGCAGGTTCCGAGAGAGACCTCAAAAACCACTCGAGAACGGGAAAAGTCGCCAAACTGTAGCGTTCTGATTTAGAGTGGTGCCTTTCTACCATTTGCTCCTCGAGAAAGCCGGAATGCACATCTTTGATGCTGATCTTCTTCAGCCGTCGTCGATATTGGTGCGGTGTCGTTGGGCCTCAAGCTTCAAGGACTCAAGTGTGTCCGTCCGTTCCCCGGCATTCGCTTCGACTCCCTCGTAAAGCAGTATCAGGGTTGAGGTTTTTCAAGTTCAAACTTTAATGGTGAAATTTTTGGCCATTAAACACAGTGTCTTTGCGACGGTCCTTTCCGTCCCATGGTTAGCGCGTCGTGTCGCTCCGTAGACGACGTCGGCGACGATGATTATAGAACAACTTTTGGCAGCGACAGCGATGATGCTCAGCTTTATGACGACGACGGCAATGATGATGATTATGATAAAAATGTTACCACAAACCCCTTTTGCCCGGCGCAGGGCGTACATTCTTTCACAGGCAATGATACTCTGCCATGGAGAGCCCCACAATCAGGACACGCGATGATACCCGATGATGCCCGTCGCCGATGACGATGGTGATGGTTGTTTAATTATTAGAATGGTTATCCGAAAATATGATGAAAGCTGGGAAACGGGAAACTTTGGCCGGCCGATAGCGCACTCCTTCCTGATTTCTGAAGCCCCCCGTTCGCTGTTCGGTGTTATCAAAGGGACTTGCCTCCGCAGTGTGCACAGATACCAGTCTTTAAACCGTTCCAGACGCGTGATTTTCGTGCACAAACGACTGGCCAGCCATTGACAGTGCTTCGAGATACGGTTTTATAGCACTAGGCTCTGGGAAAGCAAAAGCGATTAAAGCAGCTCAGTGATGAGTTTGATTATGGATTTTTCGCTTTGGTCTTGATTCAACCGACAAGCATCTTCACGAAACCCGAGCATTTGATGTTCAATTTAGCGCCATCTTCTCGCTTTAAAAGGTGACGAACGTACAGCACCTCGAGGATGTGGGACTTATCGGTTACTTGAGTCCTACCGGCGATAAGACTGTGCGGTAGGAATTATTGGCTAGCTCCACATCGCCGCACTCTCCCCGGGAAGGGTTAAAGTTTTGCTATTAATTTATTTAATTCCCTGTTAATTATCTTGTTGCTAACAGGCCCATTTTTTGCTGTTCCTTCTCGTTACCGGTGAGCTTAAAGTGGCCGCACACAAAAAGGGCAAAACACAAATGTCACCGACAAACGGATGGAAGACTCCCCCACCCTCGGACACGTTCATTCGAGTGACAGTTTAAAGATGGATCTTGTGTTTCTTTCGAGTTCCCCAAAAGAAAGGATTAATTCAAGGATAAAATCGATCGAAAAGGAGGGTGCGGGTCGAACGGGCTAAATGGCGTCGAAAACAAAAGGATTCTGCAGGAACGGGGTTGCCGCGCGCTAGTGAGAGTGTAATAAATTAAATTAAATTCTTATTGATTTATGCGCAAATCCGTGTCAAAGCAATTAAGAACAATTTATTACGACAGTCGAAAGAGTAGAACCGGCTGACGAATCTCCGGCTCTGTCGGCTTTCCCGTCAAGCCGAGAAAATGGAAAGTTCTGGCGTTTAAAGCCGTCGGAGCTCGGTCGGAATGCAAACATTCGCCGACGGGAGACGAATCTCGTTCGAGGTTTTTCAGCACACTGTGTAGGCCTTTTACAACCTTGAAAGTGGCGAGCACTTCTATTAGGAAACGGCTCAGACGAGACGAGGATTGCCCGAGCAAACAACAAACAAAATCACTCGGAATTAAATCATAATCAAGCCTGCTTCGACCTGCAAAGGACGAGCACCGGAGTGGAAGAGTGTTCGTTCTGGAGGGCTTAAGCCAACAGTTGGGCGTCCAGCTGGGTGTGATGTCGGACTTTCTTTGTCGGAAGTCCACTCGGTCGGTCGTGCCGTTCTTAATAAACACACGGAAGGAGGCGAAGAACAAAAGTGTTTGCCCCATCGGAAAGGCGCCTTCTTTTGATTGTCCTTTCTCTGGCCGGGGCCGGTTCTAGCAGAGGCAGAAGGATATTTTGCTTAGGCACCATCACCAGCGTCATCATCAAGATAGTCGTCGTCATCAGCAGGAGCAGCAAAGGAAGAGCAGTGTGAGCATGTTCCCGCCTCATGTTGTGAGGAGAAAGCGCTTAAGAACGGACAACGCATCGTAGTTTATAGTAGCAGAGTTTCTTTGTCTCCGGTTGCTCCCGGACATCCTGCAGAGGACGGTGACACTCACACACACACACACTCATACTTCCACACTCTCTCAGCAAAAGGAAGGGCACAGTACAAGTTGATGATCTTTTAAGTAACCCTGACCTTTTGAACGCACGATGGGAAAGAACTAAATAATGGCCACAAGCAAGGCACCATCCTCGGCCTGCAATTCAAGCTGGAACCACTCGCTTAAAGTTCTCGCCTAAGGTCCAGCCGACAATCCAGCCTGGGACTTTAACCCCGAAAAGTTACTTCAGCCGAGGGAAAACAATCACTGCTAAATACTTTCACTTTCTTCCATCAACACACGCACACACATGCCTCGGCTTTGGGCTATAAATTCTCCAAGAAACTTACACCCGGACTCGAGGGATGAGTGCATGCGTCTTTAAGAACTAATGTGTTCCGTTCACTTCCGTCCCTTACCCATCCCATCCTGTGTGTGTCTGTGTTTTGGGAGAGATTGCGAAAGGTATCGCTTTAAGCAGTCACTTCCAACTAGGGTGGAAAACTTTCGATGGGAAATTAATGAAGAATGCTTAAGAATGTCCTGTCGGCTGCTTGCCTCCCTGCCAGAATGTGTGGCATTGGGATTCGCTCGTGCTTCGACATCTGACGCCACACTGGGAAGAGTGAAACTATTCATTCGGAAGCAAGAAATTCTTCCCACTTCCCAGATTCTTCGATTGTTCTGGTCGACCGCCCAGACCCGGAGGACGGAAATCGGCAAGAAAAATGCCATGAATGGTAAACAACAGGGCTCTTTCAATGAACTATTTCCAGAGAAATCTTCACCCTCCGAAAAAGTCTAACGGATTGGCTGGAAGGGTCAAAACCACGGGGTCAACATTGATCAAATACCAGCCGCAAAACGAAACGGCCGTCCTTGTTCATGATGATCCTTTCTTCGGTTGACCAATATTTGCATAGGAATTTGATTAAAACTATCATCGGCCACAAATTTGTAAGATAAACGAGACACGACACACGAAGGACACGAAGGTTTGGTGATGTGATTGGGGTCTCCTCGTTTTCCCTTTCGTCTTCCCCACGCCTCCTGCCCTTTGCCATCGATCGACTTGAGTCGTTGAATATTCAAACAAAAACACACAGTCGGCGGTGAGAGTCATTGTGTTAAAATTGATTACAATCAATGATTCGATTGTTCCCTCAGCGCCACACGCCGATCAATGGGATGGAACCGATGCCTATTAGTGATCGCAGCGACAAGTGGCCACGCGTTAAGTGACCTCGCGCCACACTTGCGAACGAAAGGGAAATAAGGAAATGCCGATGCACCGCTCGATCTCGCCCCCCCCCCCTTTCCGATTGCCGATTCCCATTCATCGAACCTCTAACCAGCGGATGACAGGCGAATGACTCACACAGAGGACCTCCGACGACCGTACGTCAATCGGTTCTGCTACCATTGTGCTACCGCCATCGCCGTCAATTGGGATGGTGCTAGTTTTATTGATCTTTTGTCGTTGGTTCCGGTCCGTGGGTCGGTGACGTCGCGGTTTGGGCGAAGGGACTCATTCTCACTTCCACACATGGTGGGCACGGTGGCATTTCGGTGTCATCCAATTTCGATACCTATTTGGGAAGTTTTTGGCAAAGTGAAATAAAAGGGGGAAAGCAGCAGTCAAAGTGAAGGGAAAATTTCGGGTCAAATGTTTGCAAACGAGAAAAAGTAGAAGCAAAAAAACTTAGGGAAACACATGGAAAACTTCAGAAGGGTGCATGTGATGTGTGGCAATTTTTTTTTCGTTCGCTGTGTGGCCCTTTTGTTTGTTATTTTTCCACCGTATTGACGAAATTGGGTGTTTCGGGTTTCGGGATCTTGTTTGCAGATATTGGTACACCGAAGCCCCTTGTTTTGCGGACAACAAGTAGTCAATATATCATCATTAATCAGTGATTGAAGGCTCGATAATTGGCAAATAGGATGAACGGCACTTGAAAAGAGGGAAACGAAAACAAGACACGGCAAAAGCATATGCTCCGAGTCGTGTTGAGGTCGACTGTTTTTATTTGTTGATCTTTTTAGCCATTAAGGAGACGATCTCATCCGCACACAGTATAAAAGCATCGGAGAAACTGTTATTAGCTTTGTAATGTCTTGTTGTAGCAACAAATGTTGTCTCTGCTCACAACCTTGACGTAACAGCGTCCCGATCGTGGTCGATCACACCGACAGCCCACCAGAGGCACCAGAAGCAGAGAAAGGTGGCTAGTGGATGGAAGCGATGGTGGTGAGAAAAATGAAAATTCCACGTGGGAAAAACAGCTCGTACTCGACGAAAGCGACACAAGGTATGCGAATGCAGCGAGAAGAAAAACAAAACTCACCTCACGGCTCAACGGTTCTACCCGCCATGGGTGGAAGAGTGTGCCGGAGTGTGAGTGTGGGGGATGTGGAAAACTATAACATAATGCTGCAATAATTTATGTTTATTGCCATTGTGTGCTTATTACCTCTAGCTGTGGTTGTGTTTGTGTGTTTGTGTGTTTGTGCGGAGTGGCAAGAAAAATAGTAGAAATAATAAAGCCACAACAACACCGAACCTCTGATGGATGGGTGGACGGTTTTCCGCTGGGAGGCGAAGGCAATCACGTGAATGATTTTGATCCACATCAGGTTAACAAACACGCCGCACTAATGCTGAATAATGAGGGTGAGCAACAGAGAGATAGCGAAATGGGGCCGGGAGGGATCATTGACTGGTATGTTGTTAGGTGTGCAGAAACACCCGACGGATGATGAAATGCGCTGGTTCACCAGTTGAACTGTGAGTCTCATATTTGGCAGACACGTTCCCTTCGCCTCAAGGGTGGCGAGCAATGCAATCGAGGTCATTATTATCAGCAAACATGCAGCCCAACGCCGCTCGAGCTACAAGCAGTACAGAAGTTGAGAGATGCAAAAGCTTCTAGCGAGAAGGAATTCGAGACGGATTGAATATGCATCAAATCTAATGATCTGCGTGCAGCAAACTCCGGTGCAGTTAGCAACCCCAAGTGCCCCCATTCTCAACCTCATCGTCTCCCATCAGCTCATTAGCTCCGAGAAGTCGGAAGTCGTCAGTTGAACCCGCATGCGAGATCAGCAAAGAAGAGAGCTCGAACCGTACACTTGGTTTCCGGGACCAATTTAGATTGTCGAAGAGATTACCGAAGGAATCAATTAAAAATGTGTAATACACCACACCCAACTTCAAACCTCCCAGCCGGATAAGCTGGCCAAAGTTTCGTTTATCCCCTTGTCAAACCACAGCGTGCTCGCAACGGTGCAAACAACGCCGCACGGACCAGGACACGCCGAGGACAAATTTTGATTTATACTTTTGTTTGTTTTTAATCTTCCGCACGGGGGTGTTGGGATGTGTTTCGTTCGGCGTTTGGCAAAACTGGGGCGGCATGCCAGGTTAATCAATTGATTGTCGACAACCCTTTCATCATCGTCAACCCCCCCGTTGGTAAGTTCTCCCTCTCTCACACCGTTCCCTGCAGTTCGCCGAGCCCAACGTTTAGAAGCCGGTAAGCCTTAAAGCAAACATATCAGAGAAACCGTTCGACGATAAGAATCTCTTTGATGTCTTTCACTGCCACTCTGTGTATGTGTCTGTGTGTGTGTGTGTGTCTTGGTGTGCAGCCGAGAGCGCTAGACGGAAGCTAACTAAACCCGGAGCTCTCGGGGTGAAGAACTGGGTTATACGAGAACGGGGAGAGTCGAGCGATAAATCGTAAAAATCGAAAGATTAATTTACCGATATCGCTCGAATTTCAGCCAAACCAAGAACTCTGGTGGGGATATGGATCAATGCGCCTTGCAGACGGTCCTGATTGGCCTGGTTTGATGATGAGCTGCTTCACGAGCTGCCTTATGGATTTGGCTCCATCCCAGAGCCGAAGTTATCGATAATTAACCAGCTTTGCTGTCCCGGGTCGATGAAGCGGAGGGTTGCCGTTTTTTTTTCTAAATGAATTTTAATTAACAATCAGTAAAAGTTCATTGCTCACCCGCATTCAACGAACACATTTGTTTGGAGGGGCTTTTTTCTTCTTCCACTCACACCACTTAGTCCGAAAAATAGGCTGCATTTTATTGATTTCTTGTGTCATTTGAGTTCCCCGAAATTCGAATTTCCATTAAATGTTTATGAGCTTCTACCGATACCGATCGCATCTCATTCGCATGCACGTTGAAGGTCATTCGGAGTAAAGGATGTGCAGTTTGCTGCAGTTTGTGAGGAACGAAGCTCATCCAACCGCATAATGGGGAAGATTTTTTACGAGCTATTCGGGGAGCAAAAGAAGGAAATCTGTTTGTACGTTGAGAATTTTGACACATGGGTGTCATAATGAACGATTGGTAGAAGGTTAAACGATTCTTTGTTCTGCAAGACTCTTCTACCGCACCTTTGATCAGCTTCGGATCCGAAGAATGGCCCATTAAAATCGAATAAAGCAAAGTCTTGTACCATCAAATCAATCGCTACCAGCCAAGCAGAGGGAAGTACATAAAACAACGATCAAATCGCGTGTTTGACCACGAATTCGAACACGAAACCCTGCCGACTATTCAATCGACTCCTACAATCGATGGCCAAACATTCCTCAGGCAATACTTCCACCCACCGACACTGGATCACGATGTTGACGACGATGATGTGGAAGGTATGTAAAAATTACACCAACCAAACTAAGCCTGCCCTGGCGCGAATCGGTGGTGTCTTGGGAATTGGGACATTAAAAATCCATCGAACGGCTCGGGACAGTAGCAGCGGGCGTGTGGGTGCCGAAACAAGTGCCGAAACTCATAAATATCGTTTCCCACTATTTATTGGAAATAAATATAAATTTCTTGTTTTTACGATCACCGTACCCGGGTTCGTTCGGCGAGTTTGCGTCTAAGCTTCTAAGAGCGCATTAGTGTGGTGTGGTGTAGTTCCCCCTTTTTTTCTTCTTTTTAGGGATTTTTCGTGTAAGCCAGCGTGTTCCCGAGCATGGTAACCGGGAACCCGCAGTCTTTTCGTGTTCGTGAGCGACCGGGAGGGAAAATCAAAACGACAACTATATTTTTACGGTCTGTCGGTCCCTCCCGGTCGTCGAGGCGGCCAAGGGAACAACCGGTCGTCCTCGGGTCGCTGTCAAATCGAGTAGCACCCACTAATAAATCGATCGACGAAATGTGGTCCATTCCCTGATTCATAGATTTTCCCTACTTCGACTGCTATATGGTCCCGGTTTCGGTTTAACAACGGTCGTTCCCTGTTTGATTTTCCCCGGTACATTGGTAGAAATGTGTGGGTTTTATTATGTTGCACCATCGAGTCGCTCCCTCCGTTCTGCCGGCCAATGTTGGTGACCGATTTTTATTCATAGTCCAAGGGGAAGTGGCGATCTTTGCGCCGTGGATCGGGTGTGCTTGAGCGCCAGTGATGACAACACGTGAAAAGTGTCAATTTTAAAATTCGATGCGCCTTTGATGCTTTGTGGCGTCCAAAAACTGATGCTCGGTCTGTCTTTTTTAAGTAGCCTGTTTCCTCGTGTCGATACACATATTTCACTTGGTGTTTCTTTACGCTAACCACGCTTTTATGATTTTCCTCGTGCGAAGAAAAATTTACCTCTCTCTCTTTCTCTCTGTCTTTTTCTCTTTACTGCCATCATTCACCACTTTCTTCCCATCGAATCCACGGCATCGTCACCGTTCGACAGCTAATTTACAAGCGGCAAGAAAACACGGTAAAGCAAAGAAGAACAGGAAGACAAGTGGGAAAAGTGTCCCAACGTTTTTATGAGCGCTCGCGAGAACTCCGGGTTACCGAAATTAAGCAATAAATTTTCAAATTGAAAGCAGATGATGGCACTACTACTGGCACTACACACTCACACAGAGCAACAGGCGACGAAAACGCGCAGTAAATCGATCGTATCGTTGTGGTGCTGGTAGTGGTGGTTTTTCCGCGCCATTCATTCTGACGCACGATCGCGCCGCTCGAGCATCGAACGCATGATCGCAAACACGCAACGAACGATCGGGAAGCACCGGTGCGTGTGGTTGACCTTTGCGCGAGTCCGATCGATATCAATCACCTGTCCACCGGGCGACCACAAGCCTCGATCGTAGCAGGAAGCCGCAAGTAAGCAAGAGAGAGAGAGAGAGAGAGAGAGAGAAAAAAAACATTCCACCAAAAATACACCCTTCGATCCGATCGATTCGATAATTCATATAAATATAAATTTTCCATCCATTAATTAATTCCCTCATGCAATGCTTCCCTTCGTCAAACGTCACCCACCACACCTGTCGAAGATCCATCTACCCCCACCCTTCGTCCCTCCGAACCCATCCGTTTTGTCCTACATGAACCAATAGATTCGAACCTGCAGCACATGTGCGCGGGCTCGACTAATTCGATCGGTTCGCTTTCGGCGCCTAATCATTAGCTCCCGGAGCGAACGGAGCGGACAAGTGCGTGTGCGTGTGAGCTGGTGATGGTGCTCTCTCACTCACTCACCTACACACCCATCTCGACTCATCTGTCAGTCGGTCACCATGCCTGCTGCGACCGACTAAAATACTTTCATCGTAAAATTTAATGTTAATTGTGTGGATCTTCTTCGTTCCGCTGTTCCTGTTGTTGTTGTTGTTGACACCGGCTTCGTGCTCTTTACAGTACACGGTTGTACACCATCATCATCATCATCATCATCCACAGCAGCAGCATATTCGTGTGAGAGCGTGCGTGCAAGTGCGTATTCACCGTTTAAAGCGGGAAAGCCCACGTTTTGCGTTGTGCGGTAAGGTTTCCAATTCTCCCATTGAAGGTTATGCCACGTAGAATATGTACATGCGTGTGTGTATGTGTGTTCTACGGTGGGCCAAAAAACGGAGCAGCCTTCAACTGTGTCATTGTCAGCGCACTTCGTCATAAGCTCGTCGGTACGTAAACTAATGCCTCAAACTTTTGCGTCAACATTTTAACCATCCTCCAGGTTCTCTCATCTCTCGTCAAAGCACCAGCAGTAAGCGTATCGGCATGCGGCACAGATGCTGCACAGGTTTCCTTTATCGGCAGAAACAGCCCGATTTGGGGACACCTTCACCAGCACACCACGATGCACATGATGCACACTCAAGCGCGGCGCAACACGATGACGTTCCGACTAGAAACTCGCCTGTCATCTTCCTGTTCCGAGAGCTCCAGCTTGTCATCAACCATTATTTCATTAGAACGAAAGTGAGATTTTCTTCCCCGTGAGGTGGGTGGGTTGGGGGTGGAAAAGTTTTCCACCGGCAAAAAGTACTTTAATTTGCTGCCACCTCGCCCCCTCGTGTAAGTTCTCATAAGCATACGCATATGTGGCGCTTCGGTGCCGACGGTAGAGCTCATTTAGCAGCACACCATTCAAGTTCCTGGTCGCTCAAGGAACCACTATCGCAGGGGATACGGGTCGGGCTCGGTGGGAAGGATCAGGGAAGTGGATGTTGTAAAACTTTTGCTTTTACTTTTTCCCTGTTACACACACACACACACACCTTCATCGTCCTTTTGAATGGCTGTGTATTCGGACCAGAGTTCGGAAGAAGGAAATTTTGGAGCAGCCACACATTTAAAGCCGGATTTTAGGTTTTTGCATCGACACATGGGCACTCGCCACTAACGCACCATCTGATCGCCGTGCCGTTCTGCAACAGGCAAAACACACAAGCCTGCACACACTGGCACACAGGTCGTCGTTTAAAATGTTTGTAGAATAGGGGGGGTAAGAATAGCAATAACAGCTTGTCACCCGATTTTGGTGCGGTGGTTTTAAATATTATTAGATTTTAATACAAAATAATAACATTAACACCGTTTTCGCCGCCCGACTGCCGGGTCGAGTTGAGGCTGATCTGGGTCGACGCGTGTTGTCTCGGCGACGGAGTAGTGTTTGATGCTTTATCGACGACCCTAGTCATAGCGAGCGAGTGAGTCATACAGGGCACTGATGACAGTGCTGAAGCGATCGCGACACATCTCGGCCGTGTCGTGTTTTGGAGGCTTAATTAATTCCCAGAACTCACTCAGACCACAGTTTATTGTATTTCGCCGAAAAGTAAGCACTTTGGGAAGCGGTTTTTGTGTTTGCTCCGTGGAATGATGATTGATATATCACTTTTCAGGCGATATTGAAATTCATTGTGAAGGATAGCTTTTTTACTGCCTTCTTTTTTGTTGGACGTTATGAATGTGAAAAATACTTCTTCCAACCCACATCGGCGGAACCCGGATAAGGTGGCCTCAACAAATCAATTAATACAAAGCCGCTGCTCCGTTCGTGTCGTTACGTGCACGAGCACGTGTGAGACTTGTTGGCCCTTTCCCGAATAAAAGGTTTGCTCCCTCTTTTGTGTGTGCGAGAGCTGTGCGGTGTTTGGGGAACGTCGGGTTTTTATGGCCAAAACATGATCATCAATACATTTTTCCGATTTTCGGGATTTTCGGGAACCTGGAAGAAGCCAGAGACCCTTTTCAGTCTAGTGCAATATCAAGCGCGGTACAATGGGAAACGAGCACACACAACACACACACACTGAAGGCCATGAAATTTATTCCATCATTCGCTCTTTCGCAGCCAGCATTCGATAGGAACGATTATTAGAAAATAATACGACCATCAACCGATGCGGTGCTGGTGCTAATAGGTCGATGTCTTCTTCTAGCGCGCGAGCGACAGGCGGGTTCGGGCAGGAGAGTAGCCATAAATTATGATCATGTACAACCGAGGAACCGCAGGCCCAACACCACAGTGCGGGGATCGAATGAAAACGACTCGACGATTATTGCTAAAAGCTGTCACGGGGGAGATGAGACAAAAAACAGGAGCAAGAAAACTAATTCACGTCGAAAGTGCCCCGCCATTGTTGGACGAGCACGAGGCTAGAGGCCTGGACGGTGGATCGGCAAAATCGCTAAATAAAAAGGACGCTGGCAGAACTTCACGCAACGAAACCCCCGTACCGAGGATTATGTGGTCATGGGGAAATGGGTTTCAGCCATTGTCGAGCATATGGTCGAAAAAGCGGCTTATGGGGCCACGACTTTTTTTTTGCGCGCTCGCTATCGATGGGGATGTAATGTGAAAGATGATAAATTATCGACTGTCGCGTTTATTTTTCCTCGTCTCTTTAGCTTTGCTCCACAGCTTGTCACTCTCGCCGATCGCTGTATCGGTTCTGTTTGCAAATCCTTCGATGCTTTCTGCGTCTCTTTGCCCGGAGTATCTCAGGAAGACATCGGCCACCATAGCCGAGGAGACAGATGATTATGTTTTATTAATCCCGATGCCACCAAGATGCGCTGCGGAGGGATGGATTCGTTATCAGCCCATCGTCAGCATCATCGAAACATCACACCACCGAACGGACAGAGGACCCTACGGCTTCTTTTCACGTTTGGCCGGGGGTCCCGGTGGGAATTGAAACTAGTTTTCTCCGCCCTGTTATTTTGCGTCAGCCATTGCTCTTGAGCCCAGTGCAACATACCGCAGACGTAATTCCACGTTCGTCGGCTGTAACTGTATCGAATGTGTAGCGGTGTAGTTCCAATGGCAAACTACTCATTTCCCTACGCGGGTTTGTGTTTACCCTGATGAGTTTCAGAAATAATCAAACGGAAAACGAACAAATGGACAAATTCGACGCAAATCTACAGGACGCGGCATTGCGCCATCCTTCGGAAGGGTAGCGATGCCACACAGGAATCGTGGAACCGGTTTTCCCTCTGCTGAATGCGTGATGAGCGAATGCAAAGCAGAGTGAAGAGAAAAAGCAGGCCCAACTGTCACGAGAACGACAACGACGACAACGGCGGAAGAATGAATCGAAACCGGAAAAAGGGATTTACTACTCGAATTAAATCAATATGGATAAGCAAACGGTTCTGCGCTCCTCTGTATGCTCGGCACAGGGAACTGTGTAATGCGCCATAGGGCACACCATTTTTGACAGCATCGAACAATAAACTTTAATTTATGGCATCAAAATTGGTAGCTCCTGGTGGAGTTTTTTTTCCAACGAGAGGTTTTTCCATTTCCGGAATGGAGAAGAAGAGCCGTAAGTGCATCCGCCATCTCTGTCCCGACCGGAAGTTAATAGTTTTTCTTGAATGGCAGTTACTCGAGAGGTGGAAAATTACTTTCCTTTTCATTCCTGGACTCGGCTGCGGTGAAAAGGAATGTCTTTACGTTGCGAGACAAATTTACGGATGAGCCTTAAATAAAGTGGTTTCCTCGACGCAAAGAGAGAGAGAGAGAGAGAGAGAGAGAGAGAGAGAGACGGTTGCCAGTGAGAAAGAAGCTTGAAGAAGAACCTAATCACGCTCGATGCTGTTGTCTGTGAGCTGGTTGCATCTAAAATGCAAGACTCATTAAAAAGCGAATGAATGACGCCTGTCTGCATCGTGACCGTGAGGTTGGATCGATTCGATTCGATTTCTTTGCGAGCTCCGGCAGCTTGACTGACCTGCCGGTGACAGGATTCGGAAGCAGTTGTCCTGGGATGAGCCGTTGGTAAACAGAACCGCCCTCTGAAGGTTCAGTTCAACCGGGAAAGCAAGACACAAGTTTCCGGCGGCAACAGACACTCACCGACAGTTGGGCAGGAAATAAAAAAGCAGGTCAAACAGTTCTGGTTCTCGATCGAAAGAAAACCCCCCGGAAAGCGTTCTTCAATCAGGAAAACTTGCACCACGTCTCGCTACGAGCTGCAGCACACCAACACGGACCTACTGGATTTATAATTAACCAACTGTTTATCCCACCCATTGATTGAAATAAGCTTCAACGCCCAACTGCTGGGGGCCGCCAACTGGGCCAACATGCAATTGTGTCATTTTCCCAATAACGCGCCGAAGGAAAATGCAAAATTAGAAGCAGAAATCGTTAGGCGGAAAACGGTTTTATCGCAATTATCAAATCTCACAATCGCATGCCGGTGTTTCAAAACGTCCTAATCAACATCGGCTCGCCGGACCATTCGATCGGTGCTGAAAACGGGAACCGACCGAACGATAATTACATCAATTTTCAATCCGTTTTCCTCGATTAAGCAACCCGACCGGGGACACTTATTGGTGCGACGGGGACGAGTCGCAGAGAGTCGTCGCCGGGAGCAGCGTAAACAAATCGTGGAGTGCAACTGTGCACAATGCACCTTCGTGATGCACCCGATCCGGGTTGTTTGATTGCACACTCGACACACACCAGGATGAGCGAGTGCGTGAAAATGCGTAAACGGGGGTGCGAAAACCCATTATACCTTCGCCAGTGCCTTGCGATTGCCTTCGGGGGAGGAAAATTAATTATTGAATATCAATTACTAATCTTTTATCTATTTTAACACTACTAGTAGTCTTAAGAAATGGGAATCCTTTCGACAAAGAAATTATTCTAACCTAGTTCCACGATTTTACGGGCGATCGTCTGAGTCACCTCTGATGAGTCTTTAGCAGGGATATGGTGAATTATTTCAAGTCCACTAATAGTTCCTTTTTTACGGTATTCTAAAATGCAAATAATCGTCGAGGGTGTATTTTTAACACTCGGTCCTTCGTTCTTGGTTCTCTTGTACAAACGCTGATTTTATCACTGCACCCCCGAGTGCAGCCGGTTGCATATGGGCTGCCCCCGACGAGTTTTGACGGATGTTAAATGGCGTTTCAACACGCGAAATAGGCTTTGCGTGTTGTTCCGTTAGCGTGGAAGCTCGAAAAGTGTTTTTTTTTCGGCCTGTGACGACCAGACCAGCCCGGCCCTATCGGCAAACGATTCGTTTTCCTTTTTTTTCATTCATTATTGCTCAATGTGTGTATGTTTAATCGAATGCAAAACATAGCGGAAAAAATAATGCACCTCACCAGCGCAGCGTGTTCAATGAGTTATTTATAAATAATTATCTGAAATCGGATTGTTAGAACGACACGGCCGACCCAAACACCCGAGGGAGAGGTGGAACGGAGAAGGCTCGGAGCGGTTTCTAAGAGGGGAATGGAGTTTCATGTTAATCAAACGATGCCAACTGCTAGATAAAATGGAAAATGTATATTAAAACAGCGAACAACGAGCCGGCCGGCCGGGCGAGCCGAGCGCAGTGCGTAATAGAGTGAACTGCTGAGCTGTTGGTGATATTGATTCTTTCCCATTGAGTCGATATCCACTCACACTCGGTCGCTCTTGCTCACCAAACAACTCATGAAATTCTAATGCCTGGAAGCAAACGAAACCCGTATCTGGGTGCTTATTTGCAACCACCACAAGTGTAGATAACACCATGCATTGATTTATACACCTGGCCACACTATCATCGTTTCACTGTCAAAGGAAAAGCCGTTGAAATGTGGCCGTCCTAGTATGTGTTTCTCCTGCTCCAACTTTCCGCCGCCTGAAACACGACTTCCACATGGGAGCTCTAAGGTTCTACGCTTGTTGATTCAGGACGAGCTCCCTCACGCTTTTCAACAGTGGTGAGCGAGCAAAGCGTGTAATCAGCGCAGATCAACGGGGTTGAAAAGTGTGTCAAAGGCCATTACATCCCATTAGAAACTTTTCCCTTTTTCCTTCACACATGGACGTACGCACACACACACGCAGAGAGAATCGCCTCCATCCTTGACCATATGCATTTGGCATGTGCGAAGAAGTGGGTTAGTCGCAGCCGAGAGAGGCACACGCTTTTCTCCCTTGTTTTATTTTATTCGGCCAAAAACATCCCTTGCGGCCAACAGCACCGCTGAGTGTCCGGGGATCGTTTTTCCGCCGTTACACGCACGCTACACGTACGCATCATCCCCCAAGCGCGTTTGTGCGGCCGTGCGTTTACTTTTGCTATCGTTTGCATTGGAGTGTAATTAAAAACTTCTGCCCTCTGTACGGTGTAGGATGCATCAGGTGCATCGGTGGGCTGGACTCGAGTGCTAACCTTATTGTTTGTATAAGTGCGAACTAGGACACCCGCGGTTCTGTCGAGGATAATGCCGCCGTGACTTTAACTGGCCCCAAGACATTAACACGCGCGCATTCTCCACCAACACCGAGACACGGTGATGAGTGCGTTATGAGAGCGGTTTGCCGTAATCTATGATTTATCATCGTTTATTTATCTCATTAGGACGATAATTTGATCCTCGCCGGCTTTGCTCTCCGTTTTTCGTGGCTGGTGGGTTATCGGAGGACAGACACACTTCGGAACATTATCACCCTCACTACCGGGTAATAAACCCATCATTACTAGTTATTGTTCGATTCTTGTCCTTCAATCCTGGGCACAGGAAAAGACTTAAGCTTCAAGGGAGGAAAACAAACTTTGCAGACCAATCCGCTGAGCGTCCTTAATGGAAGCAGCCGTTCCACACTAATGAACCGGGTGTATCTTTTCGTATCCTGCAAGGGTAACGATTCCTGTAAGGCGAAAACCCCCACCGGAAGATCTTTATCCCAGTCTTATTTATGAGCTCAATAAATCTTTATATTATTATTAACAAAAATATTGCACTCATTTCGGAGTTATCCGTCCTGGAAGTGGAAGTGGTCCTTTATGGCTAAAGCTGCGAGAAGCCACACATACGAAGAAACATGAAACAATCAATACAGTTTCAATTTGTTGACTCTCCAAAAAGACGACCTTTCAATCCGATCCGTTCTATTCGAATCAATTTAACCGCTTGCCGAAAAAAACGATCCTAACGATCCCACACGGTTGATTAGAAAATTGCGCTATTCGTCACTCTCGTGTAGCTTTACGATTCGTCCACACATCCGGTTTTACAGAACTGTCCCCGGGTCGATTGGTCCCCGGGTGGAGATGATGATTTTCTCCAATTGAATACCTCCCTTTCCGTCCCTGCCCTTTCGTCTCTGGCCTCTTCCTCCCCAACACAGCTGATAAGCCGCGAAGAATCGTGATGCAATGTTTTTCTTTTTGTGCCTGTTTTGTCGGTTGTTATTGGCATCGAACCGGTCGACGGCCGTGGGGTTTGTTCGAGAGTGAGTCGGGGGATGGGGGAGAGTTTGATTGTGTTTGATGGAGGTTACGATATGTATTTCGCTTTTATCAGCTCGATTGGTCCGTTCGCGCGGGGTTGTTTGTTTGGATTTGGATTTGCTGTGGCCTGAGATACAGCAGCAGCAGTAGCGAATAGACATTCAAAGCCAATCAAGCGGCTATGTTATCATTAGAGTCAATTCAGATTCGTGATTTATGTGATCGCGACCACTTTGATATAGAGTTTGAGTGTGTGTTGTGTGTGTGTGTGTGTGTGTGTGTATCGAGGAAGGCTTAGCAACAGATACGCACTCATACACGCACGAAGGTAATGCGAGAGCAATTGCACATCATTGGTTTGTGGTTTGTGGCAGATCCGGACACTTTCAATGGAAGGAGGGCAAGGTGGCTGTGGAAGAAAGCACACAGCATGTGTCCCCAACTCCCGCAAGCCCCAGAAGCAGGAAGGACCGATAATGGCGTGCATAAAGCATAGGCAACAACAACAATAATAATAAACGCCACATGTTGTCTGTCGCGCGTTATGTTGCGTTTCGGTCGCAGAGACACATCGGACGCGTGATGAACATTTCGTACAATTTTTCTCACTCCATTTCACACACATACACACACACACACACACACACGCAGAAACACAGACAGAGAGACATCGGTAGTATCTTTGGGGTAAATTTCTCCGTCTTTAAATCCGGTCTTGGATTGTTTCGCTGCGTCCACCCATCCGTCCGGTCGGTGTTTGGTTTTGTCGCCAGAATATCTCGTCGGTCCTTCCTCCCCCGAAGGCCAATGTACACAGCTTATTGTCGGCGTCATCTCCCCAGCGATCGATGCGATGGGTGTGCAATCGATTATTTGTCCCGTCTTTTGCACTTCGCAGAAACTTCGGGGGATGTCCAGAAACCGGGAGAGTTTGCAGATTGGCGAAGAAACAAATCATCCCCAAACCAGGCAATTCCTTGCCCCGGGGCTGAAAGAATGAAGCCTTTATACGTGCGAGAGTTCTGGTGCGGTATTATTTTCTCGACACGCATTTCTCCTTCCACGACACGATCGATGCGTGTTACGATGCGTATCTTCGTGCGTATCGAGCGATGCTGCCAAATGTGCCAGAGATTCGGAGACACAATCCTGGTTGCCAGTCTTTTTTTTTTGCTCATTCTCACCGTTGTCGCCTCCCGTGACCAGAAGCAATGCGATAATAAATCCTACAGGATAGCGGAAGGAGGAAGGCCTCCCGCTTCTTGCCTCCTCCGTTCCTCCTCCTCCCACAACTCAACAAGTAAATGATCCAATGACTAACCCACGCCCGAGCATGTACTGTATGGATTATAGATTAAGATCCGACGACTATCGTTTGGAACAACGACCGTTACGAGGATGAGGAATGGGAACGAAGAAGAATCGAAGAAAAGATCCCCCGGTGTCCCACGACCAGAGACACGCAGACGCACTCTTTTACATCCGCTTTCGTCGTGGTTTGAAACCGATCGCAGCACGCACGCCGGGATGCCGGTTCTGCGTTAGACCGAGCGGCTTATTGCGAGAACAGACACTTATCCACCCCGATTGAAGCGAACTTCGGAAGAAGGTTTTGAGGTTGACAGTAGAAAAAACCTTCCGAAGAGTTTCAGCTGAGGTGTTCTCTCTCTCTCTCTCACTCTCTCTCTCTCTTTCTCTCTCTTTCACTCTCTTATTCTGTATCCGAACCAAACAATACTCCAATTCAATCAGAAAATTAGTTTTTTCTTCATTTCATCTCGAAGACGAATCGTCACCAAACGTGCGTGCTCATAGTTTGTCCCCGACTGTGTGCGTTTGTGTAGTTCCTGATTGTCATTCCCAGCGGCGGTGGGATTTATGAAGAACATTCCTCGACACGAAATCCCGAACAATTGAGCGCTTCCGTCCCGATCTTGATCATCATCGTCGCCCTTAGTCACATTAAGTGAGGAAGCACACCGAGCGAAGAACGCGTTGACGACACCAGGATAAGAAAAGAATCTCATAATGCTCCCAGTTTCCGATCGATAGATGCCAACGTTGGTCTGATCGGCGTCCGATGATGCAATCGCCTATGGATGCTGGGAAAGTATGATCGAGTTGCATCGAACGGTTTTGATTTCGTTGCGGAAGTTTCAATTAAGGCTAATGATTGAGCCACTTCCCTCCGATGCCGAGTCACAGTCACTCGCACAATTACACACACACACGTAGAGAAGATGTGTTGGTGACAGTCATTCGAACATCAATTTATGACCCTTCGCTGCTTCGTTCCGCCACACATGCACACTGGTTTATCCCATCCACGTTAGGTTTATCGCTCGTAGCGGATCGTCTTGAACAAATCTCATACACACAGCGAGATTTCGGTGAGACGACGATGTCGAGAACGTCGTTTGGCTTAAAAATAGCTTGGCACCCGCGTGTTGAGAACAACTCGATGGCCCATCGAAAAATGGGCAGCATTGTTCTTCAAATCTTCATCGATCCGACTTGGGATGTCATCGGGTGGCTTGGGATGTCACGAGGTGCCTCACTTGACTCCCTGCTCCATCGCGGGTGAGTTGGTTGGGAATGATTTCTAATAACAGGTGTAATGGCAATTTATTTATTTCACTTCACAACCCTCTCTCCACTTTCTGCTTCGGTTGATGTGACGAGGTCGCAAGGTGAATCCGTCGATCGTCGAGCTGATGTGGTTTTATAATGCGGGAAATTCATGCCATTGTCTTTTTTAGAACGACGAGCGAACGAGAGCGCCAAGACACGAGACGGAGGTTCGATCAATCGTTCGAATGTTTATCAAATCTAAAGCAACTCGGCCGTGTGCGAGAATTTCCCAAAATATAAAAACCGCTTACTTTTACGATCGCGAGTCTGTGGCGCTCCCATTGTCACTCTATTTCGTTAAAATATCACTCCCGTCCGAGCCGATTCATCTCGCATGGCAGGAAGCGATGGAAGGATGAAGTTTATTTTGAGTTTTGCAAAATAAAATATGATACCAACCACACCGAGAGCTCGATTTGCCAACCGCGATCGGTCGTGGGATGACAATAAAATTTAATTTAACACAGTCCGGCTAGATCTCTCGGTCGGTTCGTCGTCGATTGTTGTTGATATTTGCGCGACGGCGAGTAACAACTTTCGATCACATTTTTACACCCGATTAGCGTGCCTTTCCCACTGTTGCTGGTGCTGCTGCTGCTGCTGCTCAGGACTCCGATTCATTCAAAGCAGCTCGCCCGTGGGTGGCCGAGAGTCAAGACGAATCGGTTACTTTACGATCGCAAGCTGCATCGTGCGGCTGGTCGCGATGGTTCTATCATAAAATTTCGTCGAACAGAAGCACCGTTGGCACCGTTAAACAAACAAACAAACTAAACGCCTAAATCGGCGTCATCGACAGTTTTTTTCCTTCGCTTTTCCTCTTCTTCTTGCTCCTCATTTCCCTGGTTGACTTTGAGCTGGGCGAGCCCAGAAGATCGCACGATCGCCGAGTGTGGCAAGATCGTGTTACAAAATAATGAGCATCGAGTCTCGTTGCAGCCCGGGCGTCGTTGTTGGTCTTGGTGCTTGGTACTTGGTGGTGTCTGTTCCTCCTCAACCATTTCTCCATTTCTGCGCGTGGGGAGAGTACGCCGGCGGATGGTACAGAAATTCATTTATTATATATTGATTAATTTGCACCACGGTGGCGGTAATTAATACGCCACTGTGGGTATCTTGGGTGCATGTTGGTGGCTTTGGCCGGAGCTTGTTTAGCCCCTTTTTTGTTTGCGTCTTGCACGCACATCTTCCCCGGCGGTTGCTTCCCAGAACTAAACGGCGCTGAAACCGCCACCGGCCACTACCGTTAGGACATTAGCACTCACGGCCGTGGCGAAGAAGAACGGGGAACGAATGTGGACGCTGGAAAGGGAAAATTGGTTGAACAGCAACGAAAAAATGAGCATGAGCTATCGAACATAGTTGAACGTTCCGTTTTTGTTTTGTTCCTCCTCTGACAGCTGTTCTCGGTCGGGGCGAAGGCAATTTAGCGGACGAACTACTGGCAAAGTAGTGCTGGGTCGGTACTGCTAGAAGATAAAAAATGGACCCCTTTCTTTTGGCCCGCTTTAGGTTTATCTCGATACATACGCTAGCATGTGTTTGTGTGTGTATGTATGAAAATGTAAATTTGTTCCGTTGTGGCCGTATGCTAATGAAGAAGCAGCCAGAAGCAGGAAGGAAGCATGTAAGTATGTGTGCGAGTACGCACCCCTCGTACCAAGGGCAAATTCTCACGCCAAGTCCCGAGAAGATCGCTTTAATGAGGTGGAAAAGCGAGGTGGTGGTTCCTTAATCTTCCCCGCTTTTTCACTCAACCACTTCTGCAGAACTTCATGCCGATCGTCGCCGTGTGGATTGAGTTTGACTAGCAGCTAATGAGATGAATTCGATTCTTGGAGCGTAGGCATGACGTTGAAGTTTCCCGATCACATATCGGCGTTGGTACGGCCAATGTGCTCTTTATCATCTGCTCACTTCCTTCCATGGTAAGGGTTGATAACAAGGGTGTAGGAGGCCTTTCTGGAACGTTGCTCGTTATCTTTGGCGCTGTGAAACACCAAGCAGCGGCAGCAGCAGCAACAGTAGAACTATTATTTGCCTTGGAGTTTAGCAGCAAACGCAACAAGCATGTTCTCCAGCGTTCGAATATCTTATTTCGGTTTTTCATTATCGAGAAGTTGACTGGGCGCGTTTGTGTGGGCCATCAACCAAATATTGTACATATAACGCATTTTGAAGTGCTTTTTCCTCCTCCAAACCGATACATTAGCGCAAAACGCGTACCGTTAATTGTAAGCATATTTCATGAGCTTCATGATATAACAACGACGCTGACGAAATGGAGGTCTGAGTCTCTTTGTTCAGCAAAATGGTCACCATCGATCACTTTCTTGCCTCACACAAACGCAAACACACGCATACAAATCCGTATCAGATTCGAGCAGATATCAGACCAGATCGGGAGCCATCGCGTGGAAGCCTTCCAACACTAGCGACACCAGAAACAATCGGCAACGGTTCTCAGGACCAGCTTCATTGTTCTGTGTCTTTCTTCGCCGAAAAAAAAGTCCCACCGATACCACACCGAGAGGCTTCACAATGCAGCCTGACCGACCGACCGACCGCAGGTCCGTCATCTGGTGGCTGAATTTATTAACCAATAATTAAAAATTCTCGAAAGCGGGCGGCTTAATTAAAGTCATTGTTCCAGATATTAATCAGGCAGTTTTGACTCGTCGTTCGTCTCTCTCTCTCTCTCTCTCTCTCTCTCTCTCTGTTGGAGCAATTTTGGTGTTTTATTTCGCTTTTTCGGTCGGCATTTTCGGTGTAGGCGTCTGCTCGAACTCCGTTCACGTGTGGAGGTGGTTGCACCTCGAGGCTTGGGCGTAATTTGCTAAATTTATTTAAAAGCTTCTCCGTTTTGTCTATCTGTGTGTGTGTGTGTGCGTTTCTTATGCACCGTTTGCAGTTTACGTTGAGCCGAACCGCCGACTGGACTGGAGGGATTTTTCTGGGTGGAAAACGGCTGTAATCCTGCTGATTGTATGATTACGCTGAATTAATTCATTATCTATTGTTTTCCTTCACTTCTTCCAAATGGCACTCGCACACACACACTCTGTTAAACACACTACCCACCCGAAAACGGTGACCTCAAATGGGGTGGGTGGTTTTATTCGTCGTTTTTATGCTACAATGCAATGTTCGCCGCCAACCGGGGTTGGAAAATGAAAAAAAATATTCCCCATAAATCATTGAACACACACAAACACCAGGTTTTGGCCACACCAGTTTTAATGTGCACCGCAAAGTGTCGGTCCAATCTCTCTGCTCGCGCAAAATAGAGTAGGCACTTCTAACCACCGGCCATTTGTTTTTTTTTTTGCTTGCGCCAAACGCGTTCGGAAAATTGAAAATGAAAAAACACGCGAAAACGATGATAGTAATTCGTCACAAACAAACTTCGTAGCTCAACGTTTTCCCTTCGGCCGTATGTGTGTGAGTGGTAGTGTGAAAAGGCGATTAAAATGTACGCCGGACGACGCCGACGACGCCGACGACGGCGACGGAACGATCATGCGTTACGGGAGCCGCGCTTTTGTCACGAACGATTAGAAGCGAATGCAATTAGAGATCTTGCATCTTCTGCATGCAATTTCTTGTCACTGCACACACACACGCGCGCGCGCGTTTGTGGCCGGACTGCAGTCGGAGACGCTACGGGGCAGTGTCGCGACAATTAGCTGGATAATGGAAGTTCACACCCCGGTGTTTGTGTTTGTAGACTTCGGGAATAAAGAATACATCGGTAACATAATACGGTTGATCGTGGCACAAGCCTCTGTCGGCCAATTCGTGTCACGTGATCACGATCTATCAGTGTTTTGGTGTTTTTGGAAGCATAATTTCGTTGAAATGCACCCTGACAGTAACGAGGTGAAAATATACATTCTAATAATAACGGGAGCTCTGCATCCGACGCCGCGAGAGACAGGCAGGCCAGAAATTGGCGTGCGCGAGAGTGACTTTGAAGCAAAGTTTTAGCGCGTTTTAGAAGGATCCCGCGAAGTCGGCGACCGGCGCGCCAGCATTGAGCCGGCACCACCCCATTATGCGTTCCGGTCGATTTGACCCCTCCATGACAGACGCTCGTAAACATTGGACTCCGAGACTCGGTTGAGAGTTGCGTGCCGTGCATTGGGCCGTGCGTAGAGCGACGCACAAACAACACTTGTTTCTCGATGGATGGCGTGAACAGTTCAATGTGTTGGTCTACAGAAGCACCGGGGCCCTACATAAAATCCGTGCGCTTCCGGACCATTTGCTAATAAACGTGGCCCAGCATAATCGTGGATGGGTCCCGCGATACGGGAGGGAACTGCTCATGTATGAATTTCGAATGTGATCTTAATGTCCGATATTTCTTGGTAAGTAGATGTCACGTCGATAGGCCACCCTCGTCGATCGTTCGACCTCGGTGTATAGGATTTTCCGAAATTCTCATTTTCTTTAACGTATTTCGGAAAGCTTCGCCAAGATGAGAAAACCTGTACATCACACACAGTCTCAGTTAGGCTCGTGCAATCGGTTTTATTAATGGAATTCCGACTCGACTTCCTGCCCGTAACATCTACGCGTTCTCGTTCCTGCCCCACGGACGAGCATTGGTAGCATTTAATTAGCCTCAAGTAAAATGTGTGTCTAGCTGAATGGACGGCAATCGAATCGAACTGTTCATCAGCGTTGGCGATGGGTTTTGGCGCCCCTCTCTGTGTGTCTCACGCTGACACCACATTGGAAGCATTATTTATGAGCAAAAGTACAAGTGCAAGATGCACCATCACGATCACGGATTCAATCGTAGTGCGAACGATGCGCTTCACGCGGACACAGACACTCGCGAGAGGGCACGAGGGCGCGTTAGACAGGCGTCGGATCGGGTATGGAATTCAAATGAAAAGTAATTAACTTGTCGATTGGTTCTAATTGCTTTTAATCATAACCGCAGCCAAAGCGTTCAGAAGACGAATTGAGTCGGTATCAGTTTTGCCGTTTTGCATTCGGAAACTTTTACAACACCATCGAGGCGCCCCAGTTTGCAACCCCGGGGCGAGTTCTGCGAGCCCATCAACAGACGGTCCACATTTGCAACAATTCGACACCGCTCTCCATAAATCGGCAATTTTCCATCATAAAGACACGACGGACGTGAAAGAGGAACTGCCTGACCTGATGATGGCATCTCTGTAGTAATGTGCATAAGGGTGTGTGTGTGTGTGTGAGTTATCCAATTATCCCCTCAGGATATCGACAGCCATCCCTCGGTCAACGGGAAGGCGGAAACCGCAATATGAGGCCCGCAACTCTCGAGAAGAGCGTTCAGAAAACAAGGCCGTACCCCCATTTTGTTGTGGTCCAGAGTCCAGAGCGGTCCTGCCGCCGTTGCTCTTTCTTTCTTTGCTTTAATCGATCGTGTCGGCAAATGATCGACGGAATGCGCATCACGCCCGTACAAAGCGGAGCGATTGGCAGCAACAAATGAGCCTCTATTTATTTTATTTCAAGCCGACTTGGAACCCGGCGCGTACACACACACACACACCGCACAGGTCCTTGGCGGGCCTTCGGGCGATATTCATCATCTTTGATCGTCGTCGCACTTGCTCCCTCTGCCCAACTCGCGCCCTGTTCTCCCCATCGCCCATCGATCGTTCATCATCATCAGCTGCGTGATGGAATATGGACGGCTGGACGGAATGTGATCGAAGCCGACTTCAATCGATGGTGATTTCGTTCGACGAATCCGGAACCCTCGCCGGTTCGGAACGGACCGGAAAACCAGAATTCGTTAGCGCGCCCAAAGACACCACCCTCTACCGATCCTCCTTGGAGCGCGCTGATCGTCGATCGTCCGCACGGTGGTAACGTGTTATTAAAATCGTATCAATTTCAATAATAAATAATGATGATTACCAATACATTTCCCAACCAACTTGCTGTGTGTGTGTGTGTGAGTGAGCCGTGTGCCGTGTGGGAGGGAAGAGAGGTAGTCGGTCGGTTGATCGTGTCCAGCCCTTGGCGGGACTTTGCGGAGGACCAATGCGGAGAGCGGCGAATCTGCGCGAAACCAAATCGCCAAGGGTTGCAAGCAGATAATGATGATTATTTTTTGTCTTTTCGCGTCTTTCGCACATTTCTGTCGGTGCGTCCGATGCACATTGCAACTGCAGTTGTATGCGTTTCGAAAGGAAGGACACAAGCGTGGTGTAGTGTTGTCATTTTGTATTCAACTCTGCATCCTGCATTCGCCCGTTGTTATCAGATTTTTGCCGAGGGCCACCCTGATGCGCCGAATGGTGGAATCAAGATTATGGCACTTGGTGAGATTATTTGCAACACCACCACACACGTACTCGCTGCGCGGCTCGCTGTGGCCAGAAGCAATGGCAATTCCGTCCGAGTCCCATTAAGAATGGGAGGAAAGGCATCAAAAGCGTATCTTTTGAAACAACATCTTTTGAAACATCTTTGAAACAAATGTCGATAGATTAATCAATTTATGGTTTCGCCTCCGATACCGGTTGGGATAATGAGAGGAAGGAAAGAAAGAGGGGACGTCAGATAAAGACAGAGGAAACAGAGTGAAATTGAGTGAAAGAAGAGAAAAATACCGACAGATAAACAGTTGGGTCGTTTATGCTACTCTTTTTTCTTCCAAGGGCCGACGAGTCGGTACTGGCCTTAAAATGAGACTTCTCGATCATCAGTTCATGAGTTTTGGTGCTGCTTAATGCAATTTTACAACAGTCCTCTCTGCGTATTTCATCATTCTCGTGCCCATCAATAATAATCGAAGGTCAATCATCCCCGAATTATGATTGCCAAATCACAATTTCGCCCGTTTGATAGTAATCGAAGTCCGCTACCGTTCCCTCTGCCAACGCGCAAGCAGTGGAAAGGCGTCGCCTAACGAGAATTTGATTATTTATTAATGACGAGCCGAGCTGAAAAGTGCTTCAATCTTTTCCAGCCAGCAGCCACTGCATCATGATCAATGAGATCGGTGATGGTGAACCGGAAAACAGATAGAACTTTGTCTGGGTGGTGGCGACTAATTTGTGACCGGTTCCCTGTTCACTGCATCCATCAATCGCTGCAGAAACAGCGAGGGCATCGTCTCCCGAAGAAATTTGTATAAGAATCCCGGGAAACGAAAATAGTTCTACGATTGATGGGATCCACCATCACACCGCAGACAGAGCAGAGCAGAGCACAGTACACGAGCTCAATTTTTCATCCGCCCCGCTTTTCTCGATGTCTCTAGCTCTGCAAGCTCTGTAATTACAATTTCCGGTACCGGACAGAGTAGCAAACCTTGTCTGCCTTGTCTGATTGGTCGATCGACATTCAATCGACAGAATGGACCACGAGAACCATAACACGATTGTCAAACCGTTCGGGGAGATGATGAGGCCCAGCGACTGACAACAACACGCATCGTCCGAAACGGGAACTCAATCGACCACGAAAAAATGCATCCGAAAAATGCTGGCCGATGGTGTGGCCGCTCTGTGTGCGTTAATAACCAGCCTTCCTTTTGGAAGAAAACTTGCTTGCTAACGCTGTGTTCGGAAGCATAAATTAAGCACACGCAAACCACTGGCTGCTAAACATCTCATCGGCACATGGATCCACACAAACACACACACACACACACACACACACACACACACACACAGAGACAAGCACACACACACACGCAAAACACCTTAGTTATCTTGTTGGGTTGTTTGTGTTTTCATCCTTCGGCCACACGCCGCATCACTTTAAACATTGATGTTTGTAACATTTTTTTCCGTGTAGCCGGTGCTTCCGTCCGTTTTACTGCGAGTGTTCTAGATGAACGATTTGTTAAAAGGAACTATCACCGTAAACAAACACATGTCGTAGATTTAAAAGCGTGCAGCGCAAGTACAGGCAGAAATTGAAGGCAAAATTGTTACAACAACTAGGGGTGGTTCGGCCGAGTGCTCTCAAGCAGCAGCTCAAGTTCGCCAAGAAGTGTGCGGCGATGCGCTGTGCAAATTCCCGTCGGTGTTTGTGCGTGGCGACGAACGATGCACTATTTTTGCTCAGTATGTTGGAATGTGTCAAGTACTCGTTTGTTTTGTATTCTTATCATCCTATTCATTTCCATTCTAACATCTGGTTTATTTTATCTTGCTCTAGCCTGAGCTTCTAATTCGTCCTGATTGAATCAAATTACTGTTTAAAAAATTTAACACTTCAAGAAAAAAAACAAATGTTTGAAGCATATGACTATGATCAATTTAAAAGTCGTTTACCAATTACAACACTTACTCGTCGAACCTGCAATGAGGCCTTATTAAATCGCTTTTCATTAACAATCGTCTGAGGTTAGTTTCCGATTTCAACAATACGGGATCCACGGCCACGATTGACTACGATTGCCCAACGATGGCCGTTCGCTACTTCCGCTTTCCGGAAAACAGAGCAAACGAAACAGAACACTGCAACGGCACACTTTACCAAAGTGTAAATACTTAAATTCCACGCCAGGCCAGTCCGGACCGGCCACCAATTTCGCCCATCAACAAAAAAGAAGCACAGACACACACACACTCAAACCTGGTCGACCACCCTGATCACGACAGCATCAGCATGTTGATTGTCGTCGTCATCGTAGTCGTTGCCCTCATCCTGTCTGACTTGTGTGTGTGTGTGTGTGTGTGTCTATTCCGCAATCGGGGCTTTGTGGCATTACAGCACATCCCCCACATTTCCAGGGGATAGAAGGGGTTGAAAAGTTCGCAAGGGTTCTGTGCCAACCACCAGCAGCGCCAGTAGCAGCAGTAAAGGGGTTTAGGCCGGAAAATGTACCAACGTAAACAACAACGCCAGCAAGAATCAACCGGCATTCGCGAGCGCGGATGCGTTGCAGGAGGTCCTCGAAAAAGGGAAATTCGCCCCCGTTTCTAAAACCTTCCCCCCCCCCCCCTCCTTTCACCCCTTTTCAACCAACAGGGAAGAATGTGGTCAAGGGCAATCGACAAACTGGGAGGCTTCTCAAGACCACATTGTCGCCATAATCATCACCATCATCATCGTTGTCTGGTGTTGGTGGTCGTCATCGTCGTCATCGTTGCGAATTATCAATTTTAAATGAATCCGAATTAAAGCGGAACGACGTACCCTGCCCTGGTGAGTGTGCTCGGCAAAAGGGTCAACGAACAACGCGCCCGGATGTGCCGAAAGATGGCGCCTCACGGCCTACCACTACGCACTAGGAGCTTCTTAAAGGGGATAGACCGACAGTTCGCTAGGGCAACAGTTCGTGTTTCTAGGGGGGAGAGTTGGATTCCTGATGCTTACCTGTTGCCAAAACTGTGCTAGCAGATAGATGCGCTCCTTTTTGAACAACCAATCCATAGGCTGGACGGCAGGGAGGTCCATATCACTGCCTCCCGTGCTCTGTGGAATGGTCGGCTGCATTCGGTGGCCAGTGGTGAGTGCAGCAACTGGAGGGGCAACCACGATGGAAGCACTGGAAGTGGAAGTCGTGGCCACCTGCTTGACGCCTCCCCCTCCTTCTCCAGCACCTGCTCCCTCCGCACCGGGTGTTACTGCGTTCGTGCGGGAAGCCGTGTTTGACTGCACCGCCCTGGGAGCCGAAACCTGCCTCAACTGTTTGTTTGGCGATTGTTGCAATTTTTTCTCTCTCCACCACTCGATAGGTTCACTTTGATCGGATATTGAGGGACCAGCTTTTCACCAGCACGATTTTCTTGCTTCACGATCTTTTTCGTTTCATCACTACAGAGCACTGTTTCTATTTTCTAAACTTTTCATTTTTCAACCTTCACACACACGCACATACACACACACACCTTTGTCACATGATTTTCGGCGAGAACGAACGGGCTGTTTCTTGGCGAACCGAACGCATCACCCGGTCACTACGGTCACAAAGTGCTCGCAGGTCTGAAAATCTGGAACCACTGAACCATCGAGGGTCGTTCACTGCACTGTGTCGTTAGTCGTTCTTCGCATCGGTTCAAATTAGGCACAACGCTCACGAGCAGATCTGCATCCACGAGCTGCACGAAATCAAACCAAATGTAAATTAACCTAACGAACGAAAACTGTGGATGGAGAAAGAAAGGATTTTTGAGTCGAAATTCGATTAATTGGCTTTTTTTTACTGGCTCCTACAGCCGGGCATCTGCATGCATAATCATTGCATTCGGCAACAACAGAAAACAACAACAAAACCAAAGCTATTGGAGGTTCTTCGTTGCCGATCCACACCAAAAGCCATTTATTGCTTTCTTTCGATCGATTTTTATGGCTTAACGATGCTGTTGTGGTTCACCGACAAAAAACGCGAAAAGAAAGACAATCGAGCCGAACAAGCAGGAACTACAACCGATGCGTGCCATAAAGACTAAGCGGCGAACAAAAAACTTCCGACATTAACAAAAACAAAACATTGCTTATTGCTTGAATTTTGGGGTTGAATTTTATTTTGAGCAGATTGGTAATCAAGCTGCATCACTCTGGTGTCGATCACTTGGTTTACTTTGGCTGCGTGAATGTGTGAGCTTATAGGTGGTCGGCGTCTTGATTTATTAGTCGCATTTGATTTTGTATCATTTCATAGTCATTTTCATTGCTAAACGATCGATCGTGTTGCTCTTATTCAATGCCGAATATCGATTCACTACAGCCAGCAAATGTGGGTAGTTGTATGTGTGTGTGTGTGTGTGTGTGTGTGTGTGTGTGTGTGTTTGTGTGTGTGTGTGGTATGTGTGATAAGGGGGAAAAGCGATTTATCACGGAGCACGTCGTCTATTATCATTATCGAGGTCACTGCTTTCAGAAACAAAAGGGAATTCAATTCCACACACAACGGCACAGGTTCAATTGAAGTCACACTGTCACACGGTTCGCACATCGATTGATCGATTGATACCGCGACACACACACACACACTCACACACTCGCACGCACTCGAACGCACGGCTGGACGGACCAGAATCGATCGTGTCAAGGATCATCCGACACCTGTCCTGGTGGCGCCAACGGAACTGGCGGTGCAAAACGGAGTCGCCAACAGTGTAACAAACAAATACAGAAACCAACCAACAACTACAGCAACTACAAAACCATCAAAAACGAAAACAATATTCTATCCCACGCACGCACGCACGGACGTTGTCGTCGTCGTCGTCGGTTGCGTCGAAATTCGTCTCGTAACGGGCTTAGCGGCGTCGGCGAAACAAACGCATCGAACGCCCCTGTCGCAAACGATGTTTTCAGGTATAAAATTCCAGATAGACTAACATTCAGCGTAAATCCTATTCAGCCCAATCCGCTTTGTTTTGCCTCGTGCTGTTGGCCGCGCTCGCTGGTGGTCTCGTTTTCGCACGCACTACGAATCTCGCTCTCTCACGTTCTCGCTGTGCTCACGCTGTGACGGTGAGCGAGTGAGCAGGGTGTGAGAAAGTGAGTGGCTCGCTGGTGAGCGGCACTCAAAAGCATACTTTTCACACCGTTCCACAGCGAGCGAGGTGGTGAGAGGCGGTCCCACGGTCCAGTTGGTAAACAATCTGCTCGTCGTGTGGCTTTGGCACTCTGAGGGTCTTCGGTTCAAATCTTACCTCGGAAGATGTAAAGATGCAGCGTGCAAGGGCTAAGAAATTACTAGCTTCGATCGCGGGGTGCGTGTGTGTACTAGAATGTATCCAACGAGCTACTGAGCTACGTGTACTGTACTGCCAGGCCGTTGTGAGACGAGAGTTCTCGCGCGCTTAGTAGTGAGATATTTTGAATGAGCGAGTGAGTGCTTACGCCGTTTTCCCCTTCAAGCAGTGTGCGTGTCTATGCTTTTTTTGTGGTTCTGCTGTGCTTATTGTAAACATTAACTTACTTGCATTTGCGATCGAACCATGTGGACTTGATTTTTGTTGTTGCAAATAAGCTTTTAATGTGCCTGATTTTAAAGATGTTTCCAATGCCAAAATAAAACTTATTGGCAAAACTATGGTGAAATCGAAAGGTTTAAATGAAAGAAAAATTGCATTATGATCTCGTTTAAAGCAATCGGAGGAACGATCGATGGGCAACGTTTATTAGTATTCTGAACCGATAGAGGAAACGGCAAGTCCTAGCAAGAGAATCGGATCGGATTTTTATGAGAATCGGGGAGAATCATCATATACCGATACGTATGTATAGGTTCGGAATCGACACTTATACTTATAGAGTCGATTAGCCACGCCTTTTCAATACACGATTTGGCCGCGATTCCGCGCGCGCCATCGCGACCGCTCACGACGTCGCGTCGCTCAGCCCTTTCAGTTGACGCTTTTTAGGGCTACCAATCCCCCGTGTCCCCCGCTCCTCTCTCTCTCTCTTACTCTATCTACCCTTCCCAGCATCTTCGTTTCGCACAGCCGACCCGTTTCGCATCACCTTGGGCCGGCGTGTGCTTTCGTGTGCCACGGCCGCCCGCGTACAGGTTCAGTTACACCGACGACGAGCGGCCGTGCTTTTATGTCGCATATGTCACCAAGCTCGGGGCTCCCGTTCTCCACCAAGAGTCCGACATCTTTCGACACACGTACGCGGCCAAGAAACGCGCGTTCTCTCGCCGTCGTCGGTCTTCTCCGTAAAGTCCAGCGCAACCGATTCCTTTCTCTCTCTCTCTCTCGCTCATCACACTCTTTCTCTCATTCGCCCCACAGAGTGCTCCATCGTCGTGAGGAGAAGTAGTGCTTTGATGATATGTTTTTTCCTTCGGTTTTTGGTCGACTCGCTGCTGGGGCATCCTTATTGCATCTTGCAGGCAAATATAAAAAAGGAATCCTATTACGGGCGCTGTTAATGCAAAGCTTCTCTTCTTCATCGACTCGCTCGATTCGGACTCCCTCTTTCTCTCTCTCTCTCTTACACACACACATTGCACCCAGTTGGAGTTATTTCTTTGCGTTCGGCAGGAGCCCCGTGCATCGATTCAACCGTATCCTTACAAACACACGTATTTTTAAACTAAGCAACGGAATGCAACACAACACACATGGAACCTTTCGCGTGGCACAACACATAGCGCGCGCGGCACGTGCGAGCGGGATGGGCGAGAGACTGATTGCAAAAGATTCGTGTGCAATTTTTCCCATCCCACCAAGGGTGCCTTTTTCCTTGCAGCTGGAAGGCGGAGAAAGGGAGGGAGAGTGGTAGAAAGGGGGAGGGGGGGGGGAGAAATGGATCTTCCGAGCAGATAAATATGTACGCTTCTAGTCACCCACCTTTTCGGCCCACTACACACACACTCACTAGAAAAAAATGAGTAAAAAGGAAAAGATATGCATGCAGCAGCAGCAGCATCATTCTTAGATCGTCTGCATCCTTTCATCAGCCGATGGCCATTTTCCTCCCTCTCCTCCCTTCCTTTTCCTTTCTCCGGCGTCTCTGCGGCCCATAACTCGGTGGACAAATACAGGCACACACTGACACCTTCGATTGGATATCCCGCTGGTGGTCGTGGTATTCGGGCCCTTGCCGCATGCCATCCCCTCTCTACCACATCAACAGCTGCGCTGGATTGTTTGGTTGGATGTAAGGAGCGGATAAAAAAAATGGGAACAGTGGGCGAATCAAGAGCATAAAAAAAACTCAACGAAATCCATCCCCCACGATGCCACTTTCGGGTGGCCGGAAGGATAAATCAGAGCTTTTGGTGTGCGGATGAGGGAACGGCATGGGGCGGCATGGAAGAGTGATGGGAAGCTTTAATATTTTACCGGATTCCTCGGAAATCAGAATTTATTTCGTCTTTCTCTTGCTCCGACCACACGCCCTGCCGTACCTGCCGTTCGTTCGGGGTGCAATTCGCAGAGTTTTTTGTCCAAGATATGAAAACTCGGATGCATGCGAGGGCTCAAATGAACGAACGAATGATTCGCCGGCGAGATTGATAAGCCAAATGTTGTGGGTATGGGAAAAAGGAGAACGAAAGAGCGAATATATATATGAGTGTGAGAGAGAGAGAGAGAGAGAGAAACATGGTGGGATTTAACTCACAGCTTCACAGTGGAAATGCAATCGATATCCTTTCCCGAGGATGCCTTCAACTTCGGCCAGGTTCATGTTTTCTTCTTGCGTTCTGTTGTTGTTGTTATGTTGTTGTTACAAACATGCATTACGAACATTATTAGCAGTGGATGGTTGGATGGTTGGATGGATGAAACCGGAAGCGAACCAAGTGGTGCTCGCAGCCCGGAAGTCGGAAGGGCAAGTTTGGAAGCTTTTCCATCATTTATTACTCCGACACTGTTCGTTGTGTAAAGTTTCGCTGGGGAAAAATAATTTTGGGCGAGAAAATATGCATCGATAGTACACTGAATATTGGAGCATTAAGGTCTAAAGACGTTTTAAAATAAACTAGACCTTTTAGTAACAGACTACACGCCCAAAAAAATTAACAAACACCAAAAACAACGACTGCACTCGCTGTCCATTCCATATTATACGCGATCACTCCAGTGACAAGTATGGACTTCGTAATAGTGCTACAAAAAGGAAAAACGACCAGATTGCCAGGCCCCAGCGAAAACAGTCCGTGACGTGAGAAAAATAGTTCATTTCGCGATGGAATATGGACAGCTTTTTTCGCTGCTCTCGTACGCCATGGACGCACCAACCTGATTCAATCTTGACCCGACTCTGGTGGAAATTCATGGCGCAAAGAAGCGTATTTTTCAGTCCAAAGTCAGCAAAGATAATCTGATTTTTCTTTCCTATTTCCTCGCTTCAATGCTGGCGGACCTGGTGTGTGTGAAAAGGGTAGAGGTCAAAGCTTCACATACTGTCACCTCGTGCATTGCTGTGGAGTGGATGAAAAATTTGCATCGGTTTACCAGGTTTTCTTTTTGCGTGCATCTCGTAGCGATGCATTCCTGACGCTCTCGTACGTACTCGTGGGAAGGTTTTTGTCGTCCAAATGGCGCGAACGGTGTCCTATCTATCTGCTACGGAACAAATACACACCTACGGAAGAATAAACCATCATTCTGCTACATTTACGAAAACGAACGCTTTTGCAAAATTTCATTAGGGTTGTGTTTAGTTCATGCCTTGGTTTTCATCGATATCAGCAGTTTCGAGCGAGCAATTAGAATAACTCTGGTCGATTGCAAGATAAAACTATATTTTTAACATCCCCATCCAGTGGGGGAAATTCAAACAATAGCACTGCTCTGCCCTCGTAGTTTCCAACAAATATTCTATTCTCATACGTCCGCACCAAACTGAATCAACAAACATCGTTTAAAAAAGCTACCCATTCAATGCTCGGGCTTTGAAATTCTAGTTTTTCCCTGTCACTATTTACCATTTGCTTTGTTTATGTGTGTGTGTGTGTGTGTGTTTTGCGGAAATAAAAATCTGCATGAATGAAAATAAAGGAAATTCTCCCAACTCGTTAAAGATACCCACCATACATACAGCGGGAGACTCGCGAGTATCCTTTTTCATATTTGTGTGCCAATATTCAAGTGAATGGTGGAAAAAGCAAACCTTGGCAGCCGGGTTTTGGGGTCGTTATTCAAACCCAATCCCACCCCAAAACGATGCAACGCGGTGGCTAGTCGCGGAATGCACTTGCGCTATTTGCCCATCATCAGAATATTCTCATCAATTTTCTTTTGGCAATAAAAATGCAAAACCAAACTCCACAAGCTCGTGTGTGCTCGAGAGACGCGAATCGACCAGAAAGCAGCAAGATCGTTGGGACCAGAAGAAGGAACGACAAAACGAAAAATCGCATACACAAATACAGGCTCCACAGTGGAGTGGAACACATTTAACAGAATTCCAAATTAAAAACCCGACGTTAGCAAAACGAAGCAAAAAAAAAGCAAAGCAAATCTTCCGAAAGCTTCAATTCAGCCATCCGGTCGAAAAGCGTTCGCCTGTGGAAATGATCGCGTGGTGGGTGGTGGCGAAGGAGTTTGCACAGGAGGTGTTTTTCGTATTTCCCACGAAAAACGTCTCATCTGCATGTTGAGATCGCACACACTGTGGCAGGGAGACGGGCAGTGTGCACCGAGGGACAACATTGCTTTGCGCCAAGTGTGACAGCGCGATGCGACAGAAGCGCATCAACATCAGATTCTCATCATCGGGACCCAAAACCATATGTGTTCGCGCTGATGTTGCCTTCGTCATTATTTTTTACGTGCGCTTCTTTGCTCGCCGTTCTTTGTGCTGGTGAGCGGCAGCAGATATCCTCCCCGGGACCCGGATGGCAGCGCTGTTTTTCCTGGAATCCCGCTTCCAATCAGGAGTAGCCACGGAAAGCCTGCCAAGCTTCCGCTACTTCCGGAGACCCTGACGCGGGAAAACGGGGCAAATGGCTGAAGGAAGACTTTTTTTTGTTCGCCGAGCGCTCTTAAAGGACATCACACGAGAGAAACTGGATCGAGCTGGGGAATGGTGGAAACTTGTAGAAGAAAAGGCAAAAGCAAGCACATAATAATTATCAAACATCATCTATTTGCATCCTTTGCTATCTTCGGTGCCGCGTGATGTCCAACTACCCTCAGCACTACAATCAGCCTCCGTCATCGGTCGCTCGGATCTTGCGTCTACGGCTGCGATGGTGTCCGTGTTGCTGCTGATGCCTGATGTCGTCCTCCGGTGCTCTCGCCCGCTCGGAACGGGCGAACAGAATAGCTTTCTTTTTCATCGAGTTCCGTGTTTCTCCGATCTGTGCCCTATTAATAGCGAATCTTACCGTACGATAGCACTTCCCGTCCATGTCGATGGGGCTGGGTGGGTTGGGGATGGGATGGGGTTCTCTTTTTCGTCCTTTTACTCCGGTCGAAGGCATCAGCAGGATGTCATCGTACTGATGTTGTTGCTGCTGCTGCTGCTGCACTTCATCACGGAGAAGGTGTTTCCATCCTGACTGCATTCCAGCCACTACGGTTCCTTCCTAGTCGCTAATGTCCTTTGCACAAGCGGATCCATCCAGCACAGTGGCGTTCAGGTTCACATGGCACGTCGTTGTCGGGAAGGATGGAAGGCGGGTTTGGGAAACGTTTTTCACGAATCGGCGAACGAAAGTGCCATCCATTGCACCAAACATACACGAGAACTACGCGGGGCCATGTCAGCACGCCATGATGCATAGTGTCATTAGTTTGGTTCGCCAGAATGCGACTCCTGATGTATGTCTGCGTGTGGAGGGGTCTTTCGGTTTTTTTTGGCCGGGTGAAATTGACCAGGCCATAGACGGTGAGATTCGGCGAGGGAAGACCGAGAGGTTCAATAGATGGGAATAGATGGTCTGTATATGAGACTGGGTTTTTCTTCCACCTTTTCACCTGGAACGGGACCGAACAGGGGCCGAGACAAAAGGACACAGAACAGACTATTCTTTCTTCCGGGACTTGTGACACGCGACATGGGATGGTTGTTGGGTGATGTAAACCCATCCAATGTGCCGAGCATATGTGCCGTTGATACTCTAACTGCAAGCTAAGAATTGGTGAACGGAAAAGGAAGACATTTTCATTTGTGATTTTCGTTTAAAAAATGTCCGTTTTCCCTCACGTCATGCGATGGAAGTTTGATGGAAAGGACACCGGTCTGATGCAATGGAGAAGATCCCCAAAAGATGCAACGATTTTAGCACAGCACAACGAACGATGTGATTTGTACCAAAAAGGAGAAGTAAAAGATGCGCTGCAAATGTGAATGCAATATTAGTTGCAAAAAACTGTGAACAAAATCGAGATTGAAGCTAGTCGAATGATGGTTAAAACATAGCCAACTGCAGATTTTCCCGGCTAGAACTAGAAGCGAATCCAGGTGAGAGGAGGCTTGTGGTGGAAATGTAGCTCATTACGATTCTTGAATGGTTTGAGGACTCTGTGGCTAAGGTTTCTAGACGACAAGCTCATTAGGTAGTTGACCTTAGACTGCGATGTCCATTGGTAGACATCTACAAAGTATTCCTCTAGAAAGTCTCCTTTGACGGAGAGATGCCTTTCGAAGTCGGTAATTTCTCTTGAAGGATGGATACATTGAGACCCTTCAAACAACGTGGTCTCTTGATAGATGAGATCCTTTGGAGCCCAAGATTTCTCAAACGTCAAGACACGTTGAGGCTGACGACTACGCTCGCTATTACACTCACTAGCGCAAATTGTACAACCAAAGGTTGAAGAACATCGTTTGAAAATCAAGATTCTAACTGGATGTAAAACGACATTCATTGGTGGAGAGTGAGCCTTTTAAGAAGGATTTCTTTCACCATATTAAGGCTTCGAATGAAAGCTTCCATTGTAGTCCCTCTCCCCACAAGCGCCGAACTGAAGGATCAATATTTAATCTTCGAAGGAACTATGGACCCAGAGCAACCGAGAGATCCATAACCAAACATCCTGCCTTATCCATCTGTTTCTAGCTGCTTTCTCATGTTTCCAGCTTGAGTGTGCCTGTTCCTTCATACGTGTGTGTGTGTGTGTGTGTGTGTGTGTGTGTGTTTATTCTTCTGCTCTTATCAGCATCCGGTAGAGAAGCGAAGAACATCCGGATCGTGCTCGATTCTCGATTCTACCTTCAGGAATGTCCAGGCCGAGCGGGTGGCGTATTCTCACCGTTGTCGGCTGCTCTAGAAGAGACATCTGTCTAGATTTCCGTGTGACCGACCGGGCGCATTCAAGTGCATTCAGAGTGGCCACATTGCGACAACTTCCTTCCCACTGTTGCACTGTACTACGCTTGTTTGGTCATGTCGGCTTGTGTGTGTATCTTGCCTCACGAAAACAAACAAACGCACCTGAACTTCAATGTGTCTTTTCCCCGAAAATCTGGTGCACAGGCGAAAAAGCGCCAAAGGAAAATGCTATCGGAAGCGGGCCAACCAGGCAGCAGGTGGTGGTAGCAGAGCAGGTCACTCTGAGCATGGAAAAAGTGCAGCCAACCACCGGCTAAAAGAAAATGCATTATGTATTTTATTGAGCGAGCATTCGCCCGGCTCGGTGCGCGTGTAGGAAACCGAAGGGAACCCGGCCGGCGGCGCTATTTTGTAGCTACACAGTGTCGAACAAAAAAGTGCATTTTCCTTTCTGTTTCGCCACGGTACAAACTTATGCTAATTTTAATTGGATCCCATTTCACACCGTAGTGTGAACCGTTCGGCTCGTTCGGCTCCAACACTCGGCTTTCCCACTCAAGCAACGTTCGCCGGGGTCGCGTCGCTTCTTCGTTCTCGCTCCAACACATCGTTGGACATCGTCGGAGTTGATCTTAACCGATGGACAAGCGCTCTTTAGTTTGCTATCTTTATTCCTTCACCCTTCGGAACCTCTTCGCTTAATGTCTTAGCGCTTCTTGTTGTCTCCACCGATGCTTTCCGTGCTAGTTCTTTCCACGGCTGAGTTGCCTCGTGACCGCTCGTGCTGCTGGATGCTTTTAGGACAGGGTGGAAAACAAATGGCCCAAAACCGACCCGTCGATCGGTGGCACTATTTGCACCTTTGCTTCCTACTTTGTTGTGCGGGGCGAATTGGGAGTCACTTGTACACAGATCAATCGCCGCAGGACGCGTGTGGCTGTGGACGTGTTGACAGACTTAATTTGAGCGGCAATAAATGATGCTTCCCAACGCCCGAAAACATGCATTGGACGATGAATGAAATCAATTGATGAGGTTCGGTATGGAAATTGGGCTGGGGCAAGTATTTAGCAGCTGTCCAATATGTGGGTCAACCGGGACCCTTGGGAATGTGGTCGAACGATCGATGGGTACAAGTTGGCGTGAGACACATGGGCGTCAAAAATTCCCCCCATCGACTCCCATTCTAAATGTTAATGTGAATACACACAAAGCAGATTACGTGCATAATGGATCTTGAATTCGGTAACGCTTAAGATGAAAAAATGCTAACTGCGCCCGCTTTAACATCTTTTCGGAATGCCTTTTATCAACGCCGGTATCAATTGCTGCGAAAAGGCAGCAACAAGCGGCGCATGTTTTTCTGCAAACAATCGCTTACGGAATGGATGAACTCATCAACAAGTCCATAATCGACCGCACCGACCAGGCACCAGGTTGTGGCAAATTATGTATGACTCATAAAGCAGGTAGCTTACGGATCTTTGTGGTATAAATCTCCTCGGTGGTTATTTGCTCTCTCTCTCTCTCTCTCTTTCACACCTTTCCTCGGGCCAGGGTTTTGGGGTTTCATCTTCACATTTGGCGAAAATAAGAAAAAGAGCGAACATGGGCCGGATTATCGTGCGGAAAATATCGAATCGAAAACCGGAGCAGCATGAGAGCACTGTTGGCATGATAACAAAGTACGAAAAAACGGAGGAAAACACGCTCAATGAAGGAAACCATTCGGTGCAACATTAAACACACTATCCGAGACAAAATCTGACCGCACTCGTCCGTACACATTACTATCGCGCCCTCGTAGATCGCACTCGATGAATAACTAATAGCACCCCACACCCTCATCATCATCCACACCAGCACGCGGTTTGGCTTAAGAACAATATAAAAATTAGCAAAAAAACGAATACATTTTAAAGCAGGCCGTAAGCTGTACGGGCACGGGTGCGGCCAAGGGAAGCTAAGACGAATTTACGACCGGGCGAAAAGTGGATTCGCGAAATCAGTGAGGAAAAATCAGCGCAGTCCAACCCGCCCATGTGCCCAAAGGGTTGTTCTGTGCCTTTTTCCTGCCGAGCTTTATAAATAAACAAAGCGAAAATTAATCACGACAATGCGGCCATGTTGAGCACAAGCAAATGGTTCAAGCTAGTAGTGGCCGAGTGACAGAGAGAGAGAAAGAGGGAGAGAGAGACCCGGCCAGTGAAGAAGTGTCAGGAAGATCTGCTCCTACACGAGTGGTTTGGTGCAGTAAAACAAAGTAAAACTCACCCACCGAAAATGTGTTCGAATTTGATGGTGAGATTTTCATTTTAATAACCACTTCATCCACCGTCAAATGTCAAACAGCGATGAGCCGAGCGACACTATAAACAATAGGTGGATTATCATTTACTGATCGCTTGGACCTTGTGTCCCCATTTGCCCGTCTTCAGACTAGGCTTGCATCCGACAGCTAGGGTTAGGGCAGGGCGAACAAAGGTGGACAATAAAACGAAACACCTTCGGGAGATGGATTGTGAGTAAGCAGCGTGGTTCACAAACGTGGAACACTTTACTTCCGTTGGCTAGTTTGTTTGCAAATATTTAAAGGCACATGCTTCAACCGGCTCGGACGCAGAATGAGGTCAGTAATGAGGTGGTGTTGTAAGATGCAGAATGAATAATAATGCTGGAAGTTTCACCTGAGTTGATGTCCTGCGCGTGTTGTCTACTCGATACTCGAAACATTTATTGTTTCTATTTATCGAAAACGATATGGTTTTCCTTGTTTTAATTTTCAAGAATGATGGAGCTTTGTCTCTGTCTGTCATGAGACCTGATATATTTGTTGAAGAGTTGAAGTTCCGTATTTTATTTTAGTTAACTTATCTCACTTTCTAGCTTCAGCATGTGACGGGTTAATAAGAGCATTTAACCATGTCAAGTACGGTTTCGACCAGACTCCCACAAACGCACGCTAGTTGTAGTGTATTAGGATGGCTTTGATACACTTTAGAGGTGGAAAGTCGGTAGAATTCTAGCCCTGTCTGTGTGTCCAACTCCCATTACTTCACACATGATCGTATTTGCTGAGCGTTTGCTTACATTCCACGGTTCATCGTACGCCAGTCGGCATTCCGAACTCCCGCCCAGTCCTGTTCCTCCCTTTTCCACGTTTCCCGTTGACCTTTGCATATGATTGTCCGCGAGTGTGATGGTGCACCTGTCACAGCCGAATGCGTCCGAGCGTACCAGTATGGCGTGCGGGACGACAGCCAGACGACGGCAAAATTCGATACAAATCAAAACAATGTTGATGAAGCAGATGCTGATCCTGCCAAATGCCACCCCGTAAGGCGGGGAAGGTCAGCCGAAGGAGAAGTGGGGAATGGGTGGTGTGGGATGATAGGCGGTGGGTGTGGATTTCGATCCGACTACATTCTATTTATGTTTACGTTCGGTACACAGCGGGCTTTCCACGAATTTGGTGCAGTCGGTCGGTCGAGTGCATATTTCGCATTGCGATGCATTCCGAACGAATCCGATCCGATGGAAGCACCCGTTGTCATATTGTCCTAGGCCGGGTAATTAGTGTTCCCGTGCGAGAATTGTAACACTAGGAAAGAAAACAGACTTGCTGCGCTGTGGGATAGTGAGCTAAAGGATTCGATTATTGATGATAGGAGTGCCCTCAAGCGGCTGGTGATGGAACTAGTTGGCGTCGAGCTCGTGTTCACTGGCGACGTCGTGCAACTTGGGGAATCCGTCCGATTTTCGTCCGTCTAATCTCTCACACTTTAAATCGCGCTTGTATTGTGACTCAATCCGGAGGAGAAGTTCGCTCATTGCGCATGTCCCCCTTGGGGAGACGGTTGACTATGTGTGCGAGTGCCACAGAACGTGACAAATAGCACCCTCTGTAGCAGACGGAGTAAGGAGAGATGTTGTGTGAGATAGCGATAGGAAATGAAGGGAGTCCTTCCCGATTCTTGTTCGATGGTCGTGCTGTCGTGGTTCACCGTTTCCTTATCAATTAGGATAATCATTCGCCTTCCGGAACGGGTGCTGGAATGCTACCGCGGACGCATGGCCACTTACGTTGTTCGATCCAATAATGATAGTGTTTATCTCACGCCACGTCCATCGGATATGGTCTAGAAATAAAAACGAAACTTCTTCTCGAATTTTCTTTTTTCCAAGAACCAAAGGTGCCACGATCAAGACGTTGCAAGTCATGAGCTTGCGAGGACAGTGCTCTACAGCAATTAAATGCCATCCGAGGGAGGGATCACTGGCAGTGGGAGGAAAGCAGCAGTGATAGCGGATCTGGTATGTCGAGTATCAACTGAAAGTAAAACAAAACCCAACATTGTTATCTCGTCCGCGACGACGACGATGACGACGAGAAACTATTTGATATACAATATTTGATCGCGAAGTATTTTTTCCGCTGAAAACCGACGAACACGAACGATGGGATTCCTTGTGCCACCGCGTTCTACCACTGATGTTCGGGGGTGGGCGAGAGGGTCACGATGAGGGAGAGGGAAGCATCTCGTTCGTTCTTGATCTCCTTTGTGGCCTAACATTGAAGCATTCAGTTGGATCACGTAGATATGGTCGAAGGTTTGCTGACACGAGCCATGCTCATACGATGCATCATCAAACATTGGGCACACAAAACAACGATTCCGAGGATATTTATTCATTATCTCAAGATAGGAAATCTTATGGTATTTCCCGCGTGTGGGGCAACCAAGAAATTCTAATCGAACTGCAAAGGCCTGCTAGAGTCGATCAATTTCCTTGCAGTTACGGTAGAAGATCTTCCCAAACCTAGTATTGCTACTGTTTCAAGAGTTACAGTTCTTGAAGTATGATATCAACGAAACAACTGTAATCGAACGGTTTGGGTGTTGGAAACTCCTGCTGAAATCCTTCCAGTATTCCCAATGTTTGAGCTGTTGGGGAGTTGTATGAGCTTTACTGATGGAAGATTGCTTCGTTGCAACCCCCGAGGCACTGGAATGATAATCGCCATTGTAAAGTACTTAACGCTCTTCTATCCTTGCACTCCACCTTGGCCACCCTTCCAGCCTACGCATGAAGGTGTCTGTGTGTGTGTATGCACCGGTGAAGCGTACGTACTTATCAAAATAAAAACAAGGGAAGCACGACGAGAATGGAAAGAACGAAGCAAAAAACAAAACAACACCATACTTACATGTTTGAGCTGCCCTCATCGTGAAGCCATCATCACACAAGTCAAGATGATAAAAATGGCGGCTGGGCTGCACCGATCCTGGGCAGCCCACAATGACAGTGATTGAATTGACAATATCAATTACAGGTTTTGTTATCCACACGCGGCTACAAGCGTCGCTGTGTCCAAACAGACCGGGTGAAGGCTAAGTAAGTAATCCGGCCATCGAGAACCGCATCGTGGAGGACTGGGCGTCCAGGGGTATATTTGATATGGGGTTCTACGTTCTCGTTATGCTGCAGTGAGAGGTCGGGAGGTGGGCTCGAGTGGGTGGTAAACCTTTTCATTATTACCCTCATGCTCAGGCGAGTTTCGGACGTCGGTCGGTTTCCCCATGGGAGGAGGAATGGGAGATGTGTGAATGACGTTTACTTTTCCGTTTAGTGCGCGGCCAGGTACGTGTCGCCGTAGCCGTCGTTGTCGTTGGCTGGCTGGGTTGGTAATGCCTTCGGATTCTTATCAGCTCAGTTCGAAGCAGTCAAGTAAGACCGAGCAGGTTGTGGGCAGGGATCGTAAAAACAGAAGCAAACAATGCGATTACTAGCGATGACACGAGATACGCGGCTGCGAGGCCATTATTGCTGCCACGTACACGCTTGACGATGATTTTATTGCACCGAGACAAATGCTGCGTACAAATATGGCCGATTGACGATGGCTGACTCAAAGCTGATATCAAGCCCGGTTAAAAGAGCAAACTTTGTTGCACAAGCAAATTTACATTTGGACGTCTACTAAAATGCATTCTCTAGTTGGCGAAAGTTGGCCTGAGATCCGATTTAGAAATGTCATACCCATCAAACGATCTGCCATTCGAACGGCCTTTTCCGAGATGGACTGCATCAAAAAGGTCGACTTGCTAATGACACTCTAATAGGTCCAACAAAGTCTCAATATTCATCTTCGCCCGCACGCACAGCCACGCGTCTTCGTTCGCCGAAAACGGGTGCAATGTCACCGGCTCGAAAGTGCAATTCCACCCAGGGAACTTGCACTTCAAAACCTGCCTACCAACGAGCCAGCCAACCTGCCCGCGTTTGACATATTTCATGCAAAAGTCATGAGGCCTCGGCAAGAAGAAGTGGCCGCAAGACCGCACGGCCGGAGACTGACCAAACCGAATCCAGTCGTCCACGATAAATGACAAAATTTGCAACACATAAATTATGCAAGTATAAATATTAATTTGCGCAAACATAACTCAATTAAATGTTTTACTAAGCCACTGTCGCATTCTCATTTGCGGTGCAACGTGAGCTACCGTGGAGGAGATGCAGAAGTAGTTCGACGCGAAGGAGGATTTGCCGCGTAAACCCATTCGCCGCAAACCCTTTGCCAAACACACGCACAACATACAGCTGACTGTTGCAACAACAACATCGGTTAGAGCACAAAATAAACGTTGCTCTTCATGGTGGCTTCTTCGCATATATGTGTGTGTGTGTGTGTGTGTGTGTGTTTGAGTGCAGATAGGATGCAGTTGCAACCGATGCACACACGGTGGATACCGAAGGTGAGAGAGAACATGCGTAACCCAAAATCAGAAACTGATGGAATTTGTTACTGTTTAATAATCCCAACTGTCACAACATGGTGCGGTTTGCAGTTGCCCTGCACTGCACTGGCTGCCTTCGCCGACTGCAACGCTGATGATGATGATGCTGACGATTACGGTGGATGTTGGAGTGACGCTGATTTGGATGGCCCAGTCTCGCCATCGTCCTCGGACAGGGTGTTTGCAGATAAATCGTAGACTAACCGGAAGAGCGTGTACTGGCCTCGTCCACCATTGGGACGAGCGATGACGCCGGGAACGTCGGGAACCTATTTAGAAAGGGTTTGTCCATCTGTTTACGGGAATGTAATAATAGTAATAACTGGCGTCGCGACGCGCGATTCGCGCGTTCTGCATCGGCAGCGGCTAGGCGCGACTGGGTCGCGGATATGCGGCCACGGCTCGTGAAAACTGCGCTCGACTGCAGTAATCCGCACGATGCAGTAATCGCGAACGAACATGACGTGCCACGCGCCACCATGACAGCGCGACTAGAGGAGACACGCAGCCGGGGAGACACGCATGACGATTGTTGCCGTTTCGTGTGCCATATTTATTTATAGTGACCAGATGATTTATGAACACCTTTTTTGGGCGAAGTGCGTGGACAAGTGCCACCGTGAAGATATCCTGCCGAGGCCGATCCTATTGTCCCTGTTTGCGATGGTGTTTGCGTTGTTCATCGATTAGCCCGAGCGCGGTCGCCGGGTCCAGGTCAGTGGGCCTGGCCTTACAACGGCGTGTCAAAAATATGAATGGCGCTAGCGACGCCGGTGACAGCATTTCATCGGCCAGCCGTTTTTGGGGTGGATTTCCGTAATTAGCGGACAGCTATTGGTGGTACAAATGATCTGCTCGTCGGCGCGAGAGAGCACTTGCTTGACAAATGGACAAATGGGGCCAGAATAAATGAACAAATCTGTCGCGGTGTTAGAAGTGTCAGGAAGAACTAGTAGTTTCTCATGCAAACATGACAGGTCTGGTGAGGCCTGGGGTTCTTGCATTCACAATTCTTAAGCAAATCTTGGGATTTACGTTAGATTGCGCTGGGATCAATCATGATAGAGCTGTTTGAAGCCTTCAAATTCACTTCCTGTCGCAACCTAAAAAGGAAGCAGAACTTCCTTCCGTTTTGATGGTCTTAAGACGTTAGGCATCAAGGCAAAAAATAAAAGCGCAATCGTCTTTCCCACGCTCGATGCACATGCAAATTATACTGGTGCTGCTAGAATGAAGTGTGTAGAAGAGCATCAGAACCACAACCGCCACCTGACAAAGTTAGGGTTGGAAGTTTTTTGTAATGATGTCTCTAGAAATGGACTGGAATATTAATGCGCAGGGAATTTGTGTCTAATTAATGACAGCTCCATAACTCACGAATCCCCTCGGAGGATCCCCGTTCCGGGGATCGTTTCCGATCGCCGGTTAAACGATGCCGTGCATTCGGAGCGTATGAGTATCGCCGGAACGTCGAAAATTGCAAACGATTCCAATAAACACATGTTTTTTCCGTCTGCCACCGTCGTTAAAGCCGCCAAAAGCCGCCTCAGTAACGATCAGACGAATCTAAGAATGTGCCTTGTGCCGCTCGATATAGTCGTTGGTGACACGGACGCGGAGTTGCCGAGCGGTCGGTGGTGTTTGGTACGCCCCTGAGAGTGCTTGATTGGAATGTTAAATATTTTTAACCCGAAGAAGGCTCGCTTACCTCGTTGCCGAGCTCCAATCCCAATCCTGGGGACGTAGCCGAGCGATATGCTTTCCGGTACGCAGCGAACCACCCGAGTGTGGTGTCAGCACAAATGCTCATTTCTCTTTTCCAGGCCAAGTTCTTCAGGTCAGCAAGCGAAGCGCCGACGACGAAGAAGCCTCCACACATATGGGCGGGACACCCCGTTCGGCTGGGCTGTTTAAAGCTAAACATATCAACAAATTGCGCCCGGCTCTGAGTTTCGTATAACAACCCAGTCGTTCGCAGTCGCTGGCGAAGTGCATCGAAACAAAAACAAACGGATTGAAAATGTGTTACGTAGCAGTATGTCACGAGGGACGGTTTTTTGTTTTGGTGCTCGAAAAACGAAACAGCTGAACCAGCTACCAGAATCAAAGCCGCTTTCCCTTGACGAGCATGAACCGAGCTGGAATTAAAAGCATGGCTCGATATGGCTCCTATTTTGTCGCAATAATCAATCATTCTCAAACCGAGCACGATTCTCGTTCGGCATCGATCATCGCTCGTGAAAAAAAAAATCCGGTATACATGGGTCGTAACATGCAAAACTCGTTTGATGGAGCTTTTTATTACAATTTCGCGTTCGTAAAGCCATTACGAATAGGTCCGAGTGGTCGTTACCGAAAGACGCCACGATACGCATTGAAATTAATCATACGTTCGCGATCGATCGCGTTCGAATCGATCGTGCAGCATATTTGATCAGAATCACAGTACGGTAGGCGCCAGGAACACACAATGTTTCCCTGTTTATGCAAACGCACTCGGCAAACGATCGAGAATCGCGCTTTAAAGCATTATTATTCTATCGCCCGGCCTCTTTACGACCTGTTGAAACGAGCCGCCAGAGAAAAAACAAAACCAATGGGCAAAAAACGGTCGGCAGAGATGAAAGCTAACAAACGGTCTGGTTCAGTCGGTACATCGATTGAGCTGCCCGGGATCGGTACCTCATCGGTGGTGAACGGATAATTTTCCGCGAATAATGTCCCGTCTCGTTAGCGAGGGCGTAGGACACATGTTCCAGCCTGTGGATAAGTGCTTTGATCGTACGTGATCCGCGTCCGTGATCGTGATCTCTCCCGGCAGAACTGATTGTGCAAGGGGAGTCGAGCTCGGGCCGAGTGCAGTTTGCGTTTGGAGCGCCTACTGACGAACGTGTGCCAGATAATCAGGTCAATTAAGCCATTACAAGTCTTCCCGGGTGTGGTAAGTTTGGTCGAATGTCAAATGTCAATCTTGTTAGAGCCTGTCGCTTGGAAGTTGATTAACATATCGGTGGTGTTTTGCGATCAATCAACCCGCAGTTGGAAGCGCCAAACCGCGGTAAGCGACACTGGCCACATGTTCCCGAAATCCCCAAAAACCCCGGACTCACCAGCACCAAACTGAACGCACTCGCTTTGGCGGCTTTAATTAAGTCCTATTAACGACTTTCTTTATCCATTATTATGAGTACAAAATTTAATTAACCGCGCTCGTTTGGGCAGAAACTAGATAAATGCTGCTGGGTCTTGTTTTTTTCCTTCCTGTGGGGTATGTTCTCCTAGTAATGGCCGTACGCGGAGCATGCCGTGAGTGTTCCACGAAATGCCATTCGATTTCTCAAGGAAATATAGACACACACAAACACAGACTCGGGCATGGAGTGAGGGATACTGGCGGTCAATTAAACCGCCGAAAGGTTATTGGATATTTCTTCAGAGTACGCGTCGTTTTACGAGCTTCAACTATTCGTAGGCCTCTACTGTCTTGCATATGTCGTCCGCTCAGTGTTGAGATGGGATTGGTCGGCAGAGTTTTTGTCTTTCGGTCGCATGATCATGATCATTCCAAGGAAATAACGATGCGTGTGTTGACCACCCGGAAAAGTGTTGACGCTTAAAAAGGTGTTTTTGTCCTCCCCAGCGCATTGCCTAATGTTATGCGGTCATGTGACGATTTTTCTGCCCCAGTGAACGTAAAGAGATAATAATGTGGATAACACGAGGCTTGCGATGACTCGAAATCACTCTCCGCAAATGTCCGAACGTGTTGAAAGTTAAATGGTATTCGTCGATTTTTTATACGACAAGATTTACGGCTAGACGCTCTAAATGGGTCTGAGATATTTGGAGCTGTCGTTTCCTCTGGTTAATGAATATTTTGTTTTTGTTTGTTAGAAATGACGTAGGTGAAAGTGTGTGCTTTTAAGACAGGACATTTGTATAAAACTTGTATAATTTTAGCCGCAAAAACACGTTCCAAATATATTCTTGGGAGAGAAGCACCGTCCAGCAAAGAAATCGCTCGAACTTGCGATCAAGACGTGTGCCTTTGCTTCACCTTTCCGTTTTTATTCCGAGAGGCAAAGGAGGAGCATCACTTAATAGTCTTGAAACAAAACCTTTGTCTCACGTTCGCCGTCATTTCTTGTCATTTAACTGATAATCTGCATCACCGGTACCAGCCCACAATTACGACTCATGTTGTCGTTGACCACAATGCAGTTTTGGGCGACTCTCCAGCCAAGATTCGTACTCCCGCCTCTGTCACGCGATTTATGAGTCCGTTTATTAGCCTGTTGTTCGTGCCGTGTTCCTTACCTCTGCAGAACAAACTCAGAACGCTAGCCCTTTTTTGTTGCTATTGCCTTTCCCGAGTCCCGAGTCCCGAAATCTGGTTCCTCGAAACTCCATCGGGGACATAATTTAATATGTATCATATTTTAAATAGAAATTTATGTTCCCGGTGATGCTTTAAATGATCGACTTACCTTTGCGCGAAGCTCCATTGTCCGGTGTCCAACTCGTTCGGTGCGCCGGACGCAACAAAACCCATCCGTCTGCATCAAAGTTCACGTGATATAGGGTTTCTTGTGTCATCGCCGGCGGAGGACTCATTTATTGCCAGGCGCATGGAAAGGGAACTGATTCTAGAACGAAGCTCCAGAAAAGTTGCGAGAAGGTTGCATAATCGTTATTCTTTGCTCAGTAAAATATGAAACATTCTCGAACAACATCTTCTTCGAAAGTTTTGAGCTAAGCTCCCCCTTCTTTCTCGCTTCGGCAAGATCAGCTTTCCACTTCTGGGTGACTGGCTGGGGCGAATAAAAAGCGATTGTGATTTCCTTCCTTTCTCGATCGTTGCTGTTGCCCAGCTCATCTCGCAGTCTCACACGATCATGCCCTGCCCCGTGTGGCGCGTATGTAAAGCGGCTATTTGACGATGTTTGACTTTGACCGAGCGGCTTCTCGGCGATTTCCTCGAAAAAAGCGCAATGGACACCGAATTTTCGGTATTTTCAGATACACAATCCCGCCCGGCGGATCATCGCCGGTCGACAGTTGGTTGCTGTTGGGGATTTTGTCATTTCTTCCCTTTCCTTTGAGTGATTCGGTGATCGCAGCCATCGCCATCGAGGTCTCTCGTTGCTGTTTCTCTTATATTAAATGGCTTTGGTGGTCGTTTAATTTTCTGTATTTCTCCTTAGGCCTTATGGAATCGGGGAAACGGGGGGGGAGAGAGAGAGAGAGAGCGAGCTGGTGGTAGCAATATGTATCGTGACTGACTTTAACTGTTTCGAGGAACACAGTGGACACATACGCACGGCACACGGCGATCACAAGGAGCCAAAAGTCAAAGCCTTCTTTAATTTTATTACCTTCGAGAAAGCTGCGCTCGTCGTTCAGCAGACGAGAGCCACCACCATTCACAGTGACCTCGGCCAGATAGGGAGGCCATTTTGTAGCTTCATCCCCATTAACTGGTCACCCGGAAGCTTGGACCACCATTTTCTCACGATACCTTGACTAGCATGACATTTTTGTCCACAACACAGCACACAATTCCCAATGCTTTAGTTCTGTCACTTAATCGACACAATGAGTGACATAATATTGACATTTTGCTAACAAGATGCAAACAAAGAAACCACTCGCAACGGCACACAAAAAGGATGGTAAATCGCTCTTCAAACCTTACAAAACCCATCATCTCTCCTGGGACGAACAGTATCGACGTGTCTCTTCGATGAATGCCGTCACATTCCGAAAGATCCGTGCAGAATCCACCAACGAAGCATAGAAGGGTCGAACGGCAAACCAAACATTGCAAAACCTCTCGTAATGATGCAAATGATACTACCCTTAATGATGCTCGTATATCGAGTGCGGCTTTCGGCCCGGATAGGCCTTGCCTTTTTTATTTTTGGTCTCTCCCTCCGGAGAAAGCTCTTGTCAATAAATAATCAATTGTTGCCCAGGAGTTGCAGGATGAACAAAACGAACGCCGCAAATCCACAGAAGCACCACAGGGAGAATGCAATCAATCCCGCTTTTGCCTGTGAGCTGGGATTCTCCTCGGGTTTTGGTAATACCACTTTAAAGGGCACCCCCTTTTCATCCGGCTGGGGTGAGCGAGAGTTTTCCTGCGGTCTCGAGACGGCCCGGCGAAGGACGACAAACCATCGAATGCCATCAAGCAGTTTGCATAATCCCGCTGTTTACGTGTGTATTCTTCTACCTCAACGATCGCTTTCCCTCGTTGATGTGATGTTTTTTGTGTGTGTATGTGTCTTGCTATCCCTCTGTGATGCTTTTTGCATGTGCTGATTTTTCTCTTCTCGGTGAAAATGTCAACAAGGTCCCGTGGCACCATGATGCGTTTCCATTCATCCATCCATCCGTCTACGGCCCCTTGTTGATTCACCACTGCAGCGGTGTGAATTGCTGTTGCTTCCTCGTTTGCTTGTTTCGAACAAGTGGCGATAATGGAGATGAAGAACCGGTGGCGAATGTGAAATCCTGTCAGCATAGACATCGATACTGCCACCGGGATATCGGATCCGCATCAAGCCAAGCAGGGTAGCAGGGTGGATATTGAACAAGGCAGAAGCATGTGGCCAACGATAATGGCTCTGTTAAGTAGGAGCGCCGGAGCATGAGGGACACACAGGGAGAAAGGATGTTAAGAAGGATAAGTCAAATTTGCATATTGTGAATCTCTCAATACAGCCACTCATCGCTGGCTTTCGACTTTTGCGAAACGACGATAGGTTTGATGGGCGAACAAAAGGGAAACCCAGGATGCTGTGTACACTGCTGTTGCACTGTTGCATCGCATTTTCCGATCGAGTGATTCGATCGGGATTAAGGTTTTGCTGGAGGTAGCATCGTTTTGCATGATGTGCATGTCGCTTTTATCGTCTGTTGAGGTAAACCGTTGAGCGATTGCGTGGTTCATCAGCAATTGGGAATTATTGCCAAGGGGAAAATCGGTTAGCGTTAGAGCTTCTGGCTATAGAAAATGGGTTTTATGTTTAAAAAATTGATTCAAGTGATGATTTTAATTGGAGACGGGTTTTCACAGCTTTAGTCTGGGCTTTGCGTTCTTGAAAAATGTTGTCCACTATCTCGAAACTAAAACAATTACTTACTTAGTAAAAAAATGGCCCATTTAACAGCCACTGATTGTATCGTAAATAGGGTATCACAGATATCAAACAGACTGCTATAATCCATACACTGTAGACTGCTGCTCTAGAATCGTTACTGGTTCCGTCAATAAGGTGACCTAATTTTCCACCACATTTGACCGTATTTGTTTGTCCTGTCGTCTAGGCACCAACCAACCGGCCCTACAGTATGGCCGAATGACACTAGCCAATGCGTTGCTTATTGTTTTTCTTTCGCAGCGACATTGGTGCTTTCGGACAGTTGGTTTGAGCATAGTTTATTTACAAATTTCGTGTCTTTTTCTCACTCGTCATTCACTCGCAACCGGTTTTGCAAAAGAGCGACTTTTTCATGCGCAAGTCGTACAAAAATGTAAAATATTCCAAGTTGACAAACAAGCGATGTGATTATTATTATGTAGTGTTTTGTACATATCTGGAAGGGCCAAAAAAATAAAACCAAGACTTGCAGTAACAAACCTCAATAGAATGTTTATGGGTAAAGTCAGCAAAGAAGAAGAAAAGAAGGCAATTTGCGCTATCCAATTTCATTCGCCGTGGTCGTCCAAACCGTTTTGTCAGTTAAATCGGTAACACCAGGGCGCACCGTTTGGCTGAGTAGACAAATTTCCCTTAGCTGTGCCATTAACTGACCACCAACGGGCGATGCAACGAGGAAATCGATCGTTCGGCGCGTTGACGAGAAGGTAGGAAGTAGAAAAGCAGGCCAGTAGCACAGTTTGAATCGATTTTTATACAAGCATTTGCGAATTGGACGAGGATCGCCACCGGACCCAGCCGGTGACAGTGGCCTTGAGAAAGATGACCCACTTTCGAGAGGGTTCAGGTGAAACAAGCACATTTGTCGTCGAAGTGGAGCAATGGACGGATGCGGTCTTCTTGGTGGGTTTGATGTGTGTCTGGCGCTGGGAATTGGCCAAGACGTGTCGATTTCATGCGTGACTAATGCTTTATGCGCATGAAGCTGTGTAGCAATTATCCAACAGGTTTTAAACTATTTAAAGTATTGCATGGCTATCAATAAATGATATGATAAGTTACGAAACCAGCGCATTTAAAAGTACTGATTTAAGGGACATGAATAAAAATGCACCACAAAACTAGTTCGTGGGAAATCGTTTATCAATGAGCCACTGCTACTTAACTCTTCCCTGATATCCCTGACCAACACCAGCCCCATTAATCGCCAACGAAAACGCACCATGACTAAAGTATGTGAGCCTCAGTCGCAAGTCATGGTCATTCCTGGTGCGGTTGCCATGGATGGCCTCGGTCCACAGCAACGCCATGGTAAGCGAAATGGGCAAAGGGCTAGCTGACCCATGTGACTTTCTTTCGCATGCTACCACAACGAGGTAAGATCGCCCGCTCGGAATTCTTTCTTGAGTGAAGCACCAGGAGAGGAATTTCCCCTCCCAGGAGACCAGTGGCAGGGGCAATCGCTTTTTTATGATTACCGAGTCGTCGGTCGGTGTGTATACATGTCGCAGTAATAAAACAAATATGTAATAAACATTGAGATAATGGTCGATGATCTGCAACCGTACGCGGAGTAGAGTTTGTCATAATGTCGCTTACACGAAACGTAGGCATGTAATTATTCAGTTACTAGTTTTGCTCTCATAATGCTTCCCCGGCTGACGAGGTTCAGGCCGAGTTAAAGACACACAGCTCATGCCATCGACACAACAATGAAAACTATCTTTGCGTCACACACGCCTTGCCTTTACAGATCGGCCAGTTTGGCAGTGCACTGAGAACTTGTCGGATGACAATGCCACTAATTGAGTCAAGCGTTTTATTTTCCAAACTATTGTCATATCAAATCGGTTCACATACCCTCCCTTTCTTTCGCTCTGGGCCCGGAAAATCGAAAGAGAAAAGTGAGCGAGTTGGCGAGCTAGCAACAAAAAAGTGATCATTAATGATCGTCGTCGTCGTCACATCTCATATGCAAAAACGGTACGAAGCGAAACATAACGATCCGTGAGAGCTGAGCAGTGAATGTGGAGCCGAACAAATGACTTATCATCATCAACAGCATCAGCATAATCTTTGCAAACAGTAGCAAACAGCAGTAGCAATGGCGCATGGTGGCAGCATCAGTAGCATGAACCGAATCATGAGCTGCCGTGTCCCTTCGATGGGAGGGGGTTATCAACTAATAACCCACATGCCAACAGTTTTGAGAGGAAAATAAGAGAGGGGATGGGTGGGTGGTCTAGTGAAGGAGGAGATTTTCATTATCTCCCCATCTACAGTGCAGTGGTTCCCGGGTTGGATCGACGATTCACTCTGCAGCGCATTCGGAGGGACTGCACTGCACATGCTAACGTGCGTTCCGGTGCATTCGATGCACTTCAGTCAGTGTGCTGCTGGGAAATTCAATAAACATTTGCACTCGAACATGCCCGGCAAGGCTGCTGCTGGTGGTGCTGCTGCCATCCGCCTAAACTTTTGCACATGTCGCCCGGACGACCCGCAACGGCGAGACTGGCGAAATCCATGGCCATTTGTTTGATAATCATTAAGTTTACGAGGTTTTTCGGCGTGAAGCAAGTGGCGTGTGCATTGTGTGCGGCGATCGTTGCAGTTTCGTTCAATTGCTGCAATTTGGAGCGCTTTTTGAAAGAGCGCGCGAGCACGAAAACTGGTTCACAGCACTGGCTGTGGTTTATGTCTCAATCGAACGCTTATCCGAAAATGCTATGCCGCGCGATCGTTTCAGTGCTTCCGACTTTCCGAAACCATCAATTAGAAACACAACAATGCGCCAGGTTTGCAAATGAAGCAAGACGAAACCAGGTGGCTTGTAATTTTTGCGCGAGCATGCGATCGAATGACGATTTTTCCAGACACCGGCCTTTTCCAATCACTCACCAACGCAAGAAATAATTTTGATGAATTCCAATGTCAACGCAAACTCCTGGTCATAACGTCAACTTGCACGGCTCAAACAGTCGCTCGTGGCCGACGCAGCCATTCCCTGCAGCTTCATTGGCAGCCCTTAACCCTTTCGAATCCTCCCGACAACACGGTGGTAGCGTTTGTTGGCGACACACAAATCATCCACGCAGCTGGTCGGTCGGTAATTGATTTCGGTATCGAAACGAATTGCTGTCACCATTAATGCGACCCTTTCCATGGCGAGCAGAGGAACACAAAAAAGCGTCGCCAGCAATCGCAGATGCATCCGTCCATTTCGAAATCTGGCCGCGCCAAGTCCGGCATGAAAAAGTCGGATACAGGATCTAATAATAAAAGCAGGACCTTCGATAGAAACTGCCCCTTCCGGTAACGAACGGGAAGAGAACTAGTTTGGTGCCGTTCCTGTGTCTGTGTGTGTGTATGCAGCCGCTGCTCTTTGGCTTCATAATCTGATATTTGATCAAATAATTTCGTCCACGCACTGGGCGCTCACGGAAATGTGTTCTCACATCCGGAAATATGAGGAGTCGTGGTGTCGTTTTCCCGCAGTTCCTTCGCAGCACCAACACAGAGGCATTCGCTCGCCTAATCCGCCGAAGGGAATATCAGCGCCACCGTGTGCGCCCGGTTCCATATCAATTGATTAATTTATGCAAAACGAACGTTCGGCAGAAAAGGGTGAAAATTCGGATTCGGACAAATGTGCGCGCTGTGTATTTTCCTGGGGGATGGTGCACGGCCAAGAATAAGAAATCGAAATTCAAACCCTTCCACCGGTTGTTTTCTGTGCCTTCGTTTGTAGCACAAGGGGGTTTTATAATACAGACGCTCAAATACACAAACACAAACGGAAACACTGTCATCATCCCCTTTTTTCGGTTGAAGACGTTGGCCTGGCCACGGATTTGGTTGAGTGCTGCCGAATGGCCAATTCATCGGCTTGGTGGTTTTGTGGCTGCCTGGTTGTACCCTTCGATTGGGGTTGATGGCAGTTGGCAGTAGCATCAGATGCCATCCCGAGATATCAGCTACAACTGTGTATGTGTGTGAATGCAATTTTCGTCGATGCGGAGAGTGTTTGAAGATTTGTTGTTCATGTTATGGATTTTGTTTATGATGCCATTCGAGTGAAATCACGTTTGATTATTTGAAACAAAAATGGTCGATAACGTGGAGTTTGTGATGCCCAACTTTATTTATCGATAAATGTAGATTGTGAATGCCTTGGTTTAGCAAGGTCCAAGAAAGAGTCAATTCAAAGGGAGTGTTCCGAATTCCGAGGCAACCAGTAAAAGTGGGAAATATCTTGGAAAATATTCTACCACATCCTTTGCTACAACCCTGAGCCACCAATGTTTCACAAGTAGACAATTTCTTAACATGAGCGACAGGACGATGAAACCTCGTACGATAAGATGCTTAGTGTTCATCCTGGAGACTTGTCGTACAACGACCTTCCAGATTGAGTACTACTACACGTACAAGAAAAGTTGAGGCGATCATCCGATCCTTAGGAAGGTGCATTGTGTCTAGAGATCACTGGCGGAAAACTTCTCTCAGCTCGTGACGGATCAACATTTCTTAGCACACCTGCATAGAACAGAAAACATGCAAAGTTCCATCGCTACATCAGTCTACACCGCCATACACCGTATCTACTTTCTACGTTATTTTAGCAATAAAATTTAAAACGTTTTTATCACAACAAAAGCCATTTGGTATTATTTATAAGCACGTTGACACGAGTATTAGGCATCTTCTTCATTCCCACACTTACCTTACACATTTGGACATTGGACACTCGAACCGAACCCTCACTGGACGATCGATCGACGCAAGGACACAATTTTGTTGGTTTTTAACGATTTCCGCCACACGAATCGACCATTTACTATCCATCTTACAAGAAAACTACGTCCAGCGTAGGGCATTGAGGGCATTAAAGCGAGTCAAACAAAAAAGTAAGGAAAGCATAATTATTACAGTTGATGGTTGATAAGAAATGCAAGAGTCCGTTGCGAACGTTGGTAAGAACGCTGTGTGTGTGTGGGGGAATGTTCTTCCGATGCGGCATCGATTGACCACTTGACTCTTGCAAGCGCCTCGGCAGGAAAACTTGAACAAGAAGGACCTGGGGACAGGAGAACTCGCACGACGCTGATCGTGCCGGTACGATAAATGTATCAACCGACTCACCAGTCCAGACTGACTCAAACTGACCAACCACTTAAAGGGACGGACACACGCATACACACACACACACATGTGCGGAGATATTAATCGAATGCAAACGCCAACGTGGCAAACGACCCTTTGTGAGGGAACGGAACGAATCTCCATCAGAGCACAGGACACGTTCAATCGACATGTTCGTGGAAAAGTGCTGTTTCAATTTCAATTTTTCGGGGCTTTCGACTAATATCTCTTTGTTGCCGTGGTGGTGGTGGTGGTGTGATGTATTTTATAACACCCGGTCAATGATGGTGGCGTGCCCGTTTTCTTTTCTTCTTGCTGGACGTTGGGGTGTTGGACTGCTGTGACACTACTGTCCTTAGCCTCCCCGAATCTTTCTGGAGCGCATGGAAATGTGCAGCTATAAATTCAATAAAACTGTCATAATTTGTTGGTTCGTTGGCCATTTGCGTTCGTGTGTATGAGTCGTCACGGCGCTCGGGTGACGCAGTGTTCGGATTGGATTGATCTGTCCCGAATGCCGACGACAGTGGTTGATCAGAAGCTCTCGACCGACACCCGCAGGACATATGTTTCACGGAATGGTGCCAAACGGGCGCTGATGGCGGTCTGTCACGAAAGGTGCACCGTGAACCGGGACCGATCGATGGCCAACCATTTCGCGATGATTCCCTTCCAAGCGAATTCATCGATAAGGGATAGATACGGCCACGGTCCGGAGGGGTCGCCTTTTTACAATCTATTTGCTTGCGTGACCTTTTATCCTTTTGTGGACAGTTCGGGGTCGGCGTATGTTGTTTGAACACTGGTTACTGTGGCCACTGGCGGTGCATGTTGCACAGGATGTACGAGCGTGTCGCGTCCGCACGAAGGTCAATAAACAATGTGTGGTGGAATATGTCGTTTTTATGTGTTTTGCCGATTTGCCGTCACTGATAAGCGCGCGGGAATTATTTGCTGTTGCCTTTTACCATCATTACCAAACATTTGGATGCTTTCCCTTCGCATGGCACTCGAATCGACGCCAACGAGCAGCTTTTCGGAGTGTGATGTTTTAATAATGATGAATGTTTCAGTGACATTCGAGCGGCCACTTCCATTATCCAACCACCATTGGACATTGGAATTGTTTCTCACGCTTACGATTACGAACTCCGAAACGCACAATTGGTTGCATTATATTGTACCGAGGAATAAAACCAAATCATTGCGCACCCAACAACAAAGTGTCAATCCTGGAAGAACACACTGCAACAAACACTCGTTCTTTTTCGAGTCAGACGTTGACGACGGCTGGGTTTTATTCGAATCCTGGTTTTTTTTGTTCTTCGTCCTGCAAAACAGATATGCAAATCAGGATCGATTCCTTATTCTTGATTGCTTCCTTACGACCCCTCGCCCTTCCCCCCGGTGCGCAGTCCCTTTTGCCAGCTGAACGAGGGTTGACGTGGGCCTCACTATTCTTCAGAGGCACGCACGAACTTCAGCGACCATGCATCCTTGCGCTCTACTCCATTGAACGATATGCAAATGAAGGATTGAATTTTAATCTAAACAAGCGAAGCGTCAAAGTAAAGCAAAAAGCAACTCAACCGATGTGACGAATGGGTGCTCGGAGTAGAAAGGCAAGAAAAAAGGATTCCCTTGCAGTGGAAAAGTTGAGCAAAGGTGAGAATAGGCCGGACCTGCCGGATTCCTTACCGGCTTACCAACCGGCTGGCCAACACGAACACGGCTCTCTGTACGTCAGTGTGTGTATTTCGATTCGCTTCCTTTAAAGTTGCCATTGCAGCTCCTCGATTTTTTGCTTTCTCCGTTAAGCCTTCGCCCCTCGTAAGGATTCCTCCTGATAGCGATCCGGGTGTCCCTTTGGTCCGTTTAATTGATACCTTTTGGAGTTTGAGAGTGAACGAGCTGGGCGAAGGGACGCCCGGGGGAAGGGACATTGCAGATGGTAAGGTTTGCGTGATTTTCCGATTAATGTAGGCACCATTAATTTATGCACACGGCTGTATCACGGTCGTCTTCTGAGCCGTCTCTGATCAGCACCCTTTTGTGTGAGTGTGTGTGTTGTTTTGTTATGATGGCGTGCTTAAGAACAAGGCAAGGAAAATTGTTTCCTAGGGTGTTTGGACGATGGGAACTAGCTGCACAACGAGACTTGGCGAGCAGGAACCGCTCCGGAATTTATCAAACGTTTTAAGTTAAATCAATAAGTTTATAATGCATGCACATAAAGATTGCAGATGGACAATTCTCAAAGAATTCAAGTAGCTTATGATATTTCGTAACGAAAGTCGCTGATAGAATAAAAGACAGTATTCCACGAAAATCTTATAACCCTCTTTTAATCGGCTTGAATGCAGTTCATTTGCCAAAAATTAGCCTCTCGGTGCAGTGAAAGAGAGTCGAGTGAGTTGTGCGGTGAATTTAAGTAGCAGAAGACATCGCTTTATGATGCGAATGAAGCGTGGTGTAAATGTGATGCAAATGTGGCCCACCACCAGTCACCAGTCACCAGTCGGTTTCATCTGCAGCAAAGGGTTTAGTTTTGGGCGGATGTGACCGGCAGGAACCACCCGTCGAACAATTGCCGAGAGTGTGTCCGGTTGTTCGAAGGTGTCTCTGTGTGTCTGTGCAAATGTGTGGAAATTTATTCCGAACGTGGTCCATTGCGTACTTTAAAGCAACTGGGTCTTTTGCTGATGAATCGGCTGTTTTTTGCTCCACCGTCCAGACCTCAACATTTTGGAGTTAGACGAGCGAAGTGAACGATCGAACCCGTGGTCGCGTCCACGTTAGCCACTGGTTGAATGAATGGAATTTTTCTTTGTTTGCTGATCCAACGGCGCTCGGAGTTCTTTTTTGTGTTTTGTTGGAAGTGTGAGGGTGCCTTTTTCGACGCTGGGTCGTTTTAATGTTCGGTTTGTTTGAGTTTTGATTAGACAAGATATGTGTGAATTGCACTTTGTTTTCAGCAGTTGCGCGATGAGATAAGCGACGTGATGGTATTCCATCTTCTGCCTGCTGGGGATGAATTCGGATGAGCTCGAGAAAAATGGGACAACCGCTTCAAGAAACGTCTTCAGCAACACGGCGTCAAACACGGATGCGCGTTGTAACTGCACAAATGAGCTGTTTATATACACACAAACACACGCAAACAATCGATATGAATGGATGAATGGGCTCACCAAAATAGACAATTACTAATAGGGGAGAAAATCGCAATCGCAGACGAACGAACGGCCGGACGGATAGAGTCGCACCACGTGCACTGGTACCTATCAATTCCGGTGCATTTGAATGACAGTTTGCATTACAACGAACGGAAACTGTTATCCATTGTGCCCGTGTACCCCGAGCCCGTGCCCAACTCTTCTACCCCCGTTACTGTGGTCCCCCGGCACAGCCCATCAATCGAAACGCACTAATTACGCGCATAATTGCGCCGCTTTTGCCATCCAACCTCCAGCCAGACAGGCCGGGGTCGAGTTCGATTGGAAAATGGCATAAAAATGGCAATCGCAAACGCACTTTTCGTACGCACTTCCGGTGAGGATCGCACGTCTTAACAGGGCTCAATCATTGTCGTCCCATCGTTTGCCCAACTGTTTCGTGCCTGGCCCGGCCTGCGTCTTGGGAGACGGAGCCCTCGGTGTTCGAAGGGTTCGATACCTGCATAAATTAATGCCCGGTGCCACCTCACACGCATCCATCCGCACGCATCGATATGCATCGAAAGTGAATGTATGCACGTACCAGAAGAAAGTGCACCTTTTCCACCGTAAATATATTGTGTTATGGATTTCTGGGCGAACACCTCCCCGAGGGAATGGATTCCCGAAGGCGCCTGCAATGCGTCAGAAGAAATGCACGTGATCGCGATGCAAGAAGGCAGTCCTTGAAGGGAAAAAATGGAAGGAGCAAAGAGCACAAAACCGAACCGAGGAATAAATTAATAAACAATGAATTAAACACCCTTCAAGCCTTCGAGTTCTAGGGCCCAGTGCCCGCAAGAACAACAGTTTCTTTTATTAAGTTTGCGTTTGGAGAAGGGTTGATTGAAGTGCCCGTGTGCCTCCTTCGGGTCGCATTTTTGCCATGCTGGCTTGTTGTGGTGTTGCAACGGCAAGATGCAGGTAGGCACTTCCCACCCCAGGAAATAGCCCACGGAAAGGAACGGGAAAACAATCGGTAACAATCGGCTGAATCGGCGCCTGTTGTCATCGTTCGTTTGTAGCCGTTGTAGAATTGGAGTGGGTCTGTTTTGAAGAAAAGATTTTTAAGGTTTGAAACTCGATATTTAACACATTCCGCTTTGTCACACAAGAGGCCGCTTTTGCTGCACCAAATATGGCAGGAATCGATGTATGTATATGCAAATGCTGCTCTCTTTGCGGGCGAAGTTTTTCACGCGACTGCACATGGTGGTTGTGGTCGCGCAGTTGTTGGGCTGTTGTAAGGGCATGCTGGAGTTCCTGCTGCGTCTCACCATGTGTTTGCAAACACCTTTAAGATTGGCTGGCACGAGCAAAAGAACAAAACCAGGCACTCCTTGTTGCGGATTAGCGGGAAGGGTATGTTGCAAATTAGGAGTAGAGTCCCTCTTAGAGATGGAGCGAGAGCTCACACGACGCTATTCAGTTGTGGTAAAATAAAACGCCTATTCACCAAGAATTTAAGAATATATTTACTGTGATATGCTGCTTCAGAAATTGGAAAGTTGAATTACTTGAAGTGTAAATCAATATATACTCTAAGTGCCAACTTACTGTTCCAACTCTTTCGATCGACCCCATTCTACAAGGTACCAGGTAAATGAAACGATGATAAACAACTAAGCCCCAAACCCGTCGCAAGCCAGCAAGGAAGCAGAACAAACCACAACAATGTTTTAACACTTAATTTGACTGACGATCGGCGTATTTACGCTCGACCGGCTGCACGGTGCTTCGTACACAAGCCGCGAGGAATTCAACCGTAACGCGGCCCTTTGTAGACCAGGTTACGGTCTGGGTTCTTCTTTTTTTCGTCATTTGGGCGCTTCCGTACCGAAAGCGCTACAGGTGGACAGGGATGCGGTTGGTAAAAATTAAATTAAATTAGGGACCAATTTTCGTGGAAGTTCGAAGCTGTCCGTTTAGATCGCAGAATGGGTACGGCATGGGTACGGGTCCACGCAAATTGGACTCTACCGACCCCGGCTCGGGATCGGAGCCTGATCGATGGACGGTAAACAGGATGACCTCGCGGTCCATCCAACCAGTGTTCGAGGCATTATAAATTTACCCATCAAACCCACGGTGAGCGTTCGTCCTTGCGGTTTAATCCGGCGCGCAAATACGTTTCGCGTACGACGATGAATTCGGCTGCGGATTCCAGTATTCCGGCGATCAACCAACTGGTGCAGGTTCTCATGGGCCTGCAACGGCTCTTCGAGCGGTCTTTGATTGAGTCTCGATTGAGCAAAGCGCGTTTGCGATAATTGAATCGTGAAATACATTGTGATTTGACTTACGTACCGCGAACCTTGAGGCAGCTGGTGGATTAAACATTGTAAAACTGCAGCTGAACCAGCGAAACACTGGAATGGTGCTGGAGCTAGGAGGATGGATGAATACCAATTTGTGATAGCTAATGATAGGGTTCGGCCTAATTGCAGCAGTAAGTGAAACGAGAGCCACACATGGCTCCATACAAGTCTGACCTATTTTAGAATGCGTTGTCGGATGCATTCTTCTGCAGTCATTTCGATACCATCCCAGAAGTATTTTTGTTCATTTATACAGTTCGAAGAAAGTAGAACTATTTTTAACAGCTCTCCACTGGCAACTCCATCTTATTGACCAACTTTGACTTCATTATTCGACCCTGCGGCGAGGTTATGATTACGATCGAAACCACGCTTCCCACTGGTTCCGTGACAGTCGGCATTTTGCCGTTCAATTCCATCCGATGAGCGGCCATGATACAGTTCTGTTCTTTCGATTTCCCTGGCAGTGCATTAGCGTTGATTTTGTATTTCTTTTTTTGTTTCTGTTTCATATTTTCCCACCACTACCCTAGCCCGCTCTAGTCCGAAACGCTAACGGTGGACTTTTCGCACGAGTGAGTTGATTTTTCCGAAAATGCTCACTCTTCCATGGCAAATGGATGATCATCGCCCTGCACTCGATCGCCGCCGTTACTGCCGGGTCACTGGGTGTTGATGGAGTGGAATTACCGGTGGAAAGATTTACAATCGAAGACAACGAAAGACCATAAAGAGAAAAACGTCGAGGAAGGGAACCGAGGAGCTAAGATATAGCTTTTCGCATGGCGGAGAGGAGAAGCGGAAGAACCCATCACATGATCACGATCAGAAGGGGATAGAATTTTAATCATGGGAAATCATGCTCGCGTTTTCCAAACGATCGCCCTTTTCCCGAGTTTCCCACTGGGGCCAAGAAGTGCCGATTATTGTTATTGCTCTGATGGCAAGAAGAGTCAGTGATCTGCAATCACCGCGTGATTTCTATTGTTCCGGTGCGCAGGTGTGCAGGTGGATTGGACGCGAGGAGCGTGGTAAAGGTGGGAAGGGTAATGTGTCCCGTCGCCCTTTAAACGCTAGACAGAACAGATGACAAGAATTTGCTCTTATTCCATTCTTGGTTTCCACCAGCGTCGACTCTGAAGGTTGAAGGTTCTGAGAATTGATCCATCACAGCCGGACGGCGAACCGTGGTCTACGTGCGTGCGCAAGAAGCATTCGATCTCAAGATATACACGCGCTCAGCCGACTGCGATAATGAGGTGTTCTGCGGAGCTAATCAAGATTGCTCTAATAAGTAACGAGCTTATAGATGGAGTGGCCAGGTGCTGTAAAGGGCATCCGGCTAGTGGCTAGTTCGTAACGATATGTGGAGCTTGAACCTACCGGAGCAATTCTCAGTACATACCTTCACGCAGGTAACGGGCGAGGGTCCTTCAACAAGAGCATTTCAACTACAACACATTCGGGCGACGTGATGTCTTAGCTGATCTTTGAATTACAAACGATTTGCAGAATCTACATCCGCTCGTAATCCATTCAATGAAAAACACACACACACACATCAAACCGGCGGCTACCGTCCAATTGCTCCACACTGTTTAAAATTCAATTTGGAGGCGGTGGATTTCGATGGCCTACCACCATCCACTTGCCAAATGCCCGGTTGGAAAATGCAGAAGCGCAAAAACGGGACACCGGAAGCCCTCGGATAGCTCTCGTAGCCCGGAGTATTGACAGCACTCATCAACGAAAGCAACTCGGGGATGACCAGTGGACGACCGCTCGTGGTAGATTTCGGGTTGCTGGTCATCCGCCAAGCGTCGGTTAATAAATAATAAATGAATTTAGTTATGCAAATGTGGTGGCAATTATGTGCATAAATATCGCATTAAATTCTTTCGATTTCTTACCTTTCGGCAAACAAGGACGTACAGCACCGGGAAAACTGCATTCACGTTCTGGTGAGCAACTGTGTGTGTGAATGTGTGTGTGCGTTCGTTGCATTGAGCGGGAAGTCGTCGTTTGAATGAAGCCCTGTCAATGAAGGAATGGCTGCCTTAAGTAAGCGCATGTGGTCCGTTACCGACGAAGCGGCCATAATCTGCATGTTGAGGAAGAGGGTCGGGCGGGGTTGAAGGGAGAAGCTTTTAACGGCACCCATCTCTCGGATGTGAGCGGAATCAGTCAAGCTGAATGGTTCCACGGGTCAAAGAATCCGCTGAACTCGTACGCTGATGAGTCCGCTGCCGGCTGAGGGAAGTATGAGGCGAATTGAAGGTATTGGCGAAGATGATTTGAATAATGTGAATCCAAACGGAGGAATGGAGGGCATCATTTTAGGCTGTTTTTTGTGCTTTAAAGGTAGAATCGGTAACAATGGAAAATGAAAAATCATGGCAATTGTTTCAGGCGAGAATTCAAGGTCCACCGAACGTTAATGATCTGTCTTCAAAAAGAAACTGTTTTATTGAAGGCCACCCTTCACGACTTAATAAGTTCTTTGGTTGTATAAAACACAAAAAACATATTACATTATGGTAGCTACTGTATCATTATACTTAGTTGAATTTAAAATAAATAGGATAAAGGACAGTTTTTTATTGAAAATCATTCAAAAAGCTCCTCAACACTCCACAAATCACATCTGGATGGTAAAAAACGATCGGATTTTGTTTTTCTGCTCGACGACACTATTTTGGCTGCAATTAAGCTAATGGAGCTTTCAGTGTCTGGGAGTCTAGAGAGATGCAAAATTGAATTTTGCACTTCAGGTGTAAATAACCGTGGAGTCGACGGTGGACACACGACCAATTCCGATTCACCTGCACCGGTTGGCGCCAGCAATGCCAAGCCGACATTCAACCGTGTTCGGAAACTCGGGAAAATCGAATAGATTATGAAAGTTTATTTGTGCCAGAGCGTTTGGCGGCGAATTCATATAATTTAATTGCTTTCCATCTCATGATTGCTGGCCAAGGCACTTTGTTCTATTTTCCAAAAGTTATAGCAGTTAGTAGCACTAAAATATTATGACCAGTTAAACGTTTCCTGGGGAGAACGTATTGAATTTTCCCTTCAGTCAGTAACAACTGCACTTCAGAAGCAGCACTTATTCTGCTGATGGTTGAAGTAATAGGACGAATGCACCTTACTCGACCATGTTTGTCCATATGTCCATGCTGTTTGTTTTACTATTAATGAGTGTTCTTCTTCACCAAGAGCTGCTGTGACGGTGGTCCGTGTTATCAAGCTGGAAAATTCTCGAAAAGTCCTTGACTTCCTGGGCAGAAGGGACAAAAGCAACCGGCAATGAGGTAACAATGCACCCAGCACGATATAGACCGGCGAGTTGTCGAAAGAGTTGAAAATTTTTGATCACACAAGAAGGTAAGGCACAACAGCAGTCTTGAGACTCTTCACCGCCAACTGCAGGCTTCTGGGCTTCCCCCGCTGGTCTATGGCACGCCGACAGTGAAACGGGTGCCGTGCCTTAAGGCGCTACTAATGATTGACTTGAACAGGACTTTCGACTTAACCATGCAGAAGCAGGATAATGAGAGATGAAAAATGGAACGCTAAATAAAAAAGGCTTCTGCTTTAGAACGAATCCTTGGACTCCTCGTCATCAGGTGTGTAATAAGGAATGCAGTGCCGCCCCAACAGAAGGGTCTCGTTTTTGCAAAAGGTTTTCACAAATATTTGAATTGGTTCTGTTCCTGCCCCGACATCCTCCTCCGCTTGCCTCGCTGATAGGCAATAATGAGCAGACAGGATATCCCTAGCCAATGGCCGCACAGCCACACCAGGAAAACAAGTAGACGGATGAGGAAAAGCGCACACGGCAATGGCATTATTGTTTTTCGTCGCGCTACCGTTTTCTTTTGTCGCTGAGCAGGGTGATGACGAAAGATTTTGCATCGTTAAACACGTACGCGTCACGTATGCTGCTTTCAGAGCTTCACGTCAAACGGTTAAAAGCGGCCGGAGTTGCTTCTGCTCGGTACCCTTTGATGAATCGAAACGGCAGCGACAATCATAATAGGAAGCAGTCGAGCAGATAAAGCGAAACAGCTAACCATCCAAGGCACGAAAAAAGGCACTCACACACAATCACACATGCAGACGCACACAAACGAGGTTGGATACTTAAGAAGCGCCAGGCACGACAACATCAATCAACAACAGCAACCCAGCATTGGCGAAATGATTCGAGCGCGACTTTTGCGCGACAATGACGTCCGATGTCATTTGGGAAATTGGAAAAGGGAAAACCTGTCTCCCCCCACGGCGTGGGTGTGTGGCAGGATAAAAACATGTTTTGTACTCCGTTTTTTCATATCACGCTGCACTCCAGTCGCGTACCACCTCCAGCCGAGTGTAGTGAGGAAGACAGTTGTAGTAATTGTCTCATTAGTAACGCTTCGCCGATTTGTTGTCTCGAGATCGGCCCAGCGATATGCTCGTTTTCCGCGAGGGTTAAAAGGTCTCTTGCGTACACTTTGGTACTCAACGTGCCTGCCGCTAACAGCAATCGAAACACTTCGATGACATTTGGGGCTGTTTCCCCCAGATAGAGCGAGAGAAAAGAGAGAGATGCCAAGGCGAATGTTTATGATAGAGATATCAATCACTTTCGTGCGACGAATTCCGGTGCCAAGTTTACATCACTGGCAAAAGGACAAACGGCACCCTTTTTGCAGTATCAATGCGGATCGATCGAATGCCAGCCTGTGACGAATCGAAGGTGGCATACAAACGGAGGGAGGTTGAGAAGGAATTTAAAATATTTCCTGCAACGATGTCCCACAACGAGGGAAGAAACACGCTAAACGGTAGCCCGAAAACTGTGTTTGAAATTGAAAAATGCTGTAAACTTTAAAAATGCAACGATACGACATCTGGACGCGGCAGGCGATCGCCCACTCGGGATTTGGAGAAATGGCGACCAGAGAGCCAAAGAAAACATAACAAATACTGCAATAAAGAAGAAAGGGCATCAGGCAGCATTATACATTTATGCTGTTTTCAATTGTCGTCTTTCGACTTGCAGAGCTAAAGGTTAAGTTTAGACATGATTTGTTCGGAAGATGCTGTTTATGTTAGCAGAGTAATTTGAGAACATTTGTTGATTACTTTACTTGATTTCATGTTATGATTTAATTGTTCATAATTTTGAGATTTTAATCCCAAGCAAATCGGGTGCTTGAAGAATAATAATCTCATGGAATTTTAGAGTTCTCGATCTCTACTAATTACCAAGAGTTAAAACGACAATCACGATGTTACAGACATTAAGGTCCCATCTCTCGATCTTATCCTTAGGGATCATAAGCATCCCATCTTCATGCTGGCTGAGAAAGCCGTAAGTTTCCATGTCCTAAATCACTCACAGGTGCACGGGAATGGTCAGAAAGACTCACAGACGGTGAACGTATTACGTGATCGAGAACATCGGACATTGTCGTTGCACATTTCAGCCAGAAACGGAAGTGAAACCCATTTGGGTTTGAAAACAAAGTCAGAATTCATTAAGTCTCCACCACTACCTGTCTTCATGTCCCTATCCACGGCATAACTTCACACACTCATTGGATCGATCCAGCTGGACGCTTTTTGTTCCAGTCCAGCAATGGGTCAACAATCAAACACAACGCGCGGTGCAATGATGTGGTATTATTATTTTCATTTCAATTGTATTGAAAAAATAGAAGCCGACCAACCGACCCCGAACCGGAAACCGACACATCATGGCGGCATTCCTCCTATCCGATCGCTCATCAAAACCATATCATCATGTCAATGGGGGCTGGAGGAGGTTTTCATCCGGAAACTACCGACCCGTCCAATTTCCAGCCGATCGAACCAACGCACTTGTGTCTCTTTGCACACACACACACACACACACACACACACACACACACACACACACACACAGAGGTGACACTTCCGTAAACGGCGACATCACTGGCACTTTTGACGGGATGGCGATGAAGGGCGGTACTGGTCGAGGGTAGTCTTTTGTTTTGTACCGGTCACACTTTGTGTTGTGTTTGTCGGTGGCGTTGGTTCCCGCTTCCGTAAATTGGATAACCTTGTTGTTTGCCTTCCCCACTTGCCCGTCCACGAGTCCCAGCCGCTTTTCTCCGCTTTTCCAACCAAGCCATGTCGGCACAGCGTCGAGGGTGTTAAATTTATTCCGCATATTGAGCATAATTAAGTCCGTCACATAAACAGCGCGGCGGAACGGTTGTATCGGAACGCTCTCGGGTGTCTAACTGTCGTTCGAACAGTTTATTCAATTGAAGGTTAAGCTACTGCCGATCATTCCTATGGGTGGGGAGTAGGATGAGGAGCAGGAGAAGAGGGCAAATGGGGAAAGCCGACTGTTGAATGTGTAAAATGGAATAAAAACCCTAAAGCAGAGAGCGCGAACGAAAAAAAGCCGACGATATATCCGTTGGCATAAATTTTATATTATTCTATTGAATTGTTAAGCAGAGTCCTTTGGTGTGGAAGGGGGCAGGCTCCCCCCACCCGGAACGGCGTTTGTCATTCGCTTTGTTCCCTGGGGTTCCAGGGGTTCCAGTTGGTTTCTTCCCAAAATCCACCCCAAGAGAACCCTTCTAGCGCTGTGTCAGCACTGTCCCGTTGCAGAGCTCGTCGATCCCGGGGCATAACTCTGCCTACGCATGCACGCATGCAATAAATGCAAATGACGATGCTGGTCAATCGATGGCCTGGGAATGAGGGCCCCTTCCTACCATCTCTCCTCTCCCCTTCTTGCCTTTGTCGGTTAATAAGTTCATTAGCAATCGAAAAGGAACCGACCACAAATTGAATCGTCCGTTTGACACTTCATCGATCAATATGTGTCAAAATAGTGCCGACCCGATCGGTAAAGGGTCCAGCCACCAGTATCCGATACAATTCGATTCGTTAGGAACGGTCCATTTCGATAGCCGCGAGAACTCGGGTCCGCATCAGGGTACATTCAACCATTTTCTCAAGTCATCGATAAACGAGCTGGTGCTGGTGCTGGTGAAATAGCTAGCTGAAACAGCAAGTGGGCGCGTGGAATCCGTTTCGAATTGGTCCGTGGTTCTGTTGGTTTTTCCCAATTAACTTTTGTATTAGTTTAGGATTCGGGGGGCTATTGTTGTCACCGTGACGGATCGGCCACGAATTTGATGCGATTAACAAGACAAATAGCCACCGAGCGCACAACTGACCAGGCCGGAGACCCGGACCCTTTCACAGCGTTTTTCTGGCCTTAATCAATTTTCATTCTCAAACCTTCCAAACAGGTCCCGAATCGTTCCCAGAATGACATTTCGATTTCTGGCGCGCAAGACGTGACTCCATTTAACACGGGGCTTATTTTCCGCTCTATTAGTGGTTGAGAAAGAGGAATTTGAAAAACTCCTTCGCCCGTCACCGGGAAGTCATCCAGGAGCAGGAGGGTGTTGATTGATTGATTTAGAAGCAGCACGGACTGACATCGTTGGCAACATTCGGAGGTCATCGTTGGCTGCATGTTGGCTGATGGTGTGATGGTGTGAAAAGCCGGATACCAATTTCCGGAAAGACCGCTCTGCGTCTACGATGAGTTCAACGATCGTCTTAAGACACGTAGACGCTAGCGGGGTCCTCCTTGTGTCCTGGTCCAAACATCGAGCTGACACATTTTTTGACGAACGGAGACCTCGTCTTGAGCGAAAAACGGAAGGGTTCATACATTGCTGATCCACTAATTGCACGCTGGCGCCGGAACATTGGAAAGACTTTGTGAATTCCGTTGTCCGTTTGAGTGATTTTCCGACGCGATTTTCCAAACGATTTGACAAATGCATTAAACATAACGGAAATGTGCGAGAGAGCGTTTGACGACGTGCAGTGGCGTGCGTTGTTTTGGAGATGTGTTTGTTTCTGGGGAAAATAGCGAAACGCGGAAAACTCCACTAAACGACACTGCCACACACCTATTGTTTGTTTTAGGGGGGAAAATGAAAACTATGATCGGATGGCTTCCACAGCATTTCCAACAATAAATGATCGGTTAGACATTAGCTGCCGGGCCGGGAAACCTGACATCCAGCCGAAGTGCCCACCGTCCATTGACTTGTATTGTTTCACAATGAGCCAGCATTAATCATATACGACCTGCACGCTATCGGGCGGCATTAATAACCGGCGGCCAAAGGCAAATTCATAAATATCATTTTTATGCGTCATACACCCCGTTTTTCTTACACCCTCCACTCCATTTTTCCCAGCCAAGATCAAAGGCCCTCGAAGAGAGTGAGATAGACAGTGGTTTGCAATTGAAGACTCTTTAACTGAATTATTATTACATAGACACACATGACCGCGTCTCGTGAGAAAGATTTTCTCCACTGACCGCACTGAGTGTGGGGGGTGATTGTTCTTTGTTGGCTTTCCCGCAATCCCGGGCGATCGTTTTCCTCGGTCCGGATTCGATCGCGCTCCGGTCATATGCTTTCTCCTTTGTTCTCCTTCACCTGTCCTAGTCAATGTCCAGTCCAACCAGCCCAGACAGGCTTCTCACACTCGTGGGTTGACTGGGGAAAAGGGGGGAAAGGTGTGATGGGGAGTGGAGTGGAAAAAATCTTCCGTCTCGCAGCTCGGACAGGTATGTAATGCCTTTTCCAAGCCACCCCAGACTTCTTCGTGGGTCATTAAACGAGTGGGGTCATAATTTAGACCGATTTTTCCTCTGCGCCCACTTCGAACTGATGTGTTTAATTTTAATCCTATCGCGCCGTCTCGGGTCGCTTTCCGATTGCGGGACCGAACTGCGCGAGGTGTGCCACTTCGAACGGAGGAGCAATTGAACGGAACACACTTGGTGGGGTTTTTTTTCGCATCGTTTTTGAATCCATGCAAGTAGCGAGCGACGGAACAGCGGCGGAAATCCCACTATCACTCATCATCTAGTTTATTAAGCATGTATATTTCTTCTGCTTTATTTCCTTCTTTTATCGCACTCTCTCTCTCCCTCTCTCTCTCTCTCTCGTCGCTTGAAAGAATACAAGCATACAGTGTTGGGTGCGATCCACCTTCAAAGTCGCAAGTATTTTTTCTGTTTCATTTCCATCAGAAGCGATCATTTTCCCGTTCACCGTTCGCTGGTGGTTGATCTTGTTGCGTCGATTTTCCTTCCTCCCTGGTGCGTCGGTTCGGAGTGCGATTGTTTTTAATGTCAAAGTGATAAAACGGAGGCTTGATTTTTCGACTTCGGTGGGGGCACACACACACAATGAATCTGGGGTGTGGGAGAGCTGGCAAGCGGGTTGATGGATGGCACGGGTTAGGTGGTTAGGTAAACGTATAAAGCGCAAAATTAATGAGGGCAAACGGCGAGCGTTTAATGATGAACGGAAATCCATGAACATGGCTGGAAAACTGTTCCAGAACCAGCACGTTGCCCACCGGGGGTGCTAGTTATGACGTAGCGTTGCGTTTGGGGGTTGTTTTGTGTGTGTGTGTGTGTGTGTGTGTGTGTGTGTGTGTGTGTGTGTGTGTGTGTGTGTGTTAGTGTTGTGTGTTTGTGTGCTTTTGTTGCCTTTTCTTGCTTCAGCTTTGGTGGTGAAATGCGTGACCTCGCAGCACAGGTTGTTGTAATCGTTTGCGTTTTATAATTCCCGCTTGTACTGTGTTTTGTCGCAAAGAGTAACAAAATAGTTACTATTATTGCTGTTGTTGTGGAGCCTCTTTACATGCTTTCTATGTTGTATAAGTGACCACAAATGGCGTTGTGCCGCATGTGAAATAGAGGCATAAACAAAACAAAAACAAAAGCTGTAGAAAGTAAAACATGCCTAAACAGCTTGCGATTATACGACAGCAAAGTGTCTAGGTGTACAATGCAAAGTTTTCAAATATACATGGAAACAGACTCTTCTAACTTTGAAGTTTTACTTTAATGACTTTTGATGTAGTGAGTAACTTTTAGACTCAAAACTAGAGTACATTTAAATAAATCTTAAAGTGTAACGCTTCATAACACCAAAACAAAACAAAATTGCAAAAGGAGCACGAACTGGCTTCAGTTCGACATTTGCCACTGGGGTGAAAGGGCGGCAAAACATCCCGAACCTATTCACTAATGCAATAAAAACGTAAAACTAATTAATAATGGTTGATAGTTAACCTCAAAGCAAGGCGTTGATGATGGTCGACCATCGAAGCACTCACCCCAACAGTGTGCGTGCGTGCGTGTATGTGGCTAACTGACTTATTAGCTTTTGTCTGCTTCAACACTGTAACAGGGATCACTCCACGCGTCACACTGTCACATGCCGTGCTTTTCTTGCACTCTCTCTCTCTCTCTCTCTCTCTCTCTCTCTCTCTCTCTCGCTGCGTACTCAAATCCAGATCCAACAAAGCCACTAAAAGGGTAGAAAAGAGGGAAGCCGGGGGAGGCGGAGTGGACATCGGAAAAGCCTCGCTCAGAATTGACCAACCGAAAAACGCGACCATAAAGCCAAACTAAATTTTTTAATACTTATTATGCTTCGTTGTGCTCTTTTACGATTCCCCCACCGCCCGCTCATTCCCGTGCCACCCCGCCTCCTGCTCTCCTCCTAGGGGGACAAAGCGTTCTGGCCCTGTGAAGCTTTTCGACTGCCACAATGTGTGTGTGTGTATGTGTGTGTGTGTGTTTCGATAGAAAAACCCTACCGAATTGCGGAAAGGCCTACCGTGATCAGCCAATCGGCCACGAACGGCTTTCCACGGCGGGTGTCACGGCGTGCCGATTTGGTGTTGGAACAACATATTCTTGTGTGTGTTTTAGTTCCTGCCACACTCGAAACGAACACATGCATCGGTGGATTCGTTAAAAATGCGTGTTATCAATCAATGGAATCAGTTCGAGCCTCACGGAAACTCACCAAGAGTGAGAACGAGACCGAGAGCGCGGCAGAGCCAGAAAGAGTACACGGAAAAGGTGTACACACAAAGAAACGCGACCAGGGCTCTCGACGGACATTCTGCCGTAGTGTTGGTCGGCCGGTCGGTTGGTTAAAAAAGGCTAAAATTAAGGCAAACAACATTAAACAAGGAAAGATGATATGCTGGCCCGGCCGCAACAGTGTCGGCCAGCTTGCGTTTAGGGTCGTTTGCGGAGAACAAAGAATTTTGTGGCTTTTCGCTTGTGGAAACGGTAGTTCTGGCCGCTCGTTTTTTCGTTATGCTTCCCACACGGGTGGGAAAACCCGAGGACGGAGGAAGGAAGGATTGAAATTTATTGCCAATCGTTGGATATGGACTGATGAAAATGCGTTTTTTGCGCGTTGGATTTTGGTCTTAGTCAGTTGGCTGAATTTTTGCGGCAACATGAACAAATTTAGCTCATTTATGAAACGATTAAAACAATAAATGCGACATTATAATGCGAATGCGGGCGAGTTGAAAAACTACAACAGGTTGGAGATTCTGATTGAGTTGGATTGTGAAATAAAAACCCCTGATGAACGGCTAATGAATTCGTTTGGTTATGAATGCCGAACGATTTTGACTGTTGTATTCAGAGAATTCTAAGGCCATGGAAAGTTCTATCGACTTATTCGGATATTATAAAGAATCTTATATGTCTTCCCTACTGCTGCCGCTTCGTCATCGTTAGCAGCTTCAAGCAGCAAAACAATTAATTGTTTTGTTTGTTTGAAATCGCGAGATTTATTGGCCGATACACCGCTTCAGCCTTTAATGGGTTTCCTATGCAAATGGACCTCCGTACGCCGTGATCTTGGCACCAATATTGTTCTTTCGGTGGAAAATCCGTTTGCTTGCGATGGGGTGAAAACTCCCGTCCCTCACACAACACGCAGCGAGCCCAGTCAATTCTGGCCGTAAAGCATCGGTTCGACCAGCGATTCCTGTGGCTGACAACGGGCGCGAACCACCTTCCGAGCTAGGGAGCGCAGAATGGCGAGTAATAAAATGCACATAAACGATGGCGACCAGGCCGGCTCGTTGTTCACTTGCTGCAACCCACTGCAACGAATCTGGGTGGCGAAATATTAGCATAAATATTATTTCCACGCGTACTCGTGGAAATCGGAGCAGGTCGGTATCGATTACAGTTGGACATAAATTATAATTATCAAGTTTTTCAATTTCGGAAAAAGATTCTAGACACACACACACACGCCGAGTAGCGAGCGTTTTCCTTCCTTTGGGTTTTCGCTTCACTGGATTCTAGTCTCGCAAAGGTTTCCCAACGGCCGGCAGGTTCGGCCGGGAAAAGCGCCGTTTGATTTATTGGATGGTGCGACCGCTGAAGCCAGCCGACCTGATATGCAAATGCACCGAAATCGCGGCTGATTGAATCCCTTTTCGCTCCGAGTCGGGACCTCGGGAGACCGGGGACTTCCATCGAACTCGGACTCAATGACGGCTGTCGAGTGTATTAGGATTCGAACACATGTTTTCGATGGAAAACAGTGCCCTTGATGATGGGTTTTGTCCCTGGATTCTGATCCGGCCGGTTGGTGGGAACCGGCGAGTCCTGCGACCCTAATGTCACGGCGTGTCAGCTGGTTTATGCTAATGAGTGCCGAGCTGCTTTATGCTCTCGACGCGATCTCGACGACATCTGTTGCTTGGTTGCCGTTGCCGGCGCCGCTATTCAATCGACCGTTCGTACCATCGATGAGGGCGCTGATATCGATCATCTTTAATGGAAAACGAGTCCTTTGCGAACGGAGCGATGTACATTGTTTGCACTGGGGATACTCTTGCTTGAAGGCAAAGGTGTAATTAGGCAAGTGATGAGACGGCAGAGATAGCAGGACACACACACACACACTCGTCCATAATTAGATATGCACCCTTAAGCGTATTCCGTCTCGAGGATCTGCCTCTCGAAAGGAGTTCAGGTTGAGTGATCAGAAATGTAAGAAATGTTGTAAAGCACTCGGTGATACAGCTAAAACACGCCTTATTCGACGGAGACTTCCCCACAACGCTGTAGTTCGTTTCCGAAACGACGATCATTGTTCGATCGCATCTTTCGATCGTTAAGATTCCATTAAGCAACGTTTTCTCACAGTCGCCGAACTGCTGCCAGGCTATTCTTAGAGGCGAATACCTGAACCACCTTGTGCAATTGTGTTTTAATCCGTTAGAAGATGTATCCGCACCGACTCCAAAATCGGATCAAAACTCGTCAAAATTTAACGGAAACGATGGGAATGTGATGGAGTTTGTGAAGCACGATTGTAGGGCCGAAATCGGAATCGGATAGGTGGGAACCATTTCAGTAATCGTTAGTAATGGGAAAACGATGCACCAAGCGGATCAATATTGTTTCCTCCCATGCAGCAAGGAAGAAATGCTCTGCTGTGTGTGGCTGTCTCCATTTTTGATGCTCAGTTTAACTCACTTTTTGTTAAACCGTTTGGCGATGTGTGATTAATGATGCCCAAACGACACAAACGGTTCTCTCTCGGATCTCCACAGCGAATGGTATTGAAAGTGAATGCAAATAGTTTTCCAACACGACACACTCGAAAGAAACATAATCTTCTGCTAGAAAAAGCACCATTCAGGCACCTTTCTCTAACACCATATGTACACCAGTTTTCGGGCACGTTTCACCCAAACTGCACGTTCTCGCTGAACGAAAAGCAGCTCGCCACAGCCAATATTGAAAAAAGGATAATTTTTCATTTTTAATGATACCGCATACGAGCATCAAGAATGTTTTCGATGCGAATACATTATCGCAAACTGTACGACGAATAGAGAAAAGGGTGAATTTGCTAAATAAAACATAAAACCGCCGGGTGAAAGTATTCCGAGGGAACCCCTTCGAGAGCTGTGGAATGTCTTTGCAATGGCCAATGGTGGTGTGCGACCGTGTGTGCGTGTTTGTGTTTAATGGTTGTTGTCAAACCAACAATTCCATTAGCGAAACTTATCAGCAAAGTACAACAATGATGCAAACAAGATTGTGACAGATTTCGGGTACGCGACCGTTTGCACCACGATTGTTGCGATTGATTTCTTGAAGGGTTTTGGTGAAGGGTTCGTTAGAAAGTGAGCTATTTTTGTTTTTGCACTGTAATATTTTACTTCCAATTTTTTATTTATTTATTTTTTTTCGATAATGACGGCTTGACGCCGTATGGTACTATCCATACGTACTTCCAATTTTTGGTTATAGTTCCAAAAAAAATAGTGACTTAAATAATATATGTGAAATTTTAGAAAGTAAAACATATGAAACTTTAAAAGAAAACTAATGAGCTAGCAAATAGAAATAGATTCTGAATAAAAAACTGCGTCCTCAAGCTCTCTTACATGCTTTCCTTGTCGCCACCGTAAGCACCGATGAATAATGACTCTCGTAGAAAGGGATTATGACAAATGGTAAGTAAAGTAAATTGATGAAATTGATCAAATGTACCGCAGCTCGATCCCACCAACCAACAAAAAAAGGGGGAAGTAACCCTTCCGAGGACCATGGCGGGATTGGATTGAATCGAAACGATTCTCGAATGCGTCGTTGACGGGTTTGCTGGATGAACGCCGAGCTGTATTTAAATGAACCATCTCAAACACAACGACAAAGGACGATTCGATCAATAATATCCCAAAAAGGCCGGGCTCGCAGTACCCCGAAAACCTGGGAAACGATTCCTTCGCTTCCGTTTGTGTGCTCTTTCGCCGATGCGCCCGGAACAGCTTTGTTATGCAGATGATCATTTTTATCCTTCCTGGTTCTGGTGGCATTGATTCCCGTTTGGCGTACACAGAAGCAATTGAGATGATTAATATTCCACTGTTTGACTGTCGTCCGGTTCCCATGAATCCTTCCGGTCGGTATTCGAAGCCAGATCGCTTCCGGAGTGCGGTGTTCAATAAATCCGATCGCTTTTCGAAGTGTTGTCTATTTAGGTCGTTAAAAAGCCTCCATTTGCTTATGTTGTCGGGTGATTCTGGTGGTAGGATTCTTCTTGTTTGTCCATCTGCCACTGCTGCTGCTACTTCACTACACAGCTTGGCGACAACAATCCTGCCGTAAGGCTATCGCATTCGTTTTCGCGCATCTTAGACTAACATCTTATTTTTACGATTCGACATGCCCGAAACGAACGCTCGCATCATATTCAAATGCGACCATCGTCTTACCCCATCTCGGGGAGGGCGAGAAGGTTCGTGCGGACGATTTAGTGCTAAACGAAAATGAACGAAACATATTTTTGCGCCCCCGGTTCTGTTCTGTGCTGTGATGGTGGTTGACGGTGGACAAGAACGATAGGGACAGAGAGGCACCAGGAGGGAAGTCAATTTCGAAGATGAAAACCGACAGTTTCAATTGGCAGAGACCAATATTCTGATTTCTGGGGAGGTTGGCGGGTGGATGGGTGGGTTCGGATGCAGTCACTTTGGTGGAAAGCTTTGCGAATTAATGTAAAATGAACTTCTCCGTTTGTCTCCTTGTGCCATTGTGCTCCGTTGTAATGTATGTGGTCAATAAATCAATGCTAAGGAATTGAACGCACCAGACGGAGTCGAGTCCAATTCTAATCCGGATTTGTCGAACAGCTCTGTTTGTGTTTCGCGTGCTGGTTCCTTTCACTTGTTTTGCATAGCACCAGCACTCGACGGAATGGTGTGGCAATCGAGAGAAAGAGAGCTCGTAAATGAAGCAAAATGGTTGCAAAGATCTGCCATAAAATTATCATATTCGATGGCGATGACGATGGTGCTGGTCCCATTTGACTGAATTGAAGCCAGGGCTCTCGTCCGTCGAAATGACCAGTTGGCATAGTTGGCCACTCACTCACGCACTCTCCGTCCATCCATTTGGCGAAAGATGTCCAATGGCCGAAAGGGTTATCTTTTGATTGCTCCGTGCCGTTTCCGTCCGTCTTCGTCGGTTGTCTTAGGCTTGCGCAAATAAATGCTCTCGAAATAGTCATTACGATTAGTGCACTTTGTAGTCACAGCCTGGGAGAGGGAGGGCTGGACTATTAAAATCCATTAGCTGATTTTTGGCCCAGCCCGAGGTCCCGTGCAGCGCGGGCCCTCTGTCTTACGCAGTTCATCAGTGTCGCACTGGAACACTAGTTTTATGAAGGAGAAATTTCCAACCGCCGATCATAAACCTATACCAAATGCTGTGGACGACGGACCCTTAGTCTCCATCCGTATCCGGTGGCCAGCCAGATGGGCAGGAAGGAAGCTGGCATTAATTGAGAGAAGATTCCGGCCTGCACTTATGCGCACGACAATGCGCAATCACTCATCGGTGTGTGTTTTTGGGAGGAATTCAGTTTTCACTTAGCCTTAATTAGTTTTAAGTACTATTTTCCTTAACATGGTAGGAGCCTCGAAACCTGCCTTCACTGTTCATTTGGTGTGGTGTGGTCAGCTGCTTAGAGCGAATGGTTTGTTGGGTAACACCGGTCCGATGGTTTTACGATTCAAAACTACCGTTTAAGAGAGCGGATTTTGGCCTCATGTACACTCGGAGTGACATTTGACACTCGTTAATTAACAGTCCGGTTTGTATTTCGGCGGATTTCCTGGCCAGTGTGAGGTCTATCTCTTGGTTGTGCTATAAAAACGTATCTAATCGTAGGAAGCTGCGAGTTGATGATGCAGTTCCAGTGATAACCCTTCAGACGGCTATCCATAAAGAAAACATTAAACATATTTTTTGCCGAATGGAAAAATAAACTTCTCCTAATAGCTCATCGGAGTCTTTTTCGAGTGATATCTAGGTTTCTCTACGGAAATGCGTTCACTAGTCGAGGATTGAGTTAAGTGACAGGAAACTCGACTTGGCGATAATCTGCACGATCACGGAGTGGAATGGTTTGAGTATTTTTAAACAGGAAGTAGGATTTCTGCAGTCATTACCAATCTAGGATCGACATATTGCATCTCTTTAGGATCTTTTCATTCACACATTCAGTTTCTGTAAATGATCCGATCAACTGTTAACGACCGAGTCAAAAAGTTTGAAGCAATAGAAGTTACATAGATATAAGGTGCGTCAGTTGATTTGATAATTGCATGAAATGTTATTGAACCAATTCTGGAACATGTACTTTTTTACATAATTATCTAACCAAATCGTCTAGTCACATTCCTTACAAACTTCGGAATGACTTCCCTTCTGGAATGGAAATGTTTTAATTTGGATCTTAGAAAAAAAACTCTATGAAGTCAATTGATCGCTATCGCTTGATTATGCTGTAGGAGCATTTTTTGTTATTCTTTTATCAACATAATAAGCTCGTTTTTCAATAGTGACCGCTTTGATCGATATAATGCGAGGAACGAATCAATTACCTTAAAAGCTTCCAGACGAAGGCCGAAGGTACAGGTTCGCTCAGCACGCGCGCATAATCATCCATGGGCATCTGCTGCTTTCTCTTCCTTGACCTAGGCCAAGCCAACCAACGGTTAAAACGAACACCGGCAAGGACATCCGCGTGGAGCATCCACCTGCAGAAGCGCTACTTCACCCCTAGAATGCCCTCGATGATGACGTTGAGCTTTGGCGCTCTTTGACTTACCCCTAATTGGAATTCGTAACGGACAATTCGCTTCATTCTGTCTGTTCGGGTCACCGGCCACTCTAGCTCGATCAGGAAGGAAGATCCTTCGATTGTGTCCATGTGCGATCAGCTGTGACGAGCCCTAAGAACACTCTACGCTGCTCGCCTTGCAAGGGAATGCGGGTCGTTGGTCCTGAAACAGTGTCCTTTTTGCGGTCAGCCAGAACCCCTGCTGCAATGTCTTCGAAGAAGCGAAGGGAGAGATGTTTTAAACAGCCCGAGAGTCATAAAACTGTTGCTGCAAGGTTTTAAAAAAACGGATGCAATGACTCTCTGGCTCTGGCCCCTTTTTCTGTTTTGTTGGCTTCGGCGATCGGCAGGTGCAGCCGCAAGTGCACCTTCGCAACGGATGGAATGGAAGGATAATTACTGTTATGACGATGATGATGACGCCGGTGCTCCCGTGCTGTGTGCTGGTAGGCCGCTTTTGTGGTCGATTCCAACGCATCGTTTTATTGATGATGTCAAGGATGACGACGAGGACATGTAGGGCACTTTTGCGGTCCAGCTGTTTCCGTGGGGGACGACGACCAAACCATGGCTTACGATCGATCGATCGTATAAATCAGCTTAATCAACAGAGCATCCCCTAAGGAAAATGTACGCAAAAGGGTCGAGAACCATTAATGACAACTCGTAGACCTGAGGCTGGTATCCTGGCGAAGGATTAATACGCCTAGACGTGGCACTATCACCGTACCGACGCTATCAGTTCGAAGCTCGTAAAATAACCCTCCGGAGTTACTTCAGCTATCCGGCATGGGATGGACCAGGATATTCGGGATCCGCAATTAAAACCGATTAAAAATTATTACTTATCATTTACTTCCAAAGGCAAAGGCAGCGGATCCCATCATGGCCATGGCCACCCTTCGGAATATCTGCAGGAACACCGACATTAAAGCATCGAAATCCTGCTCCATTAGCACGTTCGGTATTTGCATACGGACAGACAGGGACCGGGATGAATCATCACATCTTCTAATAGACGAACGCGTCGAAGATGAAGTGAAAGGTCGTAAAAATATTACGATCATTGGCGAAAATCATTTGGCATAACTTCGAAAATTGAAATAAATTTTTACGACCTTCGGGTAGGCGAGTAAATTCACAGCTTGATGGCTGGTATGGGGCATTTAATCAAGAGTGTACACTTAAACGTCCAACGGAGTGATAATTTTAGTGTATTTTCGAATCATTTGTTCGCGACACTTTAAAAGCTTCAATATTGCTTTGAGCATTACAACTTAGCTAAGGAATAGAAAAAAAAGTGAATTTAGTTTAAAATAACCAGAATTTATTTTCGCAATACTTTAAAGGATTTCATAAAATTGAACAGATCAGAATCGGTCCTCGGCAAGGAAGAAAAGAAAATACAATTCTAGCACACATTTTGCCTCAGCCCAACAGAGATCTTCACGCGAGAGCGAGGAGGAAAAGCACATTAAAATGATTAATCCATAAATCATGACCAACGCGTACTCCGGAGTTCCATTTTGCTTTCCGCCCGCTCAAGAACACTTGCTTCGATGGGTGGTACTAGAGAGAAGATACGATGGGAATGGAAAAACGGCGAAAGAAAGAAACGTAACTCAATTTTCTTCCGTTCAGATGCAATACGATCCACGTCTGGCCCAAAGGAAGCAACAAGGGTGGCCAAATGTTCCTCCAGGTTTTTTGTTCCTCGCTCGCGAAACTGCGAACCAATGTTGCAACCGATGGGTTTATAGTTCGTGCTCGAATACTGGCGCTGCGGCTTCCTACCCGATGATCGTTGCATTAAATCACCATGCACTTACCCAACGGTGATTCGTGGTGCTCAGTGGACGACATGGGGAAAATGGAAGTTCCCAAATGGATAGAAAATCCAATACATACAGAAAACTGGATGCATTTGATTGGTAGTGTGTGTGTGCGAAGGATTTTGTAAAGCGTGTTGCACAGATAGTTCTGTTTGTGATTTTGAAAACAATTTATTTTAAATTGAATTTAGCGTTTAACGTGGGGCCTGATGGATGAGCGAGCTTCAATTTGATTTTCATCTTAGCAAAACGTTTAGCAAAATTAATTCTAGCCAGAGTGTTCCTGATAGTTGCTTATCAGGGGTTGTCAGTGGAGTGGCATTCTTCCCATACTTTGAGGAATCGAAAAAGTAAATATAATTTAAACGATTACTAGGTTAAGGCGTGTTTTCCCTGTTCACGAAAAAAGCAAAAATAGCACCAACCACGAACGCTAATCCAACAGTCAACATCTTTGTCATCGAAGGACTTGCGAACGTCAGGCAGCTGCAAGTGTGACGCCAAGGCGCTTGCATCTTGCAGCGGTCCCTCGAAGCGCAAATCACATTTCCCTTCCCACTGGACTGGAACATCCGCGTCCGCCCAAATCGAAGCTGAGCAAAAAGCAGCCGGTGAATAGATCTCGACAAATACGGCGAAAATAAAACCTTATGCTACGATTACTAGCACGACGAAGCACGGCCACCACGAAGGTGCATGGTGTGATAGTCTCTCTCTCTCCCACACACACACACACACACATACCGAAAAAAAAAACGAAGGAAAATGAAAATCGTGCACATGCTGGAGCCTGGATTTTTCCTTCACATCCCCATGATGATCCCCGCACGGTGGAGTGGCTGAGCTGAAGCCATCGGATGCCAGCACACCAGCGCGGACACGCCGCATTCGAGATGAGAAAAACAAGATTTATGATCAAACAGAATTTTCACGGTACATTCGGATATGCTGCGAGGGCCGAGGCGACGACCGAGCCTTGAATTTCTTTCTCCACCACGCCGTACGACCGTCGACCGACTGTTTGCTTATTTATTTATCCGTGGAAAAACCAACCTTCAGCGACGAATCTTCAAACAGCGTTCGGGACCACGCTGCCGTTGGAGGGAAAAAAATCGCATCCCGAAAAACCTTAGCCGACATCTGCCTGCTTGCTTAGGCGGTGTTTGTGGTGGCGTAAGGATTTGTCCCTGTCGTCTTGCCGGGCGCGCAATGGCGAAAGGTGATGGCGAAATGATAATAATAAATTTGTCATATTCTAATCCTGACACTGAAACAATTGGATTTGCTTGTGCGTGTTGCCTTTTTCCGTTCGTTTTCCGCCGAGAATTATTCAAATATTGCCTCAGAATGCAGCGCGCCGTCACGAACGCTGATGCGTTGGATCGAAGTTTGACTGGTCTGGTCCAAGGCATCCATTTTATAGGCATTTTTGAGCAAGCGCCTCAGTCCCACGCTTCCAACTCCATCAAGGGAAAATGGCATCCGAGCAGCGGAAAGGCAACAAAGCGATAAAAAGACCAAGGACCACTATTGAACGCTCTCTCCCACAAACGACTCGACTTCATTCGCTGCAAAAGAGTACAAGTCTATGAACGATCCCTCTGCTTTCCAACGGCCAAAGATCCTAAAAGAATCGAAAGTCCTGTAAACCGTATGTGCTGCTCCGCTTTCCTTGTGTCCGATCGTTACGAAAAGGTATTTGGATTTTCCACGTGTCTTGTACCCGGGAATGCGAGCACGTGTGTGTGTGTGTGTGTTTTTATTGCCTTTTCCATTTGCCTTTCACCTTTCGGCGGACCGAGCATCTCTCCGAAACCTCGATGTTTACGGGTGTTCGCCGCGAGGTCGGATTCCTTGCCGCCGGGGAGTATCCCTTTTTCCTATCCCGTGTGATGGCTTTTCGAATATCTTACGAGTAATTTTCGGAAAAGCAGTTCAAAGTCTCACCCCGCTCATTCGGCGTGTCCTCGGGACACCCATTAGCATGTGTGCGAGTGTCTGTTACCAGCTCGTGGACCACAATCAGTTGGGCCTGGAAGGATTGGGACGACGACGGTCGCTAACCGGAATTTTCATTGAACTGGAAAATCATCTCCCGGTCGGAAAATGGAACGAATCGTTCAACCGGGGAGGTTGAACTCTTTCCCTCGTACGCTTTTTTTCCGGGCTGGGGCCAGGAGTTGATTGTCATTCGCAGAAAAACGGGCCCGCAAACAGCAAAAGTCACAAAAACGCAATAGATACATAAAAGTGTGTGTGTGTGTGTGTGTGGAAAGAATGTCCCAAATTTCCCAAATTTAATAGACTGCGAGAAGGGAATAATTTAGTGGAAAATTATAATAAAAACCCATCTCGGCTGCCGGAGTTGTCGACTTATCGGGTCCGCCGTCCTCGGTGGGCGCCCCAGCCTGCTCCAGCGCCATATTTTATGTATCCGATGGCGAAATATGTGATTATGGGAAATTTGGAGAATTTCCTATTACGCTGGCAGGACCTGTACGAGTGGGTGACTGTAATTAGCATACCAAGGATTTCACACGACAACAGCGCACATACGAATACGAAGCATCTTTTTTGCATGTTTTGATGTTAGTTCGAAATGTAATTTTATCGTCATGTGAAATTTATTGCTCTCTCGCTCTCCGGCTCTGGGAATCGCATTAACGGTCTGCACGCCAAATAAATCGACCAGAAAGGGTTGCAACACCTAGAAGGGATGTGATATTGTTGTTTTCTTGTTGTTCTTTCGCCTGCAAGAGTTATTCGTTCCTCGTAACGGCTTTGGGACGTTAGAAGCGTCCGCTCTGCCATTGTAAGAATGCCTGGGACGGACACCACCCATGGACCACGATCTAGATTCCGGTTCCGGAACAAATGTTTATGATCGAAACCACCGTCCGCCAGGCAGCTAACGCTGAAGTTTTTTGTCACTGGTGGTCCTCCCTTGAAGCGCGGGACTTTTGTTATCACGATAGGAGCAAAATATATATATTACTTGCCTCGATAATCGTAGTCGCAAAACAAAGACGACGGCTTTCACGCTCCCAAAATGGTGGGCACGTGATGGTGGATTGCAACAGCGCAAAAATATAAATATTACATCAATAATTCATATCTGCCTGGGCCCTTCGTATTTCTTTTCCCCACAGAAGATAATGTTTGAAACAAAATACACGACAAAAAAACTGGTGTTCAATCGGAAAAATTTAACACGGGAATTGGGTTACAATGCAAACCGGAGTTCTTACACACGTAAAAAACAGTCTTCCTTGGACAGAACCCTCCTTGGAAACTTAGGGCAAGTAAAGGTTCCGGAACCGGGACAGGGGAAGGCAAATGACCGGCGCTAGAGCGGCCAGTATTTAGTGCTCTAAAGCTAATACAAGCAGATAGGGAAAAAAAAACACATCGCATTTTGAAGTAATACCCCAAGCGACCGACCTCCGCTCGGAATGAATTGAAATTATCTCTGCACCCTTATCGGAATGGCCGCGAAAGGGATGACGGCGAATGGATGCCTGTCGTGCCAGCCAGCCCTTTCGACTCCGGGCTGACTCGATCACCCTGAAGGTGTGTTTTGCGTTTTGTGGCCCGTCCGTTCGCGTATCGATGGTGTTAAATGCACCGAGGGTGTTCCAGGGCGCGTTTGTGTACTCGAAGAACTCGAAAAAAATCGCTGCAGTTTGGAAAGTAAAAAAAAACACATCCCAGGACAAATAAATGGGATTAAGTTTTTTTTCGCTCTTCGAAGAGATACATGCCCATTCTAGGGATGGTTAAAATTAACGCCAAAAAAACTTATTTCAATATTTCATTACCCTCCTATTGTTAAATAGATGACTAATGCTATCGTGAAGGAAGATGTTGGGGATTTTTTTTTCAAACTTCGCTCTACCCCTCTCTTTGTCTCCCTCTGGTCTCACTCCGTTTCATAAATGGACAAAATTTTAAACCATTTCGAAATCATATTAAGCTCAAGCCATGGGTAAGATTCACTCCGTCCGTCACGGGCTCTGGTCCTAGTATCCTGGCGCATCACCTTCCCCATGAGAATTATCCAACGCACTTTTCACGGCTCACGGTAGTGTTCTTACTGTCTGTCTCTCACTCTCTTCCTGTGACGAGGGGGTCGATTCCGTGTTTTTTTTCTGGCTATTTCCATTCGGTTTCCTTTTAAAACCGACCGATTTGTTCACTGAATGTTGTGAGGTTTTTTCTTCCCTCTCTACAGCTCTGCCGATTGAAAGTCCCTGATTCGGTTCATTTGTGCGATCTGGAGCGTTCGGAACAAAGGCAGATTAAATGAGCAGCACGTTTATCAATAATTGATTATGACCATTTTTTTGTTGGGCTGTTGCTCTCCTCACTCTGGGATGGACTAATATTCAACAAAAACTAGGGGATTAATATGGCTACAGCCTGCTCAACACGGGAAATGATTAGGAATGCGGCTCGGAACAGTACATCTGCCGATTGGAAAATGCGATCGAAAATGCACACAGCGGGGTCCGAATCGGCGCCAGTCATTGGACAAATTTGTTTTCGAGCTTAGGGAAATAAACATTAATGGATTAATGGATTCCACTGGGCATAATATTCATCGTACGGTTGATTAGGTTTTGTAGGTCGCTTCGCGCCAATGTCAGGTCCTTCATTAATGTAAAATATTGTTACAAATTTGCCTATATTTAGAGCAGATTTTATGGGTGGAATTGTATGCTCTGTGTAGAATAAAGTTTGTTTAAAAATAAAAGAGCACAGATGCGATCCACTCGTAGCTTTATATCGTACCAAACGCTTCTGCTCCGCTCGATAGATCTTGGACATCAATTAAACATTAGCTGACGATGCATGAGCCATCTTTCGAAAATGCACCCCGTTCTTCCGTCGCTCTTTCTCTCCTCTTTCCCGTAACACCGAAACGAGGTGATACCATTTTTGGGTAACATTTTCCAATCGGTAGCCTCCCGACGTCAATGGGTGTTTGCTTTAGTTTGAGGCTCAACTCGTTGGTTCGACGAACCGCAGCCACGCGGTATCTCCCGCGGCATCGAGGATCGGGGCGTAAATGTAGCGTCAAATGTACGCCGCCACCCGTGAAAATCTCCCAACGCACCCCCCCCTCCGTTCCTTCATTCGACCGCACCTGACCAACCTGCGGCCGCGGCGCTATCAATCAAACACTTGCCGTATTTATTCTACGCGAAGGAAAAACATGCAACCCAGCAAGAAACGATCGCCTAGAAAAGCTCGGACGATGGGCCGCGGGTTTGGTTTTATCTGTTTTCGGTATGAATAGTTATCAATCAAAGCCGGAACTAATGTGAACGAGCCCGTTTCGGGAAGCTGTCAAATCCTCCACCGGAACAACGCCGAATCCACGCCCCACGTTTTCTGATCGTTTGGAGTTTGCTGAACTCATTGCCCCCGAACTCGCCCCGTCTCGAGTTCTTCCGATCGTGTTATCTTCGAAGCATCCTTGTGGCACAAGGGGGAGGCATGAGGATTGGCTGGAAAATCAATTCCGAAACCCCAAAGCTAATCAACAATGTGTGCACGTGTTGGATAAATTTAGGACGGCGTTTCAAAAGTCGTTAAAGTTTCAACTCACTTCACTTGCCGGCCATATCCCACACTTGGGGTGTTTTTTTTCCTAACATTTGTTTTAGTTCTGCTGAAGGAAAAACCCCGGACTTAACCGCTACAGGTGGCTTCGTTGAGTCGAGGTGGCTAGTTTAGTTAGCGAAGCTGGTTTTTCCATTCTCTTTTGGGAACTTTGATACCGAGAACATAAGTAAGATTGGAAAACTACATGCACCGAAAGCCAGTTTGATTGATATTGAGGTTTTGCCAGCCAGTTATAGGAGCAAGTTCAATGTTATTATTAATGTATTATTAAAATAGCTTCAGACTTGCACTACATAGATCGCGATCTCTAAGCAAGATAACGACCCTACATGTATTCAAGTTGTTGTGTACAAATTAAGAAGAAAACAAGGTGAGCATTTTTTAACCTATTTGTTGAGGAAATAACGAGTGGCCATAACCAAAGACTGCTTTTTTGATATAAAATTACGGGTTGCTTTTATTATGAACTCAATTGTGCAAGTTAGTTGTTGATCGTGTCCAACTTGCCATTCAAAAGGGTTGATGAGTCAATGATAAAACTCATGTTATTCGCAACCAGGCGGAACAATTTCTAATCTTTCAAGAATATATTAAAGAACTTTATGTGTCTTTCCCTGTGTCTAGATCCCAAATTGTGGTCTGAGTTGTTAAAAGTGTTAAAGCAGTAAAATTATGCGTAATAATTTCAGCCCTTCATAATCTTAGAATATCATCAATTCGGCCACACTGGTCCCATCTCATGCACAGCAATTGACAGCAGTTCGGATCACTCAGCTCCCAAAGGGAGATGTTCTCAAGCCGCAAGGGCAAGTTGCTTTTAATGATCCGAAAAAGCGAGACTCATCGACGAGGAACTGACTTTACGAGCGACGACTCGTCTGCTTGCCGAACCGCAAACCCGACGATCGATTAATCAGCCCCGGTTGTTCTGTGGTGCATGTGTTCACGCGGCTCAGAACGACGAGAAACCCCCCACTAGGCGCACAGCGATCGCGAGTATAAAACATTTCGGAGGCACCTGTGAATTTTAACTAGGTCCGGACGAGGCCAACGCACGATCTAGCCACCGACTTAGATGGGCCAACCGCAGTCCTAACGCACCTACACTCCCGTTGCGTTCCGGGGCACCTGTTTGAATGCTGTACTGGTGAACATTGTGCCTCTTTGTGACGGTTTGTGCCGAGCGGACGAGCGAAGACAGCAGCACCCGGTGACGCACTGCGACGATCACTGAAGCATATTGAGCATCATTAAGGATCCACTGTAGCGTAGAAAATGTTCAGCCATCAAATTATTGTGCAGAAGGTTTTGAAAAGCATTTATATTTAAATGTTTTGCTTCGATGCATTGTTTCGGGGCGAGTGTTGTTTTTGAGAATGTGTGTGTGTGTGTGTGAGTTTCGGCTATTTTTTCGTTCCTGCCTCAGATTGTCTTTATGTTCGCAAAGGTGAGACGCAAATGAAATAACCACGAACACGAAGAAACAATCAAATTTTCTGTTAGTGGTTTTGGGCTTTTTAAGTGCAAGGAGCAAACGCTTCTCAGTATTAGGCCAAGGTAAATGCAGGGAGTTCATAGGTTGTGGAACACTCTCACAGAACTCCTCTGTTGGTGGAGAAAGCACAACCTCCTCATTAACGATGAACAGTCTCGCAATCAAGCAGATAAGTGATACATACTCCTTCGGCTAAACAGCATGACATCAGGTCCCGCTGCGCAGTGCACAGATTTAACCCGGGCCTTTCCTTTCGAACGGAGAACACGTTTGATCAGCCAGCTCCAGCGTGTCCATCCACCCACACCGAGTGCAAGTGGCGAATGTGTTAATCTAAATTACCAATCAACCCGAATAGCCACAGTCACACATTGAAACTACTTCCACGGCAAACGGCAAACGTGTCCAATGAGCCGTACATGCGCCAATCGGCTTCGGTCGGAAGTGGCCAAGCGGCTTATCGTCGGCGGTGGTTGTGCGCATTAGCTTCAAGTGTGAAAATGAAATAAATTGATTACAGACAGCAGATGGATAGGCCCGGGGGCATTTAGCTCGCTGGGGCCGGATTGTTGTCCGGATTGTTTATTTATTTTACATTTTTTACCATCGTGTCCATTGTCGCGGACCCGTCTGCACACAAATTGAGGATATCCAGGGACGTTCGGCGGGTGTTCGGTGGGGGCTGGTAGCCATTGTCGCCACCGTCCCCACCGCCATCGAGGAATCTGGCGCATAGATCTGGCCAGATGTTTGCCTATGATAAATTGGCCAATTTAGAGGGAATTTATGATACCGGCCCATCGAGGTCAGGGAGCGTGTGAGTGAGCACGGGCTGGGCACCGCAGTGGAGATGTTTGCAGATTGAGCCTGATAGACGGACGCATCGTACTTTTTGATTGGAATTTCATACGTGGGCGTTACGATCGTGTACGGCGATAGCTGGGCTCGATGCGCGATGCCAACCGAGCTCTTAATCGAGAGGGATGAATATTTGATGAGAGTCGCTGTATCGCGGGCCGGTGGCCAATTGGCGCATTGGCATGTGGCAGCCTTAGCAAGGTGAAGGAAGGATTGAAGGCATTAAGAGGACGTCGCTGCCGGTTCAATTGCCATTTCCTTTAATTTATGCGACGTGACACGGTTTGCGGAACTTCTTCTGGAGCTGGCAAAGTGTTCCGGAAGCCCCGTCTTTGATTGCTTCGACTGTGAAGAATTAATAATTGCAATAATTAACAGCAAAATAATCTCACCGAGTGAACTTCTCGTGATTTCGTATCACTTTCCGATGTGGCTCCGCCCGTATGTCCAGCAAGCACACGTCCAGCTCGTTACGAATCGCACACGAGCTGCTTATTATGTGTGCCGTAGAGACAACGTACACTCAAATGAGAATATTCGCCGAAGCACGCTGGTTCAATATTGACACATTCCTTTTCGCTGAAGAGCATTGTACCAGCTCTAGCAAGGACATGACCCACTCAAACCCGGTCCTTCCCGGCACGGGACTCGCTTCCTCGGACGGGACTATGGCCTATGGGCGTCCGATGCGCTGGTGCATGTGCAAGTGCAGTTTTGATCCTTGCAGCATTCGGCAGAAGTGGCTACTCTCATTTGTGCGCCAGCTAAACAGCGCTGGTCCCATTCGCTGGCTGAAGTGGATATCATAATCGTGGTCTTCCGCCTGTGCACCGGATGCTCTGTGTTGGAGCACGGAAACGAGTCGCACATCGCAATGTATTTTTCTGCATCACTGCCGATCCATCCACGTGGGGTGAGAGTGGCACTGCCGGGACCTGAGCACTGGCCCGAGTTCGCATGGTTGTTCGTTTCGAGATGTTTGCTTATTTTCATATCATTAAGCTCGGACCGGGCATCGTGGGCTTTTCCACCATTAGGTTGAAGTGTTGATTTGTTCTTGTCCTCGTTTTCGAGCCTATTTGTTGGTCCATTTGTCGACACGCGCCAGCTGACGTCCTTTCATTGAGTGGGCCGTAGTCTCGAGCTCATCTCATTAGCCAATTTCCTATGGTGGGGAACGAGCGAGCGACGAGTTCATCAACGATTCCTTCTGAACTCTCGATCCGGCGCGGCACATCGATTGAGACCGTTCAAAAATTAATCATCAACAATTGAGTCCTTAGCGACTCCGTGTTTCCGAGGTTTTCCGGGTGCGGGATGCGAAGGCTCAATCTGTCAATCAAAGTGGCAATGTGGTGGAAAACAATTTCAACACCAATTTTCGCTGGTATTTTTCGCACCAGAACAAGGGGTACCATCCCCGAAGCACGGTTCCTTCCACAGTTCAAAGCGAAAACACTCTCGACCGTGAGTGCTCGGCCTGAAGTACTGAAGGACATAATTAATCATGAGCGGTTGGCCCAAGGTTTGGCGTGTTGAAATCGACCGAAACGTGCCATCACCCGCATAGCCACATTTCGACCGTTCGACACGGCTGCTACAGAGGGATTGCACTTGTTGGAGGGAAAACAACCAGGCCTCAGACCTGCCGAAACACTTTAAACGACATCTCCGATCCATCGCGAGCAGGGGTTCGATGCAAATAAATCTACACATGTCACCGTGGGCTTTCTCGGGAGAAGCATTCCATGCCGACGCCAGGACGATGGAGTTCGACAGCAGGATAACCTCGACTTGCTACTCGCTCGGAATGTGTCTCGGTGTGAAAATGCTTTAAAATTTTCACCAGTGTATTTGCATTTTCGATAAATTATGTAGCAAACCGCCGTTCAGCTCAGCACGATCTGCTGGTATTTGCCGAGGGTTTAGCTTCGGAATAGCTAGAACCTCCTTTGGGGAAAGTGGTTTTGTTCACCCCTTTTTATTTTTCGCTTCAATTGATTTTTCGGAACATTCGATAGATGAACGAGAAAATGGAGTAAATGTTACATGTTTAAGAGTCTGTTTATAACATAAAGGGGAAACAATGACTTCGCCTTTTGGATGTTGATATTCATGACAATAACGGAGGCATTTGATGTACCCGTGGAGTCACATCGTCGTCGTTAGCCGCATCGCGCCGCGATCGTTATGTCCTTCTTCAACACTTTACCATACTTTCTTGTACTTCAGCGTGCAGTTTCGGCAATTTCGGCAGTCTCGGCCACTTCGGCAGGTCCCATTTTTGGGGAGCAAATTTATGCATCGTGAACAGCGCGATGCGGCTGGATTTGTGTCGGCATTAAATTTTATTGATATTACTACCGTGAAGGTGTGAGATCGCAGACGGATAAGCGGATCCGAGACAAGGCTCTCGCCCAGCGTTGTGCGATAATCAATTTCAGAAAATTCAAAAACCGGTCGACTGGTGTTGATCGTTCCAGGGCTTGGGTACTTGAGCACATTTTCTCTGGTGAGCTGTTGCATTGCAAATGATGCAACGCCTGCTTCATCGCGGAGCCATCTTGCCATCCGTGGCATCGTTGGTCGTTGTTTTAATTTCTGATAAGACCGGATGCCGACCACAGCAAGCGTGCCCACCAGTTCCACTACGACGTACATAAAGCTCTATCACGTGCTAATTGTCGATACTTTTGCACCGCCATAAAGCTGTCGAATGAACCTTTCGAAACGATCGTTCCATAGATGTCCTGCTTTATTTAAGCCTGAGGGAACCATTTCTTCCGTTTTGTTTCTTTTCGAGAAGCTCATTTACGCTTGACGAATCACCCCACTCGAATGCCAGCACCGGAGGTCGGTTTTGTAGTTGGGATGTCGACCTGCAACACATTATATTTTATCCCAAAATCAACGCATGTACACACGCGTTACGCACGAATGCCAACGGCTCAGATGGAATGCAGTGCAGTGAGGATCATTCTGCGGACACAGCTTACCTAAAAACCTTTACAAAGATCGCCCGTCGAATTGCTATACTACACTTGCAGTAGTAGAAACAAACCCACCGATCAGCGTCAGGAACGCATAAGACACAAAACGGCCAGGCCCGCCAAGCGACAGACAGACACCGTTCCGGCTGTATTTCATAAATAAATCAAATAAATTTAAAATAATTCCTCGAGGCCCCCGAAAGTGCGCACGACGGATTGGGTGAGCTGGATTTTATTCAATCTTGATCGTAAAAACCTCGATTCGTTGTCGTGAGCCAACCACCGGCCACTTGATGGACGACCATCACTGGTGGCCGCATGTAAAGATGTGTAAACTTGCCACCCTCAAGGGTTGGGAAGTCGCGGACAACAATTGGACCAAACACACCGCCCGAGGAGCTTTGCGGACCACTTCGGGTTCGAATTTCGAGACAATACTCGCAGGGTCGGGCCGAAATGGAGGTGGCTGGCTGGTGGCATGGACGCGCACAAGCGAACCGTGGTTCAAAAACAAATAAAATGTAACTGAAAGATTATCATAGATTAATTTCCGGAATAAATTAAAATATATAATAAAAACACAACACACACACATACAACCTGTGGGTCAGTGGAAAATGGGCGAGACGGCCAAAGAGATCTATCAAAGTGAAAAGAAAGACCCGCGCGTTGGATTGACTGGAAAACAAAGGAAAAACTTGCGCCCTTGCGATCAGATTCCGGGAAAGAAGTTGCAGTCGGTGTGAGCACCGGGAGAACTAGCCCCAGGCTGGGCGTGTACGAGGAAAGGTGGCGTAATGACTGATGGTTCCGCAGTCCACCTAACGCCAGGCTCGGGACGGTCAGTTTTGGTGAGGTTGAAGTTGGGAAAACTCTCGCTAGGAGGGCTTCTTTCTCGTTTCTCCTGGTCACGTTGAGCGACACTGCTCCGTAACCACACGTAACCGAATGCGAAGGGGGTTCAAAGAAAAACTTTGCACCACACAATAGTGCGGCAGGAAATGGCCGTAAGTCCCGTGTCTTGTCGAGGTCGTGTCGGACATTGTCGAGATGTAAAATCAATTTGCATCAAAATGGCAAACCGGGCTCGTTCGTTTCGTTCATTTCGGAGCGCGAGTGATGATTAATAATTAAACAAATGGCCACCACGGAGCGGGGTGGGAATGGGTGGAGGGATGGAGAACGGGGCCATTTTCCAACTGACCAACTCAATGATGCATTAATGCAAATCCACACTGGAGCAGGCCGAGTTTACGATCGACCATTGAAAGATGCTCCACTTACCGAATCAAGACAGGGTAATAATCCGTTGTTTATTGCCGCCGAGGGCTTCAGGTTGAGGGGGAGCAAGAAAGAGAGGGGGAGATTGGGATTCATGGGGGTGGTACACGGTACAATAAGGTATACAGCAACAGGTGCACGCACACCAACTGGAACATGTCATAAAGCAGCGAAGCGAAAATTTATTCTTTCAAATAATTCATACACCATGAGATTCCTTGCCAGCACTGGGTTCGCTTTTCTTCTGTCTGGCCGAACGCGCTAGCTGGCTGGCATAAGATTTCCCGGGCAGTTGTAGTACCGAACGATTATGATGATCCGGTTGATATTTTATTCATAATTTCTAGTGTTTATCGCCTTTTTTTGGTGCGGTCGGAAAGAAATCATTGTCGTGTGCTCATTCAATAATCGGAACAATTGTGTAGGCTTTCGGAATTTCAGCAGTTAGCATTGTTTCTCTAAAGGTTTTCCCTTCGAGGTGTGCTTCGCGATACTCGAGAAACGCGTTCGGTGGGATTGTGCCTCGATTTGCTTATTATTCATTCTCGGTGGCGCAGTTGTTTGCGTTCCGATCGCAAAGATTAATCTATGATCTATGTTGCACCGCAGTTCACTAAAACCCGCCTCATAAACATCTCAAACCCACGGTGGTGTGCGCACACCGAGTGTGTTCTTGTCTGCGGGAAAAGCCGTTCTACCCAAACCAACCCACCGCTGGTCGTCGGCAGCGTATGAAGACGTCTCACGTACAGCTTAACTTACGACGGCTCAACGCGCGAAGACATTGACAATAAATACTTCCAAAGCGAAATGGCAAATGAATACACACGGAAAAAAGGAAAACAAATAACAACAGCGCGATGCTTCGGTGAAAATGCGATGCGGTTGCGTTTGGAAATGGTAAGAAGATGGTGATATCGAGGCGAGAGCATCTGAAGAAGCATATCTGCAGGGCGGACGATGGGGACATCCACGACGACGACGACGACGACGACGACAATAAATGTTCGACTTTTGCCTTGACAGCCCAGTAGCAGTGTGCCGGAACGGGGCTGCTGATATGTTGATGCTGCCACGCCAATGTTCCAATGAGATGTCCTTGTTCGCAGCCGTTGTTGTTAATTTGTTCTTCCTCCTGGCGTCCGTCCGTCTCGTCTGCTCCCCCCAAAGACTCCACAGACTCCCCCAGTGCGATGCGATTGGCGAAGCGTGTGAGCACAAGGATGTCCGTATCTTGTCTTGTGCATCGAATAAAAGGTCAGCCTCCCAGGTCCCGAGCTCCGGTCCGGGCCCGGCTGGCTCCCGGTAACTACCGACTGTGCGGCTACCAGTGTTGAGGGCCATCAATTCCCATTTCCCATCGCGATCCGGTGCGCTCGGGGGACGTGCATAGGAAGTGAACTCTTCGGGCGCCTCACACTGGTCGGACCAGGACGGACGGAGCACACACGATAGCCATGACTGGGTTCGCTAAACAATAAATATCTTGGACCATATTTTATTACTGCCGCGTACTGTGACTGTGGACACACTGGGTCCGTACCGGGGCTCGAAGAAGCTAAACTGCGGCGATTGGCGATGGCCGGGACTGAGTGTGTGTTTGTGTGTCCAAGATCCCGGCACGAGTCGCGAGATTCCTGCAAAAAGCGCACTGTCTCGTTTCGTTCCACCGGAGGGATTCCATTGTCACATGTCGTTGTTGGCAATGTTTTCTGGATGTCACTTCCTTGGTTCGATGACAGGGAACGAGTCGTTGTCTAAGGCAATGTAGCAAATCGAAGATTCTGGATTTTCTGTTACATTTAATGGAAGATAACGATAGACTAACATAAGGAACTTTAGAGCCTACAAAGCAGGGAAATATTGTGAAAAAACGCTTAGTTGTCATTCGCACATTTATTTTTTATTCTTGAAGTAAAGCAAAAGTTGATAAAAAGAACCCTATTTCTGGTAGCTAAATCACTACGCTTCGTGGGCTCAGATTTCAACGAGCAGGTCTAAACATCTCCGTCAAAGATGTTGAACAACAAGGACATTGCTATTGAGATGTCCCAGTCAAGGACGTTGGCCTGTTCCTGACTCAATGGTCTTCAAAGCGTCAAATAAGTACCTCCAATAGATATGAAAGTAGATAGAATCCACTAAAATAATTTCTTGGGAACAAACCAGATTGTATAACAGCTGATCTCCATGATCGAACAAACAATAAATAATTGTTACATCTTTTTTTTTAAACACCCTGATAAATGTAGAAGTAGAGGAATATAAATGAACTGCTCTCTCATAAACTCAAATGAATCGTTGGATCTGTTGAAGCGACTGCTCTCATGCTTTATTTTATTTAATGTCCCATGCTATAAATTGCATCTTCATAAACATACGTAAACTCATAACATCTCTAACGCTCAGTTCAGCCAGAGAGTAAAAACCGTCCGCACACTTCCGGTCACGTGGGCCAGAGTGCAGAAACCGGAAAAATATGCTCTCGCGCTTCTCGTTTTGCCATCCAAGCAGATCTGTTAATCATCGCTTAACCGATGATACCCAAAACCTACAATTCCGGCCTCCGACCAACTGCAGTTCTTGTTTGCCGCGACGAGTGTTAAGTGTTTTCTGACAGGTCGTATAAATTCCACTGCAACACTCACTTGTTCGCTAACACCGCGCACCTGTGCGTTCCAACAACTTGCACCGCCAACTCGTCCGGACCTCCGCAACGAATGCGTTTACCGAATTGTTGGTTTATCTTTTGCTTGCGTTTATAAATTATCATTCTTTTCGCAAGCTCTCGCCAAACCGCGAAGAACTGGTGCGAGCGCACGCGTTTCATTGACGAATATATTAGACAGAGCGCCCTGTTTGGTCGCTTTTTTCACCGGGCCGCATGTTTGTTTATGTCATATGCAATGGGCGGAGGGGGCATGTGAACGAAAGCCTCCCCAGGAAATTAAAACAAAAGTTTTGCTCACCGTTGGTGCTTGGTGGGCAGCTTAAGCGCACCCAAAAACAAACACTAAACACCTCAAATGTCGACGATCGTTTGGCGAGAAGGCGTCACGCTCCTCCCTGCGTAGCGGCGGCCTTAGAAATAGATTTGAAATTCTAATTAACAGCCGCCAGAAAGAAGGTAGCTCGTTGCGTTGATTGCCGGAGTAACGCCTCCCGCTACTGGTGCCGCGGATTAACTGTAGCTTGTCGTTCGAGCGATCTCGTCTGCTGTTCGAGTGGTCCAGTTGGGTCTAAGATGCGTCGTCTTAACGGTCACTTGTCATGCGGGAGATGGCTCTGTGCACCGCCGGACAAACCGTACTAAATCATAACTCCATTCCAGTCACACCTTATCTGGCTGCGTTTGCTTTCGTGGATCAGTGCATTCCGAGACCATTTCTTAGGATGAGCTTTACTTCTTCCAGGAGCGTGGTTGCATCTTGCGAAGCTAGCAAAATGGCGTGACTAAGACGAATACTTGTAACAAATTTAATCACATTCAATTACAATTCATGAAGATAGAGAAAGAGAGAGATAGAAGGAGAGAGAGGGAAAGAGAAAGAGCCTAATGACTCACTAATCATAATATGTTCTTATTAAGAGCATTGATCTTTGATAACATTCTAGGGAAATTTAAAACTTTTAGTAATCACGGACAAAACATCATCCAAATGCATTATAGTCTGATTACTATTTCTGAGTTATTCCTTATGGTGGCTATTTTTTGACAGTCCGAAATGTGCCTTAAGTAGCGACACATCAAGTCATTTGCTATAAAGCTGCTTATATTCCACAACCCGTTAATTACCCAAGAATGATAACTTCCCAATTTCACTTCCATTGTCGCCTGCCATTTTCTAATCAACTCCTCTTCGAAACCCCTAAAAAAACGAGTCCAAACAACACGCGACCATTTAACAATTCAATTTAACTGTCATTTTTCACGCCTAGTCTAAAGTGCTTCAAGTATTTAGCAAACACTGGGAAACAAACCTCCCATCGTCTGAGCAAGAGAAAAGGCAAAAAAACGACGACGACGCGTAAAACGCCTCCGATCGAAACCTGACACTTTCTCCGTGAAAAGCACCGTGCACGTGAGCCCGCGTTGTGTTGGACTACCGGAACGATTCCAGGAGCGTGCGTCAAACTGGCTTCGGCGAGTTTTTGCCCTCCTGCCTCTCAGGAAAAATCTTTCGTAACGCAAGAAGAAACAAACCCAAAAAAAAATTCGTTCAAGTCCTCCGTCCCTTCACAACTTTGGTTAAAGTCTTCCCTCACCACGGCCAAAGTCAGTAACCGGAGATGAGTTCGATTCACCGTTGGTGGTTTGAACATTCTTGCCCGGTCCTCCCTGCCTTGGGTGATCCTGAGCATAGCTTCCGGTCAGGGCAGAGCGAGCCGAATGAATTAGTGTTTCAGGGCGGAATGGAAAGACAAAAAATGGCAACCCACCCTCGTGGACGCAACGAAAAGCCACAAGCATTTTCATGGATTATAAATTCATGGCTAATATTGGCGGTGCTTGACGGATGCCTCGTCTGATGGTGGGCTATAGGGGGAGCAAAAACAAAAAAGGACACCCGTGGCAAAATGCGACCAAGTGGGGAGATTTTACATGAATCACTCCGAGCGCATGTTTGTATGTAAGCTGTGTGGCATGATGGTAGTGGCCACCATCTTCGATGAGCTATTTAGCTAGGGTGTGGCTTTGCGTGCAGAAAAAAAATTAAACAGGAAAGTTTTTCTTAAGCTTCTTGCTTGTCCTGACTACTTACTGTCCCTTCAATCTTTTACTCACGTGGCTCGCGATGAATGTCCACGAAAAAAAAAACCGCTTGAATAAAATGCAGCAGCGCAACGATCGTTGTTAGGATTTCACAGTCAAGAAAGGAAGTTGAAAGGAATGGGAGAGCGAAAAAAAGTTATCCCATCTGGAATTCCGACGACGACTGGCGGCGACGGGAACTAACTTTTGCTCTTTCTTCCGAATGCAATAATTAGTATTTACATCTTTTTATCTCTAATGGCGCAATGTTTAATCTCGCTTCGACTCACGCTAACCAACCGGCTAGGGGACAAGGAGCATTAACATGGTCCAATCTACTTCCTGTCCCAGCTGGCGGCTTGTGACTGTGACGTGAAGGAAGTGATGGCTAATGACTTGTGGATGGTGCGGACGGTATAGCTGGTGGTTCTCACTTTCTTCTTGAAATCTTCGAGAAGCTTCCGTCTTCCATAAGGCTCAAAATACGATGAAATGTACCGCAGAACACTTTGCTATCGAACAGAATCGATTATAATCCACGAATTTTCAGAAATGATGTCTTATTCTAACCTCAAGGATGCAGGATTGCCTACCCAGCTAGTAGACCCAAAGAAATAAGCTAGTAATAGCTTGTAGATCCAAAGACGATGAAGAATAAGAAAGCAGCCGCCTTTAGTTTGTCAGAGTTTCATGTGTTGATTTTTGAATGATCAAAATGGTCACTTGTGACGGACTTGTGTGAAACTCGCCCGGCGGACCCGGTAAGGCGAGAAGGCAATTTTAATAATTCCACTGACAGCCTTATTTACAGCGTGAGACGTTTATCCAGAGCACCCTGCTACATCCCTTTCACGGGTTCGTGTTGTGTGAGCCACGTGAGCTTCAGCTTCATTGATCCACTTTCAATGGGTTTCTTGGCTCTATCAAGTTGCTAACTTAATTTTGATCACTCGCCGGTGCCACGCGATCCGCGCTAATTCCCCAACGATGTCCCGACAAACTTGTCAACCGCGAGTCTCCTCGTCCACGGTCGACGTCCACCAACCGACACGTCCCACCGGCGGTGGAGGAGAGGGACCAAACCAATTTGTGACTCATGTCACATGTTTTATATTTCGCATAAAATATAAATTTTCCTTCTATGATTTCCTTCACACCGATGTCGCCGTCTCCTGGCGCAGGTCAATCTTTGCGCACCCGTGTGCCGCATCGTGAGGTGTATGTTGTCGGGAAGTTACGTGGGACCGCGACGCAGATGAGACGTAGAAATCACGATCCGCACCGTAGCGCTACCGCTTTTGATCTGCATCCAATAAATCATGCGGATAAATCTGATTTAATTGGATTTCATCTTTCTGGTCGTACACATGTACACAATAGATGAGAGGGATTTGATAAGTTTGCACGTCGCCGCACGGCTTCTGCTCTTGGCAGGGCTGCTGGGACTCGTCTTAAGACGCCCCTGAAGACAGGGACTCTCGGAAGAAACCGCCCGGGACACCTTGGTTGCCCTCCCTTATCGCAGCAAACCAACCTCGGTCTGACCATCGCTCGCATATGGGTCTGTCCACCCCTGTGTGTCATGTGATGCGTCGCGATCAGCATCGAGCTTCGAGACTCGATGATTGTGGTTTGAATTTAAAATCACGATCCCCATTTCAGTCCAGTGACCGGCTCTTTGAAGGTGAAGAAAGATCGCTATCGGATGCGGGTGCGACTTTGCTTCGTGCCGGCGTCCCCGAAACGATTGTATCCGACATCCAACTGGCACGATGACTCACGCCCTGACCACGCCGAACAACTTTCGAACAGAAGATGGCTGACTACGAAGTCTCGAACAGTCTTCAAACTTCAATAAATCAATTGCAGGCGTAAACGTTTTCCCATCGCACCTTTTCTGTCATATTTTGACGGTGGCGTTACTGCCATCGTTCCCAGTGCCGGACGAGAAATTACCAAAGATTTATTTTTCGCCCGTAAAACACCCAACCGCGACCGGGCCGGGCTTCGATTGATGATGGTCTCCATTTTTGAGTCATCACCATTGCTTTGTCCCGTGTGTCACTCGGCCAGTGTTTTTACGGCGCTAGTAGAAGTTGACTGATGTTTGCCCGTTTTATATCACTTTCAAGCAATCCACCAACAGCGCAAGACCAATAGGTTAGTGAGAGAGCCTCTTTTACGAGCCGAAAAATTTATAATGAGAAATTTCAACGTAAATAATCAAATTTTTGTTTCTGCCTTGTTTTTGCTGGACGGCTGGGCCGCTGTACGTACGCTGCTTCTTCTTCCTGCTTCGCCTTTTCCGAAGCGCAAACTTTGGAATTAGGAAAAAGAGATGGTAAATTTTATTGCGACTTTAATTGAAATTCATTCACGATGGTGCGCGATGGTCTCGGGAACCTGTCGGGGTGTTATGTCTTTCGTCTTCAGGTCACTTGACGGGTACGAGGCGCGAACGCAAATACCGAAATGGGTTTTCGACTTTTCGTGGAGAGCAGGGACGAGCGAGTGGGGCGGAATATAAAATACAATCACTTATCTTCGAAAAGATGCCAAGCATCTAGACTAACTAACATAGGCGGTGCAGACGGTGACATTAGCCGAAACCTATTTTTTTCCCGAAGCTCACAACAACAAAAAAGTACCAACGAGCGGATCCGGGAACAAGCGACCATGCGGGCAACTAGCCAACGAGGGAAGCTATAAAAATTAATCTCCAAATGACTTCAATTGATGTATGGTGTGTAAGTGGCCTCGAGTACCGTCGCTCCGAATCCTGTGCCCTCCGAACTTGCCGAGAAACGTGCGTTGAGAAGATCCATAAATTTATCTAAAATACATTAGACAACCGAGGGCCGAGAGTCGGATGGCTAGGTTTCCTTTCAACTACCGTCCACCAAGCGGATGAAGTGACATTCTGAAGCTCAAAAACCATAATAACCATACGCAACAGCAAAAACAAAGCAGGGATAGACAACACAAGCAGGAAACAAAAAGAAACCCGCCGGTAATCCGCCTTCGACGCTGGCCCGAGTTACGATTTCTCTAAGCGTAAGCGTCGAAATAAAAACAAGTACTTGCTTGTCATCATAAATATATCAAAATATATTTTAAATTTAATTAATCCACATCACACACTTTTCTGCCCCTCAAGCAGTCTCACAGCGGCTCAACCAAAAAGCAACCAGGGCTTGACTGGGACCGCAGATCGACATCGGAAAGTGGACGATCGTTCCAGAGAAATCCATAAAACCGCCACTACCATCGCCAGGAAAAACAAAACCCAAACAACCGTCCTGGTTTATGTACGCGCACTTTGCCCGGGAGAAAAGAGCTTAGAAATCGAGACGTTAGACAACAAAAACCGGGCGGAATTATTTCACTTAACTTCACTCTTTCAAGTACTGCTGGAGCTATCCGCTTCATCCCGTTTTGCCACACACGCCACACGATCGTCGCTGGATGGCGGCTTCGGACGCTCGATCTCGATCTGGAATTAAAGATGGAATAAACTTTTATTGCTTCGTCGTTTTTGGTTCTTGCGGGTCTTGAGAGCAACTTCCTGCAATACCTGTGCGATTGCTTCTCCGGCGCGAGTTAGAACTTTTCTGTTTTGTTTCAAGACACTCACCAGCATCGAACCGGTGATCTACAATTTTTAATGTAATGGGTCGTCTTGTGCTTTTTGTTTGAAAACAAACCGCTAAAATGCCCGGTCCGGCATCGCATTATTGATGCCTCACTATCTTCCGAACGGCGAGGATCGTTGGTTAATTGACTTCAATTCCTAGTACAGTTTGGCCGTCGGAAGAGTGAAACCCGTGAGGTGTTTAGGCGATGCCATTAAAACGAGGTAAGCGTTAAAATGGTCAGTTTGGAGATTAACACCGGCATGGGAATAGTATTGGAGCGGGTTCTCTTTTTGAGGTTTGTTAGAATATTTTCCATTGGGCATGGAAGGTAGTCGGCCAGACGTTATGATAGGGTAGTTTCTCTCTTGCTGTTTTGTTACCTTTAGGGACCACCTCAAGGATCTTAGAAACCGATTCGGAATCTTTTGTCAGCCACTATGTATTGTATGCGTATAAAACTACCGCGAGGAAAGTGCTGCCCAGCGTTGAATACTATCTCCAAGGTCCTGGTGAACCTATTGAAGGGATTTGAAATCGATTACTTCACAGACATCTACGTCCTTATAGCTCATTTATAATATTCTACAGTTTAGGATTCTCTTTACTTTTTACCTGGTTGCATTACATCCAAGTGCTCTGAATTGGAGCGACTGATTTCTCATCAACTCTAAAACTATTTACGCCTAATCGCACGCTTGTCTCTAATTAACTAATTAGCAATGACATCATGCCTCCAGCCGTTCGTTGTACACAGCATCGCCTTCTCAATGACGATGTCTTCGGTTGCGTCAATTCTGGTAAAACCTGTCTCGAACAAAAGTCAATCGAGTCGATTGCATTCAATCTTTTGTTCAAACACACCACCTTCACCATCATTACCAGCACTTTAGGTCGATGAATTTGCTAACCTGTCCCGAATGTTGCCCGGAGCCAACCCAGAGCTGGCTGGCAAACCGCACACACAAATTAGTCTAGGTTAACCACCACAATCACAGCATCATTTCCCCGTAATACGCAGACACAGAGGAAAAGAGGCGCAAATCGACACCGACACGATAACGATCTTCTAATCACATTAGGAAAATTTAACCAATCTATATGCAAACAGGGAAAAGTCAACGTCCACCGTGTCCCGGCGCCGCCGTCTTACGGGTGGATATCGATTCCTCGGAAGTCACCGTGTATACTGCAGCACCGTTTCCACCTAGCACATCCGGTGTCTTTTTCATTGGATGCCTGTCTCTTATCGTTGCCGGCTCCGGTTCTAGCGTTTATCATTTGAATTTGTTTGGCCGTACAGTGTTATGACGTTACGCCCTGAAGGTGGTTTTCCCGCACCACAATTATGATGCTTCCGGACGTGGGTTTTCTTTTCGGAAACCTTCCCTACATCAAAATCTAAACGCTTTAGATACGATCCGTGTGTCTTTTGCCTCGCTTCTCTCTGGAACGTTTGAAGGAAAACTTATTTTTCTCTTCCCTTGGTCCGGGGGTTGATGCTTACTCAGGCAGAGTTCGCCCCAAACCTCAGACCGAACTGCTGATAGCAAAATAATCAAGGTGTTCAATTTGTTTAGAATTACTTTCCGGAACTGGATTCTTGTGGAAGCGAAGAGCGAGCGTAGGATGGGATGAAAATCTGTCGCCTTGCTCCTGTCGCCGTGGCTTCTGTCACACCAGTCTACTTTCACCTCCAACCAGGTCCAATCAACAGGTGGTTCATTTATTGGTTCTGTCTTATTAAATTATGAAACATTGATGATAAAAGCTTTTGATAAGTGGTTTTCCTTTCACGCTAGTCTGGTGGCCGTATGCCGCTTCTCCCTTTCCACCAGCTGTGCCTGTGTGCCCCGGGGTTGGAATTTTGTAAGTTTAGTAATCTTGAGCAAGGCGAGAGCGACGTGAAGTTTCCTTCGACGACCCAACGGAACCCTTTCATGCCCTCTAGGAGGAGGCACCTTTGCCGAGCTCCGGCTCGATACACGAGCGCATTTCACAGACGCATTCGAGAGACGGAAAACTTTTCCTACCTGATGGCGGTTTGTGCGAATCCTTTCCCCGTGGCCTTGTCGCGGTTTCGCCGAACGGTGGGTTTGAATCTTACCCATGCTACCGGAAGCCACGCTGGAAGTGCACGGCTTTGGTCGATTGTGAAACGGTGGCAAATACCTGCCAAACAAGGGTGGTTCAAAAGAGAGAGCGAGAGAGAGAACGAGAGACAGGAGCAAGTTTTCTTATGCTATTAGACACAATTTGAACCAAGATTTCTGTTTGTTGATAAAATTATCGAGCGAATTCCGGATGAATTATTGCACTTTCATTGTTTCTCCACCCATGTGCACACACGCACACAAACATACGCTAATTGAATTCCGGTTGCTGAAGGGCAGAAAGACAAAGGGAACGAGACTTTGCAATGAGTTTGGAAGCGATTGAAATTTCATCAGCTGAGATGAATGAGAAAAAACGTTCCGTGGTGCTTGACGATTGTTGTCTAAACTAATTGCAATCACATCAATGTCACGAAGAAACTCTCCCATCGATGAGCAAAGTCAGAGCATTTTTACGGAAAAATTGTCCTCCGAGAGCTTGCACAAGTCGTGTTGAACAAAACCAACACATTAAGCAGCGTTGGCTGGAACAAAAAGTGGTAAAACAAAACATCCCCTAATTCCCGGTGGTAAATATTAACCCTTCTAAAGTCAAGATATCTTACCACTGAGAATCCTTTTTTGTGTCCTTTTTTTGCTGAGTCTCCCTGCCTCAGGATGCGTCCCAGTTCACCCTTTTACGCTCTGCAGCTCGTCTGCACTGCTGCTTGTAATACCATCCGATACACGTCTGATTAAGCACGCAGAAGGAGGGAAATTCGGTGGTTTTTCCTTTCGATAACTCCCGCCTCCTGGGTGCCCACCGACTGCAAAAACCAGAGACCAGACGAGGGCAATAATTTTACATTAGATGCTTCTTTTATCCACTGCCTCCACTCCACCACGCCGTCAGAGGCAGTCCCGATCGGTGTTTAATAAAATATAGTTTCTAATGTATGCAAATTTAGTCTGTTTAATTATTAGGGATGCTTTGTTCCTTCGCGTCGGGTGCGCGCCTCACTTTTCCGTCGGTTTTCCTTCTCAGTTCTTTTTTTATTCTTGATGATACCGCGACAGCATCCCATGGTCCCTGGTACACGGTTTTTCCGTAGCGTTGATCGTAAATTATGCTTCTCAACCCTTTTTTCCCTGGCTGCCTGCGAGCGCGCGAGTGTCGCGAGATTTGCGTACGGTAAAGGGTGGTGCTGGGAGCGTGTCTGTGTGTGTGTGTGTGTGTGGCCGAACGTCGGCACTAAATGTTTATCGGCGTTTGAACAGGAAGCCGAGAAGATGGGATAGGAATTTTTATGGCCCGTCGTCGGTAGACGGCCGTCGCTTATCAACGGTATGGAAGAAACTGCTCAGGATTTCTGCAACCGAACGCGTATGTGTTGCGAGCTGATGAGTCGGTGGGAGGGCCGGAAAACGGGCGATTCTCGTTCTGGTTTTGTCAGGCAACGTACTCCCAACTACTCCCTCCATGCACCCTTCAGGACACCGAAGGACGAGGGAAAGGATTCATCGCCCACGAGCGAACGCGCGCACGCCGAAAGCCGGAGGTGAATGAGTGTGATGGTGTTTTGTTTCGGGAGATAATTTTTTATGCATCGAATATAAATAAAGTCAGGATGTGTAATTAAATTCTGATCCCACTCTCGAGCACACGCACACATACAGACACACCCTATTCGCCACACGATGAGTTCTGGGCCACACGGTGTTCCGACCACGAGCAACGCCTTCTCGGGTCGTTTGGGCAGGAATAGCCGGGAAAGGGTTGCAAATCGATTTGAAAGTTTTCGAAAAGCCGGGATTTTGAATGCGTTTTAGGATGTTGGATTCGAGCTTTGTGGGTGAAGGGATAACCAAAGCCATGGGGTCGATGGTGAGAGAGAACGATAAATTTTCTCCGCAGGCGTTGAATAAACTGTGAAATTGATCGGGAGTTTAGTGGTGGTGTTGTTTTCATAGGCGCAGATAGTAATTTAGTACTTTGCCATTACCCAAAACCAAGAAGGAATATGCTGCCTCGTTGAAGTTGGTGTCGATGAACTTCTGAATTCTTTGGAAAGCATTATCTTTTACCTTACTCTGGACATACTGAGTCGTTCGTGTCGTCCGATTTCTTTCCGATTGATTTTCGTCTCATTGTAGCTTGATGGTCTTCGAAAGCCGAAATAAGAAATGTATCACAACATTTCATGCAATACAACTAATATAAACACATAATAGGGAATTTCACAGGACTCTTATGTCTAGAATATCACCAAAAGGGATATACATGGTTGCTTATACATTCTAAACATATCTTCTTGACAGTTGAATTCAAACACAGCAATTTAGCACCCAATCCAAAAAAATGTGTCTGATCTTAATGTGATTATATGCCGAACCTTCAGAGGACTCGTCAAACGTCTTTTTGTGAATATTATATAAATGTGCCTTCCAAGATTCACCAGCAATTCTTTAAGCAACTCGTCTCTGCACACTCGTCATATTAGCTTGGAGAAAGTGTCGGTAATAAGGCTGTTGTTTTGTGAGGAAAAGACTCGTTTTGTCCACCATTCGTATCGAATGAATGATTTCTCCTTGTCAAGGTGTACAATCAAGCCGTGCACATTACCATATCCACCACAATGGCGCAGTTCAATGATATTCTTCAACCCGACCTAAAACCGTGACAATTTCACTTCGCCCGCCTACATTTTCCACCCACAATGGAGGGAAAATTTAATTTTCCGTCGAATTACACCATCGATGAGGTGGTTGCGGGTGTACCTCGGCTTCGGTTTTGTGCCATTCATCGAACCGGGCCCGTTTCCTACTTCCACTGACGCATTACACCCAGACAATGACACCAGAAAAACGCCAACATGATTACCGATTGTCAACGGGCGCGTTCGGTTCAACACCGTCCGCCCGAAGATGATTTGCTTACCCTGCTGTTGTAGTTGTTGTGGCTGTTCATAACTCACTGGCACGGCAAATGGCGATAGGTTCGTCCCCCTTGTTCCGCGCTTCTTTGGAGCCTCCCACCCACCGACCAGCCCTTGAGGGCAGCGATCTTCCAAGCCCAAGATGGCAGTTACAGGTGAGTTGGCTGAGCGCACGTCTCCGGTCCGCTCCGGTGACAGTGGCTCGGCAACTACCTTCGCTTCACTGCATCGAACAGTTGTTGACTTCCTTTGTCGCTGCGATTACATAATGATTATTGTTCTTTTTAATTGCTGTCACAAAGCCATCCCCCACCGATCACCCTGGTCGGGGACTTGGTCGGGGAGCAGATAAGCGGAGCGGCCGCAGGCAGGGGTCTAATGCGTGCTGAAGAAGTCATGACCGGCCTGTTCCGAGGCTTCCAGATATGAGCAAGCAGTGAAGCAAGGATGAAAGATGCAGTCGCTGTTGGGCCGGAGCAGCACGGCGAAAGGGTAATACGCCGCTGATTGAACGGTCTATTGCATCCTGGCCGTTGGCTGGGTGGACCATGCGATCCAGGTGTCTTTTTTTGCCCTTCGTCGTTCTTTGATTTATCAGGCTCGAATTACGCGGTGTGCTTAGGCATGCACCGCCATGCTGCGATGCGTGCAGGGGCATCAAGACTACGTGAGCATCGGCTGGGTGCCAGTGCCAGTGGGTCTCTCCAGTGAAGAGAATTTTTGAAGTGGAAAATTCAGCATTAATTTTCCTTCCCTCAGCGCTTCATGCTCGTCAAGGGAGTTCGGAACCGGGGGGACAGAACCAACGAGGGTACGTTGTCATCATATCCGGCGAAGTGACATTAAAAGACGCAGTACACAGGTTCTTTTCTTGCCCGGCTGCCTGCGGTCGACCAGAGTAATCGTTATGATTTGTACGATTTTTAGAAAGAAACGAGAGCACGGAGCTGCATTGTCGATGTTTACCGAGGAATGCCCGGCCGAGCAAGGCGGGAAGGGTGATTGCTGTCAGCGTGTGGACGGTGGTGGAGCGGCGAGTTCCTTCCTGACAATGGCAATTACCAATGAGCGGGCGCGTTCCACCGAACGGTTGGATGGGCGCATTGATGGCCGACGGCCTCACAACTCACACACACACACACTCACACACATTCGCAGACACGCAGACACGTCGCAGTCACAATGAACACGATGATCAACGGTCTGATGATGACAATCAATGACGATTATGCACCTCGGACGCAGCAATCTGTCATTTGCCATTCAATCCACCTGTTGGAGCCGAGGCCCTGTCCCTTGCCACGCACGGTGGATGCACTTTTCCGATGCGTCCACTGCACCGCAGCAGTGGCATGCCGTGACGCACTCGGTGAGCTAATTACACCTAGAACACTGATATTCGTCGACAGCTCGTGGGCTGGGTCAAACCCCCAACCGTGCGACGCCCAATGTGAAGTGTTTATCGTGAAGGTGTTATTAATATCATTAGTGGCATTTCTTCCCAACCGGGTCCCAACGACGCAAACCGGCCAACACTCTTCTGTGCCATTGCTACCAACCATGCGCAACTACACCAGGAAAGAGGAAGAGGAAGAGAGAGAGAGAGGGAGGCGAAGGGTGGCCGGTAGGAAAAACATCCGACACTCAGAGTTCGACGACGAACTCCCTGCCGACCGCCTTATCCTTATCATGGCCGTTCAATCTGCCAACTCTCGACGAGTTCTCGACGCCCGACGAATGCGAACGCCATCCATCGGTGGTGTATATAAATTAGTAATTATTGACAAATGACTTGTTCTCCTGGCGGTTTATTCAGATATAAATTTGAAATGCTTTGATGCGTTTCGTCATCTTGATCTGATGTGGTGGCAAAACACAGACGCTCCCCAGCGCTCAGACAGCTCTTTTTTTCTCATATAGTCGTAGGTTTCGTTCGCAGGTTCCATAGAGTCACCAGAACTCGGCAGGTCGCTGTACTCTTTGGGAGCCCGGGTGGTGTGATTTCTTGGTTTTGTGCTGCTTCTCCGTTGAACGCAGTTGAACCGTACTAACCCGTTGGTGACCTGCCGTCGATGGTTGTGGGACTCTTGATGAAGAAATTACTGAACTCCTCCGACACGGCAAACCAACCGCAACGCGTCGAATGTAAACGAAATGGGGAGCAAACAAACAAAGACAAGAAAAAGCCACGCGGAACCAGAGCACCGTGACCACAGAACCAATTTTGCCAATGGCGTTGATGAATTTCCTCCACGAGTGCTTTGACAGTTTGGCGTGATGGATGGAATTCCGAAAATCGGTGTACATTTGATTTCCATTAAATGTATGATTTATGAGACTGAGTTGGGACTCGCGTCGCAGCCGTGCGTTACACTAATTTGGGGCATATTTTTAGACGAACCTTCAACAATTCATTCTAACGAAGGTGGCCAGCAGAAGTCGCTAAGTCTTTGCACATTTGCTTTGCCATTCGCAAGGTTCAGAATTGCGTTTTCCTTAAGATTTCCCGCAGACCAGTCACTCTAATTACAATTCGAGAGCACATTAGTTGCTGCGGGCATCATCGATAAGAGATGAAAGCAAGAAACATGAACCGACGTTCGTCCGATTTGCCGACCAAAAAAAAATCTCCAAGTTCTGCAAATGGACAAAGCAACACGCAGCACGCACACGCGAAACAAAAACAAAACATCGCGCACGACTACAATTTCTTTACCAGACACCAGAGCGACTTCCGACAGCTAACAAATAAATTCATTTATTTCCCCAGTAATCAGCAAATCTGGAGGAAAAATCTGGATGCAAATGAAATTTTAATTAATTTTTTTCTTTACTTGCTCGCACACTGCTAAATGCAGTGCTTCATTCCCGTCCGACCCAGCCGACCGCTCCAACAAACCGGCTCGAATGTCCTCACGACGCTGTCACGACGCTGCTGCTGGATGCTGCCAGGGACCTCTGGCCAAAAAGGAAAGAAAGGAAAATCCCGGACCATGGCCACCAACCCATGCGGGTTTCAGGATGCGTGTTGGTCAAACTAGCGAAAAATGGAAAATGGAATCTTTTCCTGATGACCTAACGACTTCGAAACCCCGTGCACAAGGAAAGAACTTGACGGAGCTGACGGGTTCTTCGGATGCGCGCGGTCGCGAAAAAAAAACCCTCAGAAAATACTCCCCTAGACCGTGCTTCCGTTCCGTGCATTGGGTGTGCTTTCTGCTTGCTCCCATTTTCCCTGCCCTCGTGCCCGCTAGTGTCCGCTTTTCCGGCTGGATATTAATCAAAGTTTGAATATGGCGGGAAGTAAATTAAGAGCATGCAGCCAAACGGCTACGGCAGAGTGCAAAAAGAGGTACACCGGCAGCGATGGCAGCGGCAAGATAAGTTAAGTGATTTCCTTGCCTGTGCAATCGTTGGGGATGTGTTGGTGCGACGATTAACGTGTTGTACTCGTGGTTGGTGTTTGGGCGAGGGGGAGGCATTTTTCCTCGGCAAGATTTAAATGCTCGAACGTACGGGGAAATACATCATCCTCAGCTGCCCGTAGGCAAAGTCTTCGAGCGAAGTGACGTTCACACGAATCTCCAATTTGGGTGACAGCTCCCTCTTTCATCAGCGTAATGTCCCCACCCGTTGTTCGCTGCACATCCGGCCAGGTTGGCATTGGGTGAAATGATCCATTTTTTAATTTCTTCGTTTTAATTATTTGCTCTACGCCTCATCTCCTGCGACCGTGTTGTGCGATACAAACGCAAACGCATTCCGGTGCGCCGAGTAGGGCGAGCACCGAAATCATAGAATGTCATCGCGGCGTTGATGAATTGTTTCGGCAAACGGCGTTATGCGGAATTGAAACAATTCCCAGGCGCTATCAGAGCTTATCCCATGCCGATGCGTGTCTTGCGCTTCACCAAGAACCGTCCCTTCGCCGGCCCTTGCAGGCAAATTGGCCCAATGTGTGGGATGTGTGGGGATGGGATGGAGCGCGCCGGGAGTCGGGTGGGATTGATGGCATGGGCTACATGGGCCTGTGGCGTAGCATAGGCAAACATCAAACGCATGTCGACTCGTTTTCATCCAATGCAGAACGAATGTGCTCGGGCGAGATGTGATTCTTCCCATCTCGGGAGACACGGCTCCACCGGTAGGTGTGAGGCTGAAGATGGAAAACATGTTGGCGCCACGGGTTGGATCATGTTTGCACGAAATTCTTCGAATGTAACATAGAACTCCGGGAAAGGCGACGTGCAGCAGGAGCAGCAGCAGTGGTACCGAGTGCCTCCAAAAGATTGTACCTGGGCGCATCGTACTTTTTATTTATATTTACCTGCGCATCATTCCAAGGGCCTGGTGACCACGGTTGGCTCGGTGCGTGCGTGGCCACCTCCATGAGTGAGTGAAACTTTTGTTTTCTTTAAATTACTGCACAAATTGCGTTTATGTGTGATCGTCGCAGAGAAGGAAAGGTAAATTATTCCTATTCGTCGCTGTCGTCGTTGCGTTGTCGTCGCGGTTCTGATTCTGCATATTCTGAACGTTTTTCGCTGTTTTTTATTTTGTGCAGTGTGCCTTCGTGTCATTGTGTTTGTGTTGCTGTCGCAACGTTAAGACGCTTCTCACACTTGTAATGCTGAATGCAGCGAGCGATGAAACTGGAGACGGAGTCCAATAAAATCTGCGTCAGTGCCTTATTGAGAGGAACAAAAGATGTTTTCGTTTGATTGACGTAGATAATTTCTTTCGTCAAAAGACGTTATACTTTTTGTTCTGAATGTTTTATTTCTTTTTTTTTATAGTAAGATTGTCAAAAAGGGTTTAAATGGATGTAAAGAAGACCAACGAAAATAAAAAAAATAAAAGAAACAAACAAGTTCATATAAGAATGATAAATAAACCAATGCGACAATGAAGCGATAGACAAACACATTAATTTTAAAGAAAATTGAATTAAGGGATGGAATGTGAAAAATATTTACAGGTCAAACAGAGTCAAACAAGATACAACAAGATAGAACAATACAGATATTCCCTCTCTCTCTTCTTGTCGTAGCGACCTCTTAGGTCATGCCGCCATTTCTGGCTTACTGAACCTAATGATACCACGTAGTAGTCAGTCCACCATAGATATTATTCTGTTCGACCAATGTTCAGTACTACACAGAAATAAACTCCAGTAGATACAGTCAGAGAAGAAACTGATCAAAGTAAGGATATAATGAAAAAATGAAAATATGGAATAATTCCATTAAAAAATAAATAAATTCAAACAACCAACTAAACATTAAACAAACGCAAACGCAAACGGGTGCGTGTTCAGCACCTTCGCCACCACAGCTGGGCAAATAAATAGCGAAAATGCTAATAAAATTAGTCCCCTTTCCGGCACTGCTCGGTGCAGTGCTGTCCCAATCGCACGGCATAACTCATCAGGAGTCCATCTGACACATTGATAAAGCTCGGAGCAACAACAAAAAAATATTAGAAACGATACCACCGTCCGATACAGTCCCCGGAACTAAGCCGCACCAATTTCGATATGGTCACTAGTCATGCGACGGGTTTCGCAGCGAGTTTGGGTGAGTTTGATTCCACATAGAGCCCTGTTCCGAGCCGAGCAATAGTGATTTTAGAAATTCATATGATTTTTATAATAATTACAAAAAGCCAGCAACAGCCACGACGGTCGGCCGTAGACTGTAGTGTTGTTTTCATTTATGGCGATAATTTTTACGATTTCGTCCTTTTACCGCCGTACGTCGTGGTGATTTTACGACAATTTGAAAAGCACTAAAATCTCCACCCATCCACCCATTCGCCCGCCGTGTTTGGGAAAGGGACGGGTCCCTATCCTTTAATTCTCAACCCTCTACCGCAACGGTGGTGGCTGGTGGCCCACGCATTCGCGCTACCTTTTTCGGGAAGGTACACTAATAAAATATTCAATTATACACTTAATCTTACCTTTTCGCTCACATCGGGTGGGTTCCGGTAGGGTTTGCATGATGTTTTTATTCGCTAGTGGTGGGTCTCCATCTGCCATGCATGTGGAAAGCGTGGCACTGCCTGGTGCGTGGTGGCCAAATTTCCGAAATGCCCATTAGCCACGACATCCTTCGACGACAGATTTTGTGTGTGTGTTTTCGTGGCGTTTGTTTTTTTGTTTCGTCCCAGCAGAGGGAAATGTTTGCTTTGGTTGAAAGTAAAGAAGAAAAAATAATTTAATAATACCCATAAATCACCCACGTTAATAACTCAACTCACCTGAACGCAAATGTCGCCAACGACATCTCGCGCTGGCCCTAACTCGTGAGGCTCGATGACTTACGGCTTCCGATGGAGGTCGGAAGATTCCACCTTCTTGTAGCCATATTCGTTATCAATTTGAGGGCGTTTGGAAACCTTCTGTTTGGTTTCGAACCATCCGCACGAACCTCCTACGGGTGGGGGATCCTACGCAAGGCTTCAGTTTTGGTGGCCTCAAATTGTCGTGTGCAAAAAACACCGGACGCTCCTGGGTGACAATCGGAGGACTGAAAAACGCTTTGTGATAAATAGCTTGTAGAAAGAGAGCGCTATCCAGGGATTGTCGTGTTTTTGCCCTGGCCATTTATTACTTGGGTTGTGACGAAACACTGACCAACGACTGCATCTTAAGAAGGTTGACCCTCTTCGGATCCAGAAGTTATAGGTCGATGATGTTGGTGAGCATCCGTATCCAGCCTCCAGCTTATTTGCAATCCTCTAATAACCCATTTGGTACGATTCTGCTGAACATCTTTCACGTAGAACGAAGAGACCCAGCAGTAAGCAAAAGACAAATTGTGCATCTTCCTGCATGTTTGCATATTTCTCCGAATAGCCTTCACGGACGATTACCTTGCGCACAGATTTTCGCCGAAACCCATTTACCTACCGCAAAGCGTACGATTCGGACCGCGGACTGGGTCACACGTTTTCGTTTGATGTCCCCAAACCCAACGGCACTACATTTTCCGATATGCTCACCACCGTTCGCGCGCCGCTTTTCGTTGCAAAACCCATCGATCAATGTGTCTCAGTGTGTCGGAACGTTGCAGCATTAACGATCGCATGAAACTTTTCCACACAATTTCTTTTCCAAACATAATTACAATAATTACATGTTAATTAAATGCACATGCACTTTACTCCGCTCAGCACAGAGCCCATGTGAGTGTCAATCGGCAGTGTTTGATTTGAAGACGTTCTCCACTGGAAGATAATTTACAGCAATGTTTGCCGACATTTTCATCGCTTGATTCTGTTTTGCGAGATGAAAGTGTACGGCCAAACACCCGAACGACGGTGGCCAAGGATGGGTGAGATGTTTACCGAACCGAACCAGCTCGAATCGACCGAATGTGTTGGAAAACTAATTGACAGAAATATCTGGCTGATTAATGTATGCAAAATAATGTACTGTGGATAGACGGTTGCTCGGAATAGAACCGGGCTCGTGCTGAAATCCATCGAAATTCGAACCGAGCTACGAACCTGATGCAGCAAAAGTTTGTCCTTTCGTAGGTTAGCTTCTGCGGCTTAGTTTCCAATCCGTGGCCTTTCCCATTTCCCAGAATAGGATGCTGTTGTGCTGCCTCCCAGGAAGGATGCCATCCTTTCCATCCTTTGGCTGCACTTAATTAGAAAGTGAACATAAATTGACTTACAACAAAGCACGCGCAGCTGAATGCCCGAACTTCGATGCAGAAGTTGTGGAAACACACAAAGTTTCAATTTCTGAAGCAAATAAAAACGAACGCCGATGCTCGGCACTGGTTTCGGAGTAGCGCAGTAGCGACGGGGACCTCGTAAAACTGTCAAATTCAAAATACTATAAAAATTTTACGGCCTATCCTACCCTTTGCGTGGCGTGTTGGCCTTTCCATGGTCGTAACCTTTTCCACGGGACTGTTTGAACGCGATCTCGGACGAAATCGGACCATTTCTTTCACGGTGGCGCATGCGGGGCGGAATATGATAATCATAAACATCCAAACCGATGGATATGGATGACACTGTCTTCGAATGTCCTTCGAAATCATCGCCGGAATCCTCCTCGGAAGTGCTACCAGGAAAGGCACCAGCGCAAGGAGCAGAACACTATAAAAATCCTCCGATCTGAGTACGATTTCCGATTCCGAGCCGGCAGGCATCAACAATGTTGGGCCTAGCGGGCGCTTTTCGACCTCCGAACCAGCAGGAGGCTCTAACGCAGCATGACTGCAACTCGAAGAAAGGTCGTAAAAAATGTATACTTTTATGTAATTTCTTGATAAAAACTAAAACCCGAAAACATCACCCACCTCGACCGGCTACCGTCCACGGAGGCTCTAAAAACTCGAATTCAACGATCAACCGGCTGGACGGATCGGAAGCTCGGGAACGGTGGCCACCCAATGTAGAGGCCCCGGCGAAACGACGTAATATTTTACGACGCACGATATCCATCTTCCAGACTCCATCATGCTCCAGAGAGACTTTGCCAGTTCGACAGCGGTGGTGCGGCAGTCAGCATTGGCTTACAAAATCTCTGTTCGTGTTAATTGGATAAGACTTTCTCAATCCTTTCCCGCATGCTGCGAGTGTGGTTGGGTTTTTTGTTTTCTTCGGCTAGTTTTAATTAGACCGATAACCACCCAGCGACTGGTGCGACTTCCGAAAAGTCGTTAGACACACTTGAGGCACACCCAGGCAAAAGGCGGCTTTGCGCCAACCGACGGCCTCTCGGTTGATATCGGCTGCTCTGGTTTTTTATTCGACAAGCCGTGTTCACCTTTATTCCTTAGAACAACAGTAAAGATAACACGTTGGTGGTGACCACCGTAGACGTTTGATAAGAAACTACGTACTTCGAACACGAGTTTTGAAGCTGCTGATTAACTGAAAGTACTTAACGAAGCCTCCTGTGTCGCTGAGCAGCATGGATCCCTTTCATTCCATGCCCGCCAAGAAGTTCCCTTTGGTTTACTTGCTTCCAATTCTTAAGTTGCCAAAAATTTGGTATGAATGTTCTACCCCGCGCCTGTTGCGTGCCGGAATTCCTAAACGCACCGGTAGGGCTAATGTGTTATCCTTTCCCCAAAAACTTCAGCCCCAGTTCTAACGTCATGAACCCCGCAGAACGCGAGCGCGAGCCAAAGCTATGTATGACCTCCTCGACGGTCCATTGTTTGCCAAGAATCGGTGAAATGTGCAAATATTCTAATGCTTCGTAAAATGTGAACCCACAACCTGCGGGCCCGGAGTTCTCGTTCCACAACCATACGCTCGTAGGTTTGCTCGTCGTTCAACCACCCAAACCTAGTAGTTCCTGTTGTTGGGCGAGAGTCGCTTTTGGTGAAATTTTACTCATATCTCCCCCATCCTGATCGAGTTCGTCAACCTGTGCGTAACGGTCATAGGGAGAGAGCGGCCGAACGGAAGCTGTTGCGTCGAGCGAATGGATGGGAAAATATCCGACTAATCCCTCTTGTATGGTCAACCCAACCTCGGCTAACCCCCTCGGTGCAACGGTGCACACGTGTGTACGGCGAAAAGTGCAATGATGATGAAAGTAAACTCCCGTCACCCCCGTCCAGCGAGTGCACGGGGAGCCGGGACTCATCAAACAAACAGGCTGGCAGGCAGGCGTTCGTCGGTGACGACGTACCGTACACAGGATGCCTGACAGGATATGAGCGTTCCCAGTCCCAAAAATCTAGAAAGAATACTCCAAACCGTCCGAAAGGATGCACACTTCCTACTTCGGAAGCTGTGGATGCGTGTTCCTGTGTGTCCAGAGCTCGTACCGCTCCGGCGTGTTCCAGTCCAGGGACGTATTCGTCCGAGACCGCCTGGGCACTTGGTGTGAGAAACAGTTTATAAAACGTACAATTTCATTTAACGCATTCTTTACGATCCACTGATTCCTTTGTAGTGTGGCTCTGGTAGTACCCGGTTCATTTTAGTGACCGAAGAGCAGTCCAGTTTTGTGGACCCAATCCCTGTGTCACCCTGGTAGGCTTCGGCCTGTTGGGCGGACACACGCTTCACCCGTTCTGGTTCGGATCTTGGGGCAATTTGGTGAATGTTTGACCCAAAATTACAAAAATGTCTAAACCTTCGGCCGAGTCCAGCCCCGGGGAGAGCTTTTGGTAAATTGGTCGGTCTGTCGGCTCGGTGTAAGGACCGCAGCTTCCCGAATCGTTTATCTGTTGCTGCATATCTATTTGAAATTTACTCAACATCCGATTGCTATTGGAGCAATGGTTTAGGGACATAAAAATACAAACGGGTGCGCAAATCTAAACTTATCCCAAGCCCTAGTCCTGGTTCAGGTAGCATCCCGCATCGATCGAAAAGCAGAAGGTGTAAAAATGAATGTAAATACCAATAACAAACAACTAGTCAGGGTTATTAGATGGCCAGCATGAACTACAACGACAACAGCCTTCTCATCGGCCATGAAGAGAGCCTTCGACTTCGCTAGCAGAATACTTGGGCCTGGAGTTCGTGTTCGTGGTGGTGGATAAAGCAAACAACAAGCCTCAATGGTCCGGGGCGTCCAGGAAAAGAAGAACCTGTGCCCTGTTTGTGCTGATTGAAAGAATGGAATAAAAGGGTTGTCCTTCCACGACCTGTTCTTCTGATAGATAGGATCCGGGACCATTCCGATCCAGGGCAAATGAACGGATCCAATGCAAACTGAGCATGGCAAGGGCTGCAGGAGCTTGTAAGAAACGCTCCAGTTCTCCTGTGGCCCGTCGCAATTTAGCACACGGGGCAGGGGCACCAGTGGACAAAGGCTGAAGAAAAACAATGATAAGGCGTTTTATTTGCCTTTACCAGCAGTTTGGGATAATAGTTTGATTGCCGGTTGTTTATCCGGCCATGGCATGTGTTTGCAGCTTTGGGCTCTTTATCTATACTTTAATTGAAATTGGGGACTCGCCAGAGCCAGTGTCAGGACTCGTTACAGATGGTAAAATGACAAATCGTTGTTGGGTTGCAGGCTGGAAAAGCTCTGTTCGATTCATAATTCTAGTTTTACGACTTCAACCACAAGGACCGGAATGGAATAATCTACGACGTCGAAATTATGTTGCATGAAGATGTATCTCGAAGATCAAGACTTGCAAAGGCGAATTACCAAAACAAGCGACCACTCAATTAAATGGTTCTTCGCGATAAGCATAAGCGCGAAGAATTTCTTAAAACCGCACTTTTTTGTTGTTGCGCACAATCGCTCCAGGTTCGATCAATGTCGTGCAGTTTCCAGCTGATCGACATGCAGTGGCGTGGAATGTGCCACACCATAAATTCTGCTCGACTTGCCGTTCAGCTGCTGTTGCTGTAGCTCTCCATGGTCTCCGTTGCATGGAGCTAAAAATTATTGATAAGCCAATTCCATAAATCGCACATTTACCATCGACGAACCGCAAGGGTCTAGACCGCAATTCCGCAACACGAATGAGCACGAAAGCTCTCGTTCGAACGCTGCACGCGAGAATGTTTGTCCGCCCCGTCGAGAAACGCAAATCGCAAACGCATGTCCATGCGACCAGGGAACCAGGGATGTGAAATAATAATATTCCTCGGCCAGCCTGCCGGTGCTGGTATCGAAAAACGATGGTATTTATGCGAATTCGATGCGCTAGCATGTGGATCGTGCACTCCGTGGACGCTGTGGGCACGTTCCAGCCCGGCAAGATCGGTCACTCTAGATCGGCAGCGACAGCAGGCCGCCATGTTCCGGGCTGGCTCCCCGGGGCGCCGCGTATTATTTGTGAACATGTCGCCAAGGGAATGTTTCTGTCTTTGTTTCTGCATCTTCGGTCCAAAACAAATCGAGCTGCGCTCCCGGGGGTGACTTGCTGCGACGGTGCCTTCTGCTCTGTTCTGCTCTGTTCGATCGATCGGATCGTACCGATCGTTTGCACGCGGAGGCGCAGAAACGGGTGAGAAAAATGACTCAACCTGGGTTCAGTGGACAAATTGATACAAATTCCTCGCCCTGAGGATGCCTTCGTTGTCGTATAACGCCTCCACGGAACATGTGACATTCGCTGCTTTTCCAGCACCTCGGTCTGGACAGTGTACCCGCTTCAAAAAAGAGAAAGAGATCAGTTGCCACAATCCCCCCGTGCTAGTGAAAAAATGGGAGAAGAATGGATGTCTCAGCTGATCCGTTTAAACGGCTTAAACCGAACCGAAGGAAAAACCCTCTCATTAATGGGTAATGAGACGCTTAATTGAACCTGGCGGCCGCAAAGAGCACAAGCAGCCCATTGTGGCTCTCGGTGAGCCCCGTCAAATGGAGTCATCTTCAAACGAAACGGCGGGATATCAACAAGTAGAATGGCTACAATAAACCCGAAAATGGTGCGTTTGAGGCTCTCCGTTTTCTAACGAAAGGCACCGCGAACGGGACCGTCTAACCGGCCTCGGCGGCAACTCCAACTCCGACAGCCCATAAATAAACATTCCCCGGGCATCATTAATCAATACCATCGATGAATGATTCCTCCGCTGTCGGGTGTTTCGGCATTTTCGGTCATTCATCGGGCCGTGTGTATCGGTGTCCAGTGGATGCTGGTGTTCGCTTTCTTAACGACCGGTACCGGAGTTCGTTCGTGCTCCGTTTCGATGCCCGTTGATGGCTCGAATCGAAAGGTGATGAGTTTCTTTATTGTGCTGTTTGTTCCCCTTGTGTCCGAAGAACCGCAGCCGACCAAAGTCGGGCATAGATAAGTGGAGCCGAAGTTGAATGATTTTACGGTTCCCATTAGGAATCATTATTTGATTTCCCATTGTGAACCCGATCGGTGGTTTCGGGACCACGGTTCCGGAGGTAAGAAAAATTTGATTGTTTTGTTCGATCTAATTGAGTTGTCATTCGGGATGGATGTGCATACAACCAGGATTGATGGCAGTGGAATTGAAATATTGTCCTTTCATATTGAACTGCGCTCGCTGGCCAAGGAAACGGGACACGTGGAAGTCGCGGAAATCGTCCAACAAAACTCCCCGTAAGTTCTTCACTGCGTAGTCCTAGAGCGGGAGGAGTTTTGTATACAAAATTAATTAGATTACATAAATCAACTTCACCTACACAATCCCAAGGACACCGCAACAAATAACTCCCGTGGTCGAAAGATGAAATAAATACCGAAGATCAAAAAGATCGAAACCATCTCGAAACGCATTCCGAAACCTTCATCATCCGGACCGAACAACTAAACACCGACCCTTTTGACGGGCAGGGAGAAAGTCTTCCTCTAAGAAACGGTTTGTTTGACCCCGAAATTTGCCTGCCGCCATGGTGCCGGTGCGAAACAGCGCCAAGCAAATCAAACACACCCGCGTCCGAAACTTTTCACCGTCCAATCAGAAGGACACCTTCGGATCCTCCAGAACAGAGCGGCGGTCTTTTTGGCGACGAAGGCGTTGGCGATTGATGTGGGCAAAGCCGCTCTCGTATGCCGCATGCCACATCCTGTACAAATAATCACGTGCCCTCAAAGGAGAGAGAGAGCCGCGCACTGCCAAGGAAATAGTTTGTCAAATCCCTCCGGCAATTCTCGGGCATCGGCCCACACTATTGGCCGCCGGTCATGCATCCGAAAGGGACGAAGGACAGGACGAGCGTTGTTCGGTTTATGGCTCCCGCCATTTGCCGAGTTCCACGTAAAACGTTGTTCAATTTTTCGAACTTTACAACCCAAGATTTCCCGCATCCTTATTACAGCATGCCGACGTTGGGTGTGCCAAGTATAGTACAGCAAATATGATTGCTCAACACGCAGCACTCCAAATATTTACCCTCATAATCAGACACCTAAAGTGCCGAGGGCTCTTTCTCCAATTCCCATTTTCGGTCTCATCTACCGACCACCGACCGAGGTCGGGAAATGTAGGACGCGAGCGTGTCAAAATTTACAATGCGGTCAAAGTTCGGCCCAAAAGTTCCAGCATCCGGTTCGATCAACCTTAAATTAGGACATGAGAAAACTGCCATGCTGCCGGCCCTAAAACCTGCTGTCCTGCTGATGTCTTTTGATCAAAGCCCATTACTCATCCGCCCATGTAGTACTAATTTTAATCAAATTCCTTGAAAGTTGATTCATTCAAAGCGATCAACTCATTGGCACCTTCGGTTGGTAGCACCATTAGCTGCGCTTGTCATCAAATCGTGGGGACTTCCAACAAAGCCTCCTTTCTTCACTGTTGATCTGTGGGGTGCCCAGCCATTCGACGAAGCATACGTGCTTCCATTCATGGGCCAAGAACACAGTCATAGCTGAAACATCGACCAGCCTCATGAATGAGCTGGACAAATTGATTCAACATCTTCTGTGTCTCTGTGGGTTTATGCGCGTTTATGGCCGAATCTATTGGAATCGACCGAAGATGGGCGCGAGAAAACAACTACTTCTGGAGAACCATAAAGCTTTTATTCAAATTTTATTTCTCTACATCTCTCCATCCTTTGGGTTGTCATCGATCGTCTCTTCTAATAGACTCGGACGACGATTCTTCCAACGAGTCCGGTGAGCGAGCGACATGTGCCCGTGACAACCCGAGGTACAACTGGGTAGCGCATTAACGCATAAAGCATAAACTTACACCTTTCACTTATCGACGATCGACGGAGGCTTCAGCAAAGGCGTTAAGCTATAAAATTTCAATATCCGCTATAAATCACCTCAGCTACCCGACGTTTTGTTTTCGTTGCGTACGCTCCCAGCCCAGCATTTCCAACTCGGACAGTAGACAGTCGGGCAGTCAGGAAGCCGTTCTAGATGAACGGGTCGATGCCACCCCCTTGGCGAGGGCGAGGGAAACGATGGCAAAGAAGGCTGGAAAGGTTTATGGACCATGACAATCGTTACTATCACACTTCTCCCCCAGCCCGGCCCGTCGTCACAAGTGTTCAAGTGGAACGTATTCTTGTAGGAAGCTGACGACATGGCCGGCTTCTTGGAACCGCCGACCGGGTTCGGGATTTGAGTTCGGCCCGCAATCGAGATCGTACGGAATTGATTTCCTAGAGTCACTTGACTCCGATTGCTCAAACGGAATAACAAATTGGATCATTTGAAGCTTTCTGCACGCCATGTTCGGCGTGTACGGCAGCGACCGCATCCTGAAGCGCTCTCGAAAAGCCGCACTCAAAAGGCAAGCATCGAAATAATGCTCCCGGTTGCTGATTAATTGCGCGGAATTAGTTTCGGATTAAGTCACCGACATTGCTTGCTCGCCGGCGGGGCCTTCGGTCGACGCGTCGAAGCCAAAGAATTGAAAGACATTTTTCAAATCGAACGTTATTAACGCCATTAGTGGTAAGGGTGGCGTTGCCGATGCTCCGGTATTTGTCGGTCGGTTTTCGGTGCGGGTTCGAAGTTTGCCTTTTGTGACCTCAGGCACTGATTTCCTTCTCGCCACAGTGCTCGTACCCGACAGGACTGAAACAAGGTGCCCGAACTAATTTCTCATCGCACGTCCAGCATCCCGTTCCCTTCGGCAGATCTTAAAGCTTCTGATCTCTGGCTGAACTGATTCGTTGGTGATTCGAATGTTCCGCAGGCAACGAATGCCACTTTGCCACAATCGACTCTACATTGTGACGCTGCGGTGAAATGTGTGGTGGTGTAGGTTCTGAGAGTTTTTTCTGTGTTGCTTCTCCTTCAACACGGACGGAAGCCTCGGCGATCGTTCGTGATCTGCACTGATCACAGCGAAGATCAGAGCTGCCTAGCCCGGTCTCGCCGGCCGGAACCGCAACTAAACAGAACTCCCAACCAAGAAACCTGACGGTTGAGTAATGGGAAAGCCTTCGACAGCGACATCGAGAGTAATGGTGGGCAAATTTTTCATTCTCAACCTTTCTCAATGTTACGGTACTACACCAAAAAGTTTTCCCCCGTCCCTCTACCGTCCTACACTGTACGGGACCTTGCCTGACCTGCATGTTCTAGAAAGCATGATCGCGTCGGGCTTTTAAATCGTGCTCCGTGTTTGTTGCTCAAGCTGTGTTTTGTGTTTTCTCAAATCTTTCGCCCCTTTCGCTGTGATGCACATTATTCACCTTGCTTTCTTTTGCCACAGACGCGCTTTCATCTTTAGCCGAACGGAATTGTCGATTTCGGTAAAGCTCGAAGATGCCTTTTAAGGGTGTCTAGCGTCAGCAATGGGTAAATACTTCCAAAATGCTTTTCTGATCGCAAAAACTGCTTTTGAATAACACTTTTACCATAAACGGAACGCAAGATCGATCGTTCATCACAATTTAAATGACGCCACTGCTTAGTTCGTGTAAGTGTTAATAATTTGGATTGAATCGCACGTGTAATTTGATTTGCTACCAACTTGACAACATGTTTCAATGAAGCTCGTCGCTTTCGGTATGCCTCACCACGCACCGGTGTCACTGCAAGGAGACGAACGTCAAAGCGACATTCTTAGCACCCTGAACACTGTTGATCGCCGGTCAATCAATTCGAATGACTCTCCGAATTGGATTCAGTTTTGACATCAATTTAAGCTGGTTTCTGTGCTACCTCGGTACCTCATCATCAGTCAAACGCGTCTTCAATAAGGATTTTGGGATGGTGGATAGAACCGTTGGAGACAGATTATTGACATTCCAAATTAAATTGGATTCTTGATTCGGTTAAGATTGTGCTTCGATTCAACGCGCAGCAAATAGAGGAGCGTATGCTCGCGGTCTCCTCATCGGCACTGAGCTGATGTAATCGATTATTTTTATTTTTATTGCTGAAAGCTTCATAACGAGCCAAACGGTGGCTACTGACGCATTGTACCCATTCAGAAGGCTTCGCTCAAGAACCATACAAGTTGAGAGGCCGAATCGAACTGTGCTACCGGGTCTTGTGATCTCTGTCTAGAGGTACGGCGCGAAGCTATCGTCGATTACTTTAGAACACATGGTCCTACGGCCCAAAGCTACATTTCAAACCCACATTCGCTAGTTGAATGAACTCTTGAGAAGCTTTTGGGGAAGGCTCCAACCGTCTACAAGAGTGTGAGGAATAATTGGTAAGCAATCGATCACGTACGATCCTTGAGCGAAAACCTGAAATGGGAAAATAAACATCTACACAACATTTCTCACCGATGCCGGATGTGTTCCTCGGATGGCTATGAACGTGTATTGTTTTAGCTTCTGGCCCGTTGTAAAACCTTTCTGACTAATCCAACAGTCATGCTTCTTTCCATTAAACTTCGAAAATTGCATTCAAATGGATTTGCTTCTCTGCACTGCGTTGCAATTTCTGCCAACATTAGCTTGCACATGCAGCGAGTGGATTTGACATTTGCATCAAAAGTTTTGTCCCATTGGTCATGACATTAACAATAGCACGCAACCCCAAAAACAAATCATTACAGCTTGCAGAAACACACGGAGAGAAGAGGAGAGTGGCGAATGAACAAAAAAAAAACAAGAAAAATGTCAACTAACGACCGGTTGACGCATTTTCCAGTCGCTTCAATTTTCATCTCGAGCCCTCTCGCAAAATATCGCTCCGCATCAAATTACTCGCTTCCGACTCCGACCAGCCAGCCACAAAAGAACAAAAACCCACCCCCAATGCACGTCTCTTTCAAACCAAATCCAACCATAACAATATCGTTTTCTGTTTATGAAGCGTGTTACGACGATGTGACGATGAAATGGCTATAGAATTGCAGTTGCAATTGCACTAAGGTTGGCGGGCCATCGCTGCGGTTGGTAGGTAAGTAGATCGAGGTGCATGAGGCACATAGAACACTCGATACGGATATTGTGGCGAAGCGAATGCGTTCATGGCCAGCAGCAGAGGAATCTCCGTGCATGGCAGAGATGCAGTCATTTGCTGTACTTGGATCGATGGATTAATGTCAAAGGTGTTTTATTTTTCTACATTTTAGCCGACCTAATACGATATTCAATGTGTTTGGTAGATTCGCTCGAGGATTGCGAATATTGCTCCAATTTGAAGGTGTAAGCCTTTAACACTCAGCTAGAACTCGCTGGAACACAACAATTTCACAGTATCGAGTATCGTTTATGCAACTACGATCACCTCTATTCCTTCGCCGGATGCGACCGACGTCATTGGCTGGTCGTATCATCTGAACGGATCAGCTTTCTGCCATCCGCGCAGCCGACGACTCTACAAAACTGATTTCTTGCACAGACGGGAGTTCGCCTGATGTGAAACACTTTAGCCCGTATTTTAATCGGTATTAATTTTTATCAGTTAGCCTGTTTGGCGCTCAGGAGCTTCCAGAGGAGTGATGGATCGGAACCGGAGCGTTATCTTCAAGATTTATGTCCATTACGAGCATTTCGCGCCAGTCGCGCCTCTCGATTGCTCAGCCGGGTTTGCGCCACGCTGTACCGGAAGCTGCGTTTGGTTAATTTATGATACGAGTCTCTTCGCTTCATTTCCACGCACGCGAGCCACGCGCCCGTTCTGTCAACAACATCACAAATGGTGGCAACGAAGAAATTAGCCGTCACCACACATCACTGTTCGAAGGAAAGCCGCCTGTACAAACGTCAACGCCACCAGAACTGATACGGATCAGGGCTGATGGTCAACGATCTGCTCGGTCGGGCGGGATGGACACTCGCTTGCTCAAGACGAAAAGCCAATGGACATGAAATGAGCATCTCGTGTCAATCGTGCCTCACTTCCGATGGACGGTAATTTACGTGCCCACTAGCGATTAATCTCAATAATTCAACTCGATGAACTTTTTCCGTCCGCCAGCTTCCTCTCCCAACTTCCACCATCCGCTGTACTGCAGATGGCAGCTGCTCTATCTTGTCGTTGATCCAGTTTAGCTCCATAAACCACCATCACCAACTGTATCGAATGGAAAATATATTGAAATATGGAACTCCCTTGAATTCTCTCAACGCTCAACACTTTATAAAATATTCGATTAGCAGAAAACATCATACAACCAGTTCCAAGAATCGAACACACCAGCGCCCTTTCCATCGTGATAAATTGCTATTGGATAAATATGAAAATTTTGATATTTCCAAACTTCAAACCGGTCGCCTTTACATATACTCTCGATCGTTCTGTCGATTGTCGAACTTCCCACGAAAGAGCCTTCGCTGGGGAGTGGAACTGGGTGGACCAGGGTGCCGGAATTCCAAATTGCCAAACGTCCCAGCACCTTGCTTATCTGAGAACGACAATCAGCGCCGAGTTCGATGGAGATCGGCTTGATCGTCGTAAATGCACGCTTGGAACATTGAGCCGTACTCTGTCCAAAATGCCACAGGTTCTTTTTATTGAACCCGAACGATCCGAACGTCGATGGAAACGTTCGTTTGGAAGGAGGTTGATAATAAAACATCCATTCGAAAACATGATAATTAATGATGCACCGTCAAGGTTCCTCCGCGGACTCAACACCCGGGAGGTAATGTCATCGATAGTAGTCAATATTCACTTGCGCGACACGATCATGTTGGAGGTTATCTCCGATAATCCATAATCTGACCTTAGAAGGTGCAGGGAAGCGGCACGGTTCATCGGAATTGATTAATTAGTCATCGTGTCCTAATTGCCTTCCGAGCCGTTGGCTTCGATCGAGCAATCCTCGATGTGATCTGATCGATCACTCGTCTCACCGTGCGTTGGTGAGATATTGCCGGGGAGAACGCGCTCCTCTCGTCAGCAGTAGCTCGTCCATAAATCCACACTCCCGTTCATGCTGTCAGTGTCCATGGATTCTTGGCTCGGTCGGTGTTGAGATCGCGCATTGCTGATTCTGCTGATGCGCGCCCGATTCCCAAAGCACAGCCGAAATTGATTAATGAACAATCGAGTCCGACCGATCGCGTCGGTATGCATCGATATGATCATGTTGGTGGCATGCCCCCACGCCCCCGTCCAAGGAGAGTGGGGTGCGATGGGGAGGAAGTAGGGGCTGGGTAAATCAAAATTAATGATTTCGATTGAGCCTGTTTGAGCTCAGCTGGAGGACGGTGTGGAAGCGTTTGTTTGGTGGCCGATACTTGGGCGCAATCCGATTACGAGGCGAAACAAATCATCGCTCCAGGCCGCCATTTGTGTGGACACCGACTGCCGTGGCGGTCGCATTCCGGGCGGGATCAATCTGTGAGGCTCGGTAGGCCCGGGATTACTGAGGATTCAATTCAAGTCGCTTGATAAATTTACGATACCTGCCGTCAAATTCAATTAGACGCTAAACTTACGGGGTGTGATAATTTATTTTAAACTGTTACTGCCAATACCACGGTCCCTTGCTTGCTTTCGTAATTGATGGTAGAGAAATGGGATTGTTGATTTTTCTTTTGGCGATCGTAAACTTTCAATGACGCAATGTGTTGCTGCAGAAAAGGCTAACTGAGGGCATGAATATTTCTATTCAATTCCTATCATCAGCAGGGGCTAACATTTATTCAAAACTACTCTCTCTACTTGCTCTACTTGAAATCTACTCGCTCTGAATGCTTCTCGTTGCTGTCAGAGCGGTCAATTTAATATCATGACAAGCTGTATTATATTCTCTCAATTTGCTATTCAATTAAAAATCAAATATAGCCCAAATGTAGTGATAAGCCACACTTCAACACTGTTGTACCGCTCTATCGTGAAACGATCAAGCTCGAGTTAGTTCGAGGTTAGGACGTCCGAAACTCAGCACGCATCAACGCGTGAAATGGCGTGTGACGATAACTAATGGCGGACAAGATTTTGCCATTACTGATATTGAACGGAAACGATTAAGCACTGCCGCAGCACCGTACTCGTATATTTTTCTTCTCCCGTTTACCGGAAGAACCGGCCCGGAGAAGCACCCGTTGCGAAGGCACAGCCACAGAGCAGCACCGTACGAACAGGTAGCTGCCAAACGATTGGAAAGGAAAGTCACTGGCAGCGACTTCACAGTACCATACAGAATCCAAGCCCTGCTCCGTTTGGTAACAAACCCATATACCCAGTTCTGTAGTAACAGATTCCAATAAGCTATAAACTCTTTCTTCCTCGTTACATTTCTCATCGGACCGGTGCGGTTCCGTGGTTCCTGTGGCAGCGTGCGTCTGTGATGGTGTTGGTGTATAAATAAATGGCCAATGTAAACATTTGTCAATGAGTCAAATTATCAGTTAGTCAATCTTTACGAGCGTTTTCAAAGATGAATGCTAACGATAAAGATTATGTTCCGTCGGTCCATTCGATGGGTTCTCGCTCTCGATCGCTTGGCCCTCGGTCGGCTCTATCGGCGCGACCCGGGGCACGATAAACGATGCAGAGACACCACACGGAAAGCCCGGCAAGAGGCCGGACCGATTGGATTCGCTCTTTGGCCATACACATTCGGAACTTTGGTCGCGATTGTGCCTGGTAGCTCTGCGGAAGCCACAAAACGCGATGAGCAGCTATGGGCTTCGGGGTGAGTTATAATCGAACGCAACGGTAGACTGGCAGGTCGTAGAAAGCACGGCCGGCCTATCGGCAACAGATCCATTTAAGCAGCGCATCTGAACGCAACTGAAGTAGGAAGATCGTTGTGAGAGATCATTGGATGGATAAGATTCCGAGCTGCCGTTGCTCCTGTCGCGCTTCGTTTCGGTGAATGAAGATGACTTCTCTTTTCATGACTTCGATCGTTCGACTATGGACCTCGATTCAACGCATCTTGCCCATCCACTGTCCACTGTCCCAGCGTCACTAGAACGTCACCAGGACGGATGAGAGGTAGCTGGAAAGCATATAATAATAGTTATTATAATTTATAAATTTTATTGCCTCTCATTTGTCCAACATCGAGCTCGGCGACTTGAGGCTGAACGCTCCTCTTCGAAATCCGTGTGTTGATTTCGAGTGGACGTGCTTTGTGTTCATCGAACATTCGATTCAATATATTAACGCGACACTCGAGACGGCCGGTGCGTTTCGGGAGGACGAGGCACAGAGACGCTTCAGAAATTTGTTTGGACATTTATCGAAAATGAATTTCTTCTCGTCTCATCCCGGCCAAAGCCATTAGGTCTGTGGGCCCCTAATTTGTTCGACCTCTCTCTCGAGGGGCAATTACTGACAACCGAATGTCTCAAGACCTTCTGCTTTGGAACCAATTGGAGAGTTGCTATCGGACTTTTGGGACATTCCGATATTGGGATGAGATTGTGCTCAACGACTGATGGCATAAATGATGGCGATGGGCGCAGATGGGACGGATCGTTCGATTCGATTTTCGATAAAGTCCCAAACAAAGCGTGTTTTCTTCGGTTCCAGTTTGTTTCTAACATTGCCTGGGAAGGTTCGATTAATTAATGCAGTCAAAAACCTCCGTTCGCTTATTAAAAATTGGAAATGAGCTTATAAACATTCTGCTTTCTTATGGCGCACATAAGTTGTTTAGCCATAATTATAAATCGGTCGAGAACTCTTTTCAGCTGCTCATACGAACTTTCAAATAAGCAACGGTACTTCCTCAACCTGGACCTGGTTCACCAACTCTTAAAGGGATTGATGTTACGCAAAGATTAGTCACCTCCGAGTGATCGATATCGCCACGCTTTGCCCCTACCTTTTCCCACTAGCAAAACCCACGTAAATCATTTCGATTATGTTTAGACATTTATTGCACCCAAATAAGGACCTCACCAAGGAGAGAGGTAGCAGTCCAGTTGTCCTTCCCGTCCGGAACGATTTGGGCGTAGGGAATCTAGCAAATAAAGAAGAAAGGAAAACCCACAAACTTAAACATCCCAACTTGGTCTCGCAGTTTGGCCAAGATCAGCTGTGCCGAGAAGCGCAAGATCGACAAAACCCAATCGTTAACCAGTTGATAATTTATTCGTTTCCTATTTTTATTGCACCTTCTTCTCTGCTCGGATCCGATCGTCCACGCCACACACTTGTTCTCCTGCTGGGCCGAACATGGGCCCAGATGCATACCTGGCCGGCCGAGCCTCGCCTCACGCCGTTTCGCCCCTTTAACGTGACTAATTTATGTGAATGTTCGATCGGTGTTTGACTGCGTTTTGTCGCTTCCTTTTTTCTCCTCTCGGCTGGTAATTTATTTCTTTATTTTCTCTTGTTTTGAGGGCCTTTTCAGACTTCTCTTCTTCAGTCTTTCTTTTTGTTTTCCCTCGCTCTTGGTTTTCTTTCCAATTTCTTTAACCTAGCTTTGTTTTAGTGGTTTGTTTTGTGTTTTGTTTTGTTTTGTTGCAGCAAGAGATAATCTTCGACCGGGATATTCTCGCCAGCACAGCACACCAGCTTCTATGGCGCCCGCCCAGCCCGCGCTTCTAGGGATTCTGCCGAAGAAACGCAGAAGAACACACCAAAACAGGAACACGAAAAAATACGGTGGCCAAAGTTGCGTGCTGCCAACGGGAGACTATGACAGCCTTCCGATATCGCTTCACGTTTCTTCGCATCGTAAAATATTTTAACATAATAATATTTCGATTTTCGTAAATAATATCATAAATTGATTCGGATTGGGTGAGGACACGTCCACCGAACCCTTGCCTTGCCGGTCGACAACGCACCGGCAGTAATTGCGATCGTCAAAGGATAGTTTCGAAACACCCAGCTTCAAGACATTTGCCAAGATGTTCAGGGCGGAGAGAGTCGAATTTCGGACTCGATCCGGTGAGCTCTGGTATGCATGCTGGTGATAAATTCCAGGAGCGCGTATAAATTCCGACCCATAATCAATTCTAAACGATCTCGAAACGTACAAAATTATGACTCCATCTTCTGACTCCAAGCGCAAAGTCGCTTCTTGCGTTTCGTGCTCCCGTTTTTCTCCGGCATCCAGGGTGCAAGCAGTGCATACCAGTGGCAGGTACAGCGAAAGAGGCGGGATAATGTGCAATAAATATGAATAACCTGTTTAAAATTATTGCTGGATTTAGTTTCGCTTAGAAATGATCGGCCAAAGGGGCGTAAAGAATCCAATGATGCATCTGGAATACGATAGTTGCATATGCATTATGAGATGTGCAGTGCGAATGCAGTTCATAGCTTAGCTGCAATTTGTATATTTACGCTGATCAATTCCGGTTGGCTCTGATGAAGCAAGTTGGCCATTTCTCTGCTCGAATTTCATTTAATACTTTGCGAAACATTTACAGATATTGGAACAGGAGAAGGATGCTTCCAGAAGATTTTTTAAATTGTATTGTACTGCTTCAGTCACAACCAAACGATGTTGGACAAAAGTAATTAGAAGCCTTCGCCAATGCTCCAGCGGATGCATGATTGATTAGCTCAGCTAATCCAGCCGCCATCGTTCAACCCTTTGCTAGAACTCGAACCCGAGCTCCAAGACTTCCCAACAAAGAGGCAGAAAGTTGTAAAACACTCTCCTGGAAGGGACAGCATCCGACGGCCAATAAGCGTTTACACCGAATGCATTCCGACGGGTGCACTTGCCGATTTGGCACCCGCCACTGATTGATTGCACATGCATCGGCCTCATTCCGAGAAATACGGCCCACGTTCCCCAAACGGTAACATCCTAAACCTCCGATTCCGGTGCGTAAAGAACTGGCTCATCAATCAATTTGAAACTTCCTCCTTTCTAATAAACCAGCTCTCGTCGGGCACCAAACCGTGGCCGCGGTTTTGTGCCACATGGGAACAAATCTGCCCGCCCGAAATGGACGCAACGAATGGATTCAATTATCGAGTTAAGGATGAATAATTATTGCTTACCGTGTGCAGTGGTCGATCCCTGTTCCCAAAGGCAAAAGGAAGTTCCATTTTCGCTCAGAACCTTGACCAGACCGGACAGAGCTGAAACTGACACTAGCCAATAGCTGGTGGTGCTCGTAGGGGTTTTGAGAAATGAAATTTTGCTTTTAATTACTTTTAATTTCCTTTTCATTAATTTTAAACGCCACTCATCGGAGTTTAACCCGATGCTGTTCATCGGTACCTTGGGGCTTATCGCTTTTTTTCGTTAGTGATCGCCCAACGCAAGCTCCATTTTCACACACGCGACTCATGGTTCATTTGTTCTGAGGCGAACCATTTTTTCCCCATCGTTCAATAGTGCTTCAGTAGTCCCGTAGACGTGCGATGGTCCGAGATCAAATATCGAATAAAAAATAAAACGCAACAGCACGATACAAGCTCAAGGGCTCACGTGAGGATACGAGCTAAGTACTTGCGGAAAAAATGGAACAAGACCAAATCCACCACCCATATCTCACACCGGCACACAAAAAAGGCATCCCAGAAATAGTAGAACGGGATCACATCGTCCGCAAATCGAACGGAATACTCTCCACCCAGCGCCAGCAACTGCCGGGTGAGGTGTTTTTATTGGTGAAATGTTTTACACTTGTTCGCTCCCCTTTTTCCCGTGTTCGCGCGTGTTCGCGCTTTGGTCAGTTGATCCGGTTAATTGACGGTCGACCGCTTCGGTGCCTCGATGCGCTCCCTTTTATGCGACTAATCGTTACCCATTATCCTTTGAAGGACCACCGCTTGTGGGCTGTTGTGTGCCGTCCGTCCAGCATCGGTGGACAGAGAAATATTGCAACCGATAATTTATAATATTTGCTCGGTGCGCCGTGTCGGTACCAGATACCAGGGCCAGACGACTACACCCTCCCAAACATGTATCCTCTTCGCTGGCTGCAATCGATAGCTTCCGGGGATCGAAATGCAAATGCATATGCAATCCGCTTTGCTCGAGGGTGGATTAAGCTCCCTCGCATTACGCGCTCGCTCTCGTACCGTTGATGATGACGGTTTGGAGTATAGCCTAGGGGGAACTGGCAGTGAGTTCTACGGCACGGTATGGAATGTACAGTATGCCAATTTCACAGCCAACGCTCGATGAAATCACTCGATGGATGCACGAGCAATATATTCGAAGCATGTAATGAAATTACCTCACCGCCAGCGCTACCGATCCCCAACGCAACTGCCGGGGATTTAACAGAATATCCCTGCTCTAGTGATGTGTGAATCTTGCTCTCTGTCGGTGTAAAGGCGAGAACTCGCCTCGGTGGTACATAATCGAATTGACACCTGTTGAAGCGATTTTAAAACAATTTACCAATGTTATGCAAACACCAACCCCACCCGAACACACTCACGCTTCGTATCGGAATGGCATGTCACACATTTGTCTCTGTCAGGTCACGAGGCGTGCTGGCTTCGGCTTCCGGTTGAACGCCTCTTTCCGTTAAAAGTCTCTGGCGTGTATGGGAGCGAGTGAGAGATTACAAAACGAAATTTTTTTTCATTATTTTATTACAATCACACTACTTAGTCGACAGCGAAATGGGAGAAGTATTATCCTTCTTTCTATGGTTTATCAGAGCCACTGCTAAGGGGTATTTTACTCAGGGCAAATCATTGTGGGCCTTCTATTGATTGCTTTTCGTTAAACTTTACGCGTGGAACTGGATAATCAGCGAGCAATATTCAAAAATCGTATGAAATCAATTCCGCCAACAATGTAAAATCAGTGACTTTTGCATATCATTCAACTCCATTTTTGGAGTTTCATCGTGGAGGTCCCACGAACAAGATCATTCACAGCTTTGTCGTGCCCTGTTGTAAACCCACATTTAGCCTAGATAAATCAACCTTCAACAACACATCTCCATACATTTGTACGCAGATGGGCTTGGGAACCAACACATCTACATCCATTTTCCACCAGCCGAACCGATGAAATCGAATCGATCAACAAACCAAACGGACTGCGCCCACTCACTCTCGCGCCTAATGTGCCATTGTTTTATAGCCTCGTGCTTCTGCCATCTCGTGGTGGTTTTTTGTGTTTTGTTTTGGGTGACAAATTAATCCGTAATTTTCATAGAAAGCCAGCTAATTTATGACGACCCCGGACCGATGTCGAATGGCGATAAGCAAAAGCTATTTCCAATTCGGCACTCAGGCCTCTACTCTACTTGGACCTGGCCCGGGGTCGGTTTGCAGCAGGATCTTGGAATTCTTGGCGCGAACGTGAACGGGTAATAGATCTTGTCCTCAAAAACCTACCCCAGCTTCGGATTCCGAAATGGAATGGATTATTTATGAACACTCGTTTTGCCTGCCTCGATCGATCCCGGCAAACCACCGGCGTAGAGGCCCAACACCAATAAACAATCTTTCACCCAATAGATATCGTTCGCTCTCCCGTTGATCAAATTACACACTCCTTTAATCGCCTTTCTTTGGCCGGTTTCTTTCTGGTGTCCCGTTCTCGGTGGGACACACCGGCTTCGGCGTTCTAAGCCTCGGCGATCTGCCCGGTGGAGGCTGGCGGCAACGGGCGATAAAAATGCACACACGGTGTGAGATCGTAAATTAGTGTCTGATGTATTCTGTCATTTTCAAATTTATTCGATCGCCACCAACAAGGCGGACGATGCGGCGATGGTCGAAGGAAGCGGCTGAGCATCGGACGATCATTTTCCTTGTCTCTGCGGTTTGGTGGACGATTTTCGAGAAGTTAAAGTGTTTGAAGGTTGATTTATTTGATGACCATTTGTTGTTCGGCCGGTACCAGGAGGCTTTGGAGAGACTGGCTTAGTATGGAGAAATTTGTTCCGTATCGTTAATGCGGGTGTGTTATGACATTTTCGTAAGGTTGTTTGGTTTTCTCACGTTAAGTAGATGAATGAATTGCTTCAAACTAACAGAACCTCTACTAACTGAGTTCGAACACCTTAAAGCGATCACATTCTGGAAGAACAACTAAGCTCCTCTCGTACAAGCTACATCGCATGCGCCAGTACAGTCAACAGCTGTCGTTTCCAATAGTCCGTAAGTGAATTACTAAGTAGCGTTTGCTCCGTATTGTACCAATTAAAATTATCTACCCTCCGCCGTCGCTTTCTTCTTTTCAGTCGCTGTTTGGTGCGCTGTTGCACTTAGTCGGTCGAAAAATTAACATAACATCATTTGATTAAGCACGATAATTTCCAATTCCAAACATCCGAAATCGACCGGCTTCCGACGGGTCCCAGGCCACCGTAACTCGTGAAACTGTATCGTTTTGCTCGCCGGACCGTATCTCATGTCTTCCGCATGTAGAACAATACCCGTACAGGGCAGGATATTGATAATCAGATAACGCGCTGCTCCGTTGCAACGCATGCATTATGCAGGAAGCGGTCCAGAACGGCTACGGTCCTCCGAAAATTAAGAGCACTTAATCGAAAATATTAAACCGCATCGGTTTGTTTGCGTGCTGGCGGTACGAGCATGAAACGCCCTCCGCTGCGTTTTGCCCTGTGCTAGCTGGTCTGACCGATGGTCACTTCGTCCGCTCCACGACTGCTGCACAACAGCACGGCGTCGCCGGTCACTGAACCGAGACACTCTCGTTACAGATGTGTCAAATCTCTTGACAAACTGAAACGACCGTGGCTCCCTCTATCAACCCGGTCCAATCTGACTCTCATTGGCTAGCTTTTCGACGGCTGCTAGTTATGATGATGTCTTCTCTTCCCGATCCTCAGCCACTGTCCTACCGTCCAGGCCCGTCCAGAGTCGGGCTGCTGATTGTTATTGGATTAATTTATTACAAAACTCGTTAAAGAAATTATTCCAACGCTACGGGGTCTAGGTCTAAGTGTGATCCACCGTGAAAGGCAAGCTCCCGGTATGTCACGTGATTACACGTGCGCACAAGCCTCCAAGCATCAGCCCGGCGGATGCGAAGATGCGAAAGAACAGATTGTGCTAGTTAGGCCCATGAATTTCGCGTGGCTCTACGGTGCGTTGTGTTCTTCCCGGGAACGAACGAACCTCGGTGGCTTTTTCTAATCAGATGTCTCCAACTTACTGGCGTCCTCCAGCCAGGCCGGTATCTATCGTGCCAACACGTTCCAGACAGCAATTCCTACCTATCGACTCGTGAACAGTCCACCGTCAACATTGTGTACCACAGTGGCACATCTGACGCTACGATCGGACGACAGTAAAATGATCTTTCTGGGCACGTTTGAGCGTAAATATTGGATGACTTATGATCGTACGTTCAGCGTGATGCAGCGGTTCGGTCATTTACATTTTAACCCAACCCCTTGTCTCAATGCTGCCTGCAGCAATCGATCGACATGTGGATTCGCGGGAACACACGAATAAGATCGTTATGTACCGACCGATCGGACTGCCGACACTCAAATTCTCCAGAACTAAGGTGTCTCGGTTCCGAAGAATCGGCGATGCGCAACCGCAAGCGAAACCCAAGCGTCAACAGCCCAATTAGTCAACTTTTGGGGAAAACATGCGATTATCGCCGTTTAACCGCCATCCTCCCTAGAACGAGTCCTTGAGCGAGCCATTGTTCCAGCGGCACAACATCGTTATGAAGCATCTTCGAGATCTAAGCCGTGTCGCGCACCGATAAAAAGAAACCTAATCCTTTTTATTGGTCCTCGGACCTCCGCAAGCTACCATTGTGCAGAATGCGGCAGATGCTGCCCATCAGAGCGCAGAGCACAGAAAATGGCAGAAGTCACCCATACGTACATCTATGTGCATCTCGAGCATCGCTCCAGTACACGAGCGTAAAGCTCCTCCTCAAAGCTACAAGCCGCAGCAGGCCACAGTGAGCCAATAAATATCGGAAAGGCTTTCGTCTACGGTGGTCGCAGTCGCCTGCTCGACGACCTACCTCGATCTCGTAACCATAGCAACGCCAGAAAACATGTTCCTGATACAGATTAATAGCCATTTTAACACGGTCCCGGACAACGTACCGGACCACGGTCGTGCCACGAAAAACCGATAATGAATTAGCAATACTACACCTTCGGTGTTATTAATAAATGATTGTTTTTAACATTCCAAACCCTCGGCCACGATCACCCCGTTGGGCTAATGGGCTAGTAGTCGGCCCCAAGAGAATCAGGGATGAAGCAAGGAGGTAGTCAGCCGGCCGATGCCGTACGAGCCGATGAGTGCATAAATTAATATTTGTTCTGTATAAATCATCAAATCACTCTAATAAATTATTTAATCTTTGTTATGTTGGCACCACACACATACGCAACGTTGCATATTAGGACTCGTGGACTGCTCCGGGCTCCGAGCACTCCCACGGACCGATGAACCGTACCAAATTGTATCGACTCAACACGGCCCCTGATGCTGTGAACCTTCATTGCCGACCTCTGGAACATCCAATCCAGAAGTGATCAACCTATAACAGACCCACATGCGGCTGTGTGTTTGTGTGTATGTGAGTGATAGGGAGAAACCCTCGCAACGTGGATGGATGAAGGAGCAACACCTTTGATCGCGTTTTCGCTTTTTTCGCACCCCACACACAGTCAGCCAGTGCGAGCCAGTCGTGCTCCAGGTCGGCCTTTCAACGGAACGCGGCGGTGTTGGGCGGCGATGCCGGAACGCTCTCGCTTCTCGGGTTAGCATTAAAATGTGTCATATATCATTCCGGAAAGGCACGGCGAGCTTCCACTGCCTATCGCACCGATTCTTCCGATTCCGGGAGGAAAATGGACCAAACAAAAACACACACGCTTCTAAAGCCTCTCCAGGAAGGCTACGTCACGTGCAGAGTTGCTCCCGGACCCAAAAGCCCAATGAGACAGTCAACGTTGAGTGAACGCGACAAGATCTCGTAAATCTCGCGGCCGATCTCCTTTCGGAACTGGGCGGCGTTGAAGTGCATAAATCAGAAAGGATGCAACTGATCAAGAAGAGGGTCGGTGCGTCGAGTCTCGAGCGGTACCACATGAAATGGACCGGCGACAGGACATTGACATGATTCTCAAGACTCGTTATGCGCTTCTACTCGAGTTCCCCCACATCGAGCTGCTGCTGCAGCATATCGATACGAATGACACTGTGCCTGCCTTGTGTCAGAGCAAGAGCGAGAGAGCAGGGTTTGTCGCCTGCAATACCTTACCGATCCGTATTTCGGATTCGGCGGAAACACATTCTGTAATAACGTGTATAATGAGAAACATAGACCGTGGGGACACAGGCGTCTGTCGCCGTTTTTTTTTTTTTATTCCTGAACAACCGTCCCAACCGGCGGACTGATTTCGACTCGCCAGCAAGTACGGCTACATGTTGCAGAACGTAAATGACGAATACAGTAACGAAGCAAAAATAATAAAAATGGAAAAAACCGGGGCCTAATTTCATGTAGCATGAAGCGCTGATTCCAAATGCCTGCTGCTCATCATGTAGATGACAATTTCCACGAACTTTTTACTGCCGTGAGAATCGCTGCATCGCCTCCCTAGGGACGCGTACACACATTTTATTGCCTCTCATGCTCCAAAAGACACTCTGCAACCGAGCGTGTTTGAACTCATTTCCAAGCATATTGAAGATCATCGAGGATCATCATTCGTCAACCTCGATGTCGCATAAATCGTTACCCCAATCTGAGGACACGACGAGCCACGGGCTGGACAGTAAAACTCTTCCAGCGTGAACAATTATGCAGTTCTCTCCATTTCTATTCCACTGCACAGTGCAGATGACACTTTTACTCCGACTCCGAGGCTTCTTTCTGATAGAGTTGCCCTTTCCTTGGGAGGGCGCTTCATGGCGCGATCACAGACCAGCAAAGAAAAAAAAGAGAAGCAAAGAAGACTTCTCGTCGATCAGAATGCGAACCCAATTATTCATGCTCCATTTGGTACGGTACCGATGGCAATTCCAAACTCCGGTGTCGGTGGTCCAGAGCCTCGCTTCGTTCGATCACGTATCGGCGCAAAACAAACCTTTGCGGCCGTTCGAATCTTTTGATGCTGGCCGGTGGAACGGATCGGTGGAAAAACAAATGTAATGCGTACGCGAGGCGCGAAGAATCACGTGCCCGATCGATGTCAATCTGCGGTGATTTGCGTTGAAAAATTGTTTCCATCCGACGTTTCACGTCGTCCTATCGAACAGGGCTCTGATTGCGCGATCCTCTTCGGCGTTGATCTTCGGCGCTGCTCAAGAAGCTTAACACGGTTGCCCGGTGGACACGGTACGGTATACGCTGGTATGTGTGTGTGTGTGTGTGTGTGTGTGTGTGTGTGTGTGTGTGTGTGTGTGTGTGTGTGTGTTTGGTGCCGACCAGCCCAGGGAAGTGCAATGTGCTGCAGTGGATCAAATGACAACTCCCAGCCCGTTCAGTCGGGCCGGCTTAGCTTGTCCTAGCCCTGAATGCAGACGGGACCGAGCGAATAATCGTAAATATCATTTTGAAACATGCCTGCAGCAGCGACTGCTTCGGGGAAAAAAGGCCTCACCCAAGGCAGTGTGTGTATGCACGCTCGAATGCAAATAAATCTGCAACTATAATATCATTACAAACATCAATAAATATGAACTTAATCCGATGAGTGAAACTAATTTTTAATGCAAATCTCGTGGTAGATCGGTTTATTGTTCCATCATGCCATCGACTGGGCCCGGGCTCAGTCGTTCAGCTGGAGAAGAGTCCCATGCTCCCATGGGGCAGGCTGGTGCTGTAAGGCTTTCTGACACTCGAAGGCATTCCGTTCGTTTGTTCGGAGCAAAATTGATTATGATGGTGCAACGGGGCAAACCACAGCTGGCATGAGCCATGCAATAACTGCAACCGATCGGCGGTGTATGATTTCGCGTGATAAATGCAATTCCAAAGCGCTCCGTTCGCGCCGACGATGACGACGCCTCCAGTGACACTTGCTCCTCCAATTGTTCCGGGCGACTGAACCTGCAAGACGCGACCAGATAATGATTTTATTTATTTTCTCCCGATGCTCGATCACAACATTGGGAAATGAATTTCGCCTGGATTTCACCTCCCACAACATCCACCTTTCATCCAGGGAGCCCTGTGTCCACGTGTGTCCATGCGTAATGAGAGTGAAAAGAGAGACTCGCTCATTCTGAACGAATCGGGTGCATTTGGAAGCCGATCGTACAGAGACACGGACGCGGTTCGATCGGGCTTCGAGAGCATAAATCGCATAATAACTAACTGAAACGGCTCGGACACGATTATTATCCTTGTGTAGCGCAGTGCCGAGTGAAAAGTTGTATAATGTGTTGTTGCCTTAATTCAACGGATTCTGGACAACAACGCATTGTTAGCATCTAAAACCCATTTTGGGCGAGTTTTCGTAGTCTCATAATTATTCCCGCAGCTACTGCTCGCCAGGAACGGAAAAGCCTTCATATAACTCACTCCACAATGATGAATGATCGCCAACCTTACCTGTCCTACGAAGAAAATCCCATAACTTATTCCGGTGTGTATTCAATACCGTGGTGGAAAAGAAACAATACGATTCCAGCGCCCAACTACCGCCAGCTCTATGCCTCGACGCGGACAGTCAAACAACATCGAAACATTCCCGTTTCATTCCCGGGGTCCGAAAGCCGCAGCCATTGAGCATTATTATCTGACCGGCCACATCTCGGTGGCCAGTGAAGCGCGAATTGAACAACCAACCCGACCCGTGGTTCCTCGCAGCTAATCCCAACGGATTCCCGGTGTTGACGAACGACCTGCAATGGCTTCCTCATTACAATATTTGCCCCTTGGAGTTACTGTTTCTCCCGCTACACTAAAAAGCACACACACACACACACTCACACATCTGAGTGGTTAAAAATACGGTTAAAAGCGCTCCCTTGGAACAAAGAAGAATGAGAGCCACGACAAGCTGCCCTCCAAAGAGTAAACTTTACTAATCGTCCGCACTCGCAGTGCAGTGCATAAAGTAACATGCCGCAACAAAATACGACCAGCGTATTTTCGCCTTCTACACAATCGAAGGGTCCCGGGAGCTCCGACCTGTACCTCCGGCCCTCTGATCCCTCGACGAAAAGCTGGCAAAGAAATGCTCGAAATCAGTAATAGTAGTTTCGGTTGGCTTCGCTTTTAATTTATTAGTTTTATTTTTATATATTCATACACTATTAAAAACATCCACATCGAGGGGCGGCATGCCGACCGACCGGTGTCGCTCGACTTTTCGCACCATTTTTCCATCCAAAACAAAGGAAAAACACCACGAGGAGAGGCGATGCAAGAGCAAGATAAATGAATATCAAAACTGAAGGAAAATACCGCACCGGAGCATCATCAACCCGCCGACGACGAAGACGACAACTGCGATATAGACCATTTAAGCCATTAGCCATTGTATGTTGCGCATCGCCGAAGAAGTGTCGAAAATGGCTCGCGGCTTGTCGCATGCCATCACACCCTCAGCGAATTGTCCCGGTTTCTGTCGGATAGGCAAAATCCCCAAGCGAACAATAGTCCATAGATTTGATGGCGAGGAAATGAACTTCACTAGACACCCTCGATGAAAGGTGCGCGATTGTGCTGATGGTGTCCGGATGAGCTTTGCTTTGCAGAAATGGCCACTACGCGCACTTGCGCACACGCGATTTCCTCATTGGCGCAGTTGCTTTTGCTCTCTTGTTTGGTCTCTTGATCTGCACCACACCCAAGGCCAAGTTCGTGCGCGCCCGACGTTGCGCCGGAAACAATAGCACCAGAAGAATCACGATCATCAACATCATGTGCGATTCATCTATCGGTGTTTCTAGCTCCTAGACAGTCGAGCAACAGCAACACCACTTCATCGGAATAATTAAGCACAGCAGATCATCCGATCTTGTACTCCCGGGAGGGAAAGAAAGGAAATGAAAATAGCCGAGGAAATCAACGATCTGCGCGCGTCCGTTGCACATGCTTCAGCGCAAGAATCTGGACTTGCGGTGGTTTAATGCTTCATTTTTTATTCCAACTCAACAAAACTGTTGGACCTGTTTAGGTTGGGTAGAGATTAACAAATTTAAATTTTAGCTCCCAGAGTCCCAGTGAGAAGGTGGTGGCGATCGGCTGGTTGGGTGGGGACGTTCTATTGCTCTGCAGCAATCCTAAGCTACTTCACCTTGCAGCTCCAGGGAAGCAGCTGGAGTGGGCAATAAAATTAAAATTAAATGTAAATGGTGTCGTTGCTTTTGAATCAAAGATTGGTTTCGGAAGATATTCGCTCCAGTGAGTTATATTTCTGCACCCTTTCGTGGGGATGTGAGGTGAGAAGCCGGAGCCAACTCGGAACACTCCACAAAAGGGTGAAAATGGACAAGGGTTTCCAGTGCCGAACGCCGACGCCAACGAGCGAAAGATAAAATTAAGTGCAACGAAAACAATGGTTTAGTAATCATGCGTCCCATTTGGCCATCCACCAATCCGAATAGCCGTGAAGAAAATAATGTAAACGGGCGCTGGATTGAACTCGGCAGCACTTTTGCCTTCGGAAAGGAGCATCGTTTCGGTGCGTTTTCTCACATTTGAATTACAAATGCGCAAACCCGCCTGATCCGGATCGCGCGAGCCTATCGGATGCGCGGATGTATAAAATCTTCATTTACAAGCACGCGTCCCAGCTGCATGGCTTATCGTAAATGAAGCTTGACCTTCTTTTGGGCTCCCGAACGGCCCGGCAGCCCTTGCACGCGGTCGCTGGCAACCGGATGCGAGAAATTACGACCCTTTACAGATAAAGAGGAAAACATACCAAAGAAAAAACTTTTACCATTTCCGGATTCGGTCGGAATTCTTATTGGACTGTGACAACCGCCCAACGTTTGAGCTCGTTTGTTTTGGCTAAATGAAACACGGCTCGCTGTGACCTGCTTCTCCAAATAGTTTTCTCACTCCGGCACTGACCTCTCGTTAGTGTTTCAAATAATTTATCTTTCAAGTCGGATTCGCTTTGCTGATGATCGATCGCCGCAATGGGTGTGCCGCCACCACAGCATAACAACTAAATCATCGCCGGCAAAACGATCATCATTAGACGATCGTTCTGTGCGTTCGAAAATAAACCATCCCGCTTGGGTCCATGGGTCCGCACATCGATTCGGATCGGCCTACAGCAGCGCCCGGGACTGCAATGCGCCACAGTGCGTTACTATAAACTGACACAAGCTTTATGGGCACTAAAATCATTTCCTTCGGTCGGCCGATCGGGCTGCCAATGCCGCCCAAGCGCAACGTCCTGCGGCATGATCAGACCGGATTGTACCATGTACAGCGAGTGTGTGTAACTATTCGGTTTCGTTTTAGTTCCCATCGCGTATTGCTCATTAAAATTGCCATTCAGCGCGATCGGAGATCGGAATCAGGATGAAAGTCAGCGAGATGTGCCGGCTATCGTTTAACATCGTTCGGCAGTTGGGTACGGAGGTTTCGATTCTTCCCTTAGATCTCTTACACCCCAAGGCAGCTCGGCTCGGAGGGATGGAGCGGCCTCTTTATTCTCGTCTTCTCCCACTCAAACATCCTGATCGTAGTGTGCGCGCGTTGTGAGATTGTTTTTATTCGTGCCCAAAAAAACATTATTTGAACAGCAGTTTATTGCCGCTCGCCGAATCCGATTTCAATTCCGGTTTATTTTGGTGTTTATTTTGTTTATTTTCTTGCGCCGACATGCATCGCGCGCCCTGCGTTAGTCGCTTTATTGCCGTTTACGCCAGGAAAATGGCTTTTAATGAGTGAAGCTGCGTCCACAGCGCAGGACAATCAAATCTGTTCAAAGAGCGGTCCTCCAGTAATGCGCTCATTGATTGAATTCGCCGAAGGATCACCTGTGCGATGCGGAAGTTGTGTTTGGCGGGACATTTCGTGGAACATGCGCGCTGGTACGTGGCCTAAACCAACAGCATCATTTGAACTTTGATAAGCTCATCTTGCCGCCGCCGAAACCATGCCCAACCGCAGATGCAACAACAGAACGAAACCAAACAACTGGAAACCCTGGAACCTGGCCAAACCACCCAACAAACTAATTCCAACTTGAAGTGCGCTGCAAGGGCCGCTGTAATGCCGCTTATCACACTGTGGACCCGTCACGAGCGTCCACAATCTTCGTCCTCGGTGGTAAACCTGTTCGGAGGCATGAATGAACGGCAGACCGACAACACAGGCCACGGGCTTTATCTATTTACAGGCTAATTAATAACACTCCATGGCGTGTTTTTATTTGTTTCGATATCTGATTCCGATCTGCGATGCAGTGGCGATCGCTGCGGAGGTTCCCGGCGCGATCGTCCATCCGTACTGGAGCACCGTCAGGAGGCTGCTGCTGTCGCCCGGGCGAACCGAGATTGTGCCGACTGTATTGATTTATGATTAATGATCGACGATTTATAAGCTCCATGGTGGGGCCCTGTATTCGCTCTGTTCGTTTAAAGGGATTTTGAATGGAGTTCTCGTGCTACCGTTCTATGGACATCGCGAAACTCTGTCACTCTTCTGGGTGTGCGACTGGTCTCCATGGTGGTCGAATGGGATAAAGGGATTTTATTGAATTAACATTCGAAAACGAAGCTTTCTTCGTTTCGCGCCGCTGCTGCGGGCATTAATCAGAGGACGGGAGCGGGCTTAAAGCCAGTGTAGGCTATCAATAAAACTCTTTGTTAGTATAGCATATTACAGGAACATTACCACAATAAACGCATTTACGAGTCTCAATACAAATTTAAACTTATCACGCGACTGCCCGCCAACTACAGTCAGTCCACCGTATTGACTCAATAAAAATGGAGCTACAGTACAGTGCGACTGCATCCAACATCTCCGCCATCGGTATTTTATGATCAGTCCTGCATCCGTCGGTTGGACCGTGATTAATCGCTACCTTTCAGACAACTATTTTAATCACCGTTTTCACACAGTTTTGATCGCACATCGGAGTTAGGATAGCGCGAGTTACATTCCGCAACTGCTGAGCCAACCGATCGCCGGCAGCACTATCGGCATGAAAAACGGTGCTCGCGCTTACCAACCTCTCAGCACAAACGCGGGCAACCCAATTTTTCTCTACATCCGCTGCAAGAATCAATCAAAAATTTGCCTATATAATTAAACCGATCTTGTCTGGTCAGAGACGAATCCTTGAGATTGAGTTTCCCGCCCAGCGTATCTTCGCGTTCGCATTCGAAAGGATCTTCGGGATGCGGATATCTTCGCTGTAAGGTTCGCACTGACCCATTCCACCACTCTTTAAAAGGGCGTCATCTGCCCTTCCAACGTTCCGAATAAAAGAATATTTTTCATCGAATATCACCCCGAACGGTCCTTGCAATCGCACAACGGATCAACCAAACTGGTCTAGACATAACATGGAAGCAGAGAAAGATTTTGAAGCAACCAATCGGACCAAACGCACCATCGCATCCTCGTCAGCCATCTTATTCCCCAACTGCAACCCGTTCGCGTCATTGTCAGTGCGTCCCAGCCGAAAAGTTATTATTTTCGTTCGACTTCTGGCCGATTTCGGAAACTGCGTCGAAACCACCGTTTTTTTATGGAGGAAATGATGCAAATAAATACAACAACAAAAGACTCACGCGTCAGAATCGGCCTCGAAGCAGGAAGTCTGAGATGTCGGACAGAAGGAAGATTGCAATTTTCTTTCACCGATCAGCGGCAGCAGCAGCAGCAGTCACAGCAATAACCCTCTTGGCAACAACCCGATGCATTTAGTTGCTGCTGCATCGACTCAAGGAAGAACAAGCGCGAATGCAACCGAACCAGCAAGATTCCGAGCGATGAATGAAAGAGGCCGAGATATTCGTCAGACGGATGTGTGCGCTGGTCGTGAAAAGCGTTTAATTGCAACCTGTCAATCCGAGGAATGAAGTCAGCAACAGAAGGATTGTAGAGGCGAAGCTATCACACTGAACCGTTCGAACCACGCATCAAATCATCTGCGGTAGAAAAGCATCGCAGAAATTGCCTTCGGTAAACGAAATGTGCCTTTCTGAATGGACATCAAACGCTGGATTCACTTCATAAAACTGCCTGCTTCCATTGGCGATGGATTACCGTACACAAACGCTCTCCTCTACAAAATCTTATCGTTTTCACTTCACTTCTTCTAGCCATCACCCCACACTATTGATCGACGCGTTCAGTGTTGCACGAGGATTTACGCGAACGTGACAAAAATTGATCCCGCAATCAGTTCCCACGGTCCACGCGATCGACAGTGAAACCAATAAATTAAGCACCGACTCTCCACGACTCTACACCCAGCCTGAAGGCGATTAGTATTCCCGACCCATCACACTCCGTTATGGTAAATTATTTATCGATTGCGATGATGATAGTGACCAAAACGGTTGAATTTTGCGACAGTTTTAAAATCACTCACCAGGCACCGTCCACGATGGAGCCGTGATCGGCCCAACCAGCTGGTGATTTAAGATTTCCGATCCGAACGGTGATGTTGCCCGACATGGGAAGACGATAAATTATGGACCCGGTTTGGGGCCTGCCGTGTTTTAGAGCGGCCAATCACAAAAACTCCCACAATCGGTGTCGATCGGCGGTGGTTGCACGCGGATACGGAATTAGCTATCGCACGCAGAAACGTGACGCTGAGACACATTTGGGTCGTAAAGGCTTTCTTCGTCTGCCGGATTGACTCATTCGGTTTGGCTAAAGTGCAGTGGCAGATGCAGCTAGTATCGTAACATTTAATCACCTATCTGGACGCGTACGTGGTGCTACTATTGATGAACGAATCAACGCTCCTGCACATTAACGATCATCATGTGTTGCGAAATAATCACACGATTGTAGCGAGAACACAGGAAACAAGGCGGACACAAAGCACAAGCTGCTTCAGCCGAGTGTACCTAAGATTGAGTGATTTCGAACAACAGAACGGATTCGGCAACGCGCAACCACTGCCACTGATCAATCGAACCGAAAGCCAGCCTTGCGCGTGGAACAGTAAAAATATTGTTGATCAGAATTGAAGCAAACGGAATGATGGGGATTATGATGGCCGAGGGCACAGATGATGTGGACGATGATGATGATGATGATTAAACAACAAATCTTGCTTCGCTGTTTGAAACGTACCGCCACCGCCGACTGACTTATGAACTCAAGTGCAACTTAAGACGAGCGAAGATCTCCTTCACATGTTCATTCCGTTCCGGCTACTGTTTAATTTTTGTTTATGCTTTCTCGTTGCGCCCAGCACAGGATCGAGTGCGGCGCGAATAATCAATCTGTGATCTGTGTTTATGTTGTTGATTCAATTCCCCCACGGGCCATCCTCCGTCTCGGAACAGCTCTTGGATCATCTCTTGAACAGGAATCGATCAACGTGCGATCGTCGGACGGTGTGATTTGCAATCGGTCGTAAAAAAATCCTCCCCGAGTGTCCGTAATTGAGGAATTAAGCCCTCGGAAGCCCTGACTGCCACATGTGAACGCACACTGTCCCTGGTGCAAAGCGCCATTTGGACCGTTTAGCCGCTTGGACATCTGAGTACTTCCTCGGGAAAGGATGGCTTGCTCCACCGGCACCGGGAAACTGTAAAGACCACATGATTGATGATAATAACGCAGCTGATGATGGCGACGATGACGATGCGTGGTGGAAACAATCGAAATCAGCCGAAAATTGGATAAACACCATGCCCGATACGATACGCACCAGATAGCCGGTAGCCGGATCCGGATTGGGGTCTCTCGAGCGGCTCCGATTCTCGGAATGATGAATTTCTGCTTTCTTCCTCCACACAACGACTGGACACCCTTCTAGACGCTTGACAAGTATGTTTGGTGAGAGCGTGTGTGTGTGTGTGTGCTTAAGCGGAAGCTTCAGTCTTGAGCCGAGAAGGTTTGGATGGTTTGAAGATCGATTGATTGCCAGTACTTGCAGAATCCAATCATTCCATTTCGGTTGCTTGCTCTCACTCACCCACTTTCACACACGCACATGCACACACTCTGCTTCTGCTTCCGCCAGCCGCTTGTCCGACGACCAGCGTCCCGAGTGCCGAGACTTCACGCTTAATATAATTTATTACATATTATTTGATTATGATCGACTGTCAAACGGGACCCGTGGCGGGCTGCCACTTGAGCGTTCGCTCAAGCCACCGATTTATGCGTCACAGCGTGCGAACCGGTCGGACGTGCGATAACCAGCCCCTGGAGAAGTCATAATTGCTGCCGTTTGAGGATTTGATGTTTTTGTTTTTGATTTTCTTGAGCTGGCGGCCTGTGGCCTGTCTGCCTGCCGCCTGCAAGTGCGGGAAAGGCGCAAAAATCGAGTGAACCGGTTGACGCAGCTGGAGTCGATCGAATTCGTCCTCCCGTTTTCTTCCAAGCAATAAACCGGCAGCAACCTTGTACGGTCCAACAATGATTGATCGCCACCGGGAAAATGTTGACCATACCGTACCGAGCGCACCCAATTTCCAGGCGGCTCCGAACGGTCCTGCGGGCGGTGCTCTTCATAACTTCTCACATTATTGATCGATTATGGAAAAACTCGCTTCTAATTTGTCCCTCCGTCACCACCACCACCACCACCTCCACGTCCTCCTCGCCGTGTCCTATCTTCGCTTCCCAATCGCAAATCCCAAAGCAATCGGTCTCGAATCGGGGTCGAACGATTGGTAACGGTCAAGCAGTTAATTACATTCCGACAACAAAAAGGCACCCTTTCTCAATAAAATGGGATGGCCGTGAGGGAGGAAAATTAAAGGATAAGAAGCTGGAATCAATCAAATCCACCTCCGAATATATATCGAATATCAACCGATGTGGCATTTTGACACATTTCCCCTTGTTGCTGTGCTCAACCTTCTCCGTTTTTTAGTCATAACCCAACCGACCTTACCGAGTGAGTGTGTGTGTGTGAGAGAGAGAGAGAAAAAGAGAAGGATTGAACGCCGTCAAAATCGAACCCACGACATGGTACCATCGCCGCTGGCAAATAACGCTGCCGTGGCACTGTGGAACGAAACGCCAATCCGATGGTTGAGTATCATTTTTTGATTAGTTTTCATTTTAACTGTCAACTCCGTCCATCCCTCCGTCACCTTGCTCCGGGTCGTTCGTCCGTCCGTCCGTCCCAGTGCATCCATCTCTCATACGTGAAGCTGTGAGACCACGACGGTCGATTCCGTGATCCGTCCGTGAGTGAGCATCATGAGTACCGTCGCTGGGGCGAGTCATATGGCTCCCCTTATTCGATCCGATTCGATGCTGATCTTTGCCATAATTAAACTGTCGAAATTGATTCTTTTCCCGCCTCAGCCCAGCCCAGTACCAGGCCGATTATCATACCCAGGGAAAAATCCGCGCTTACGGGAACACCAGCATGTGCGCGATCGAGTCTCGGGGGAACACACGTCGGTTCATCAGGCCGCCGATGGCCTGCGGTGATTTGTCTGAACGATTCGTTTCACCGTCTCACCGTGGAGAAGAAACTTCACCGGATTGCCTTTTGATCGCTTATGACGTTTGGGAGTCTTCTTCGAAACGGTCGCTCTTGAGGATCCGTCCAGAAATTGACAACCTCGCCATTTCACGAACGGTCTTCGGAATGAAACTGTATGTCTTCTTCTGAGAAGGTTTTGCGAATGACTGCGAATTAAAGCTAAACTCCGTTACTTTATGAGCTTAAGGGAAATTACCTTAAAATCGTGCCTTCCTTATATATTATAGCCCAGTATGACACACTCTCTCAAACGTTTTACCAATAAGAATAAGACTGCAATCGCTACTCCGCCCAATACCATGCAACGACAGCTTCACGAGTGCTTAACATTTCAATTAGCGTAACGTTTATCGTGTGTGATTGAGCAAAACCCCCGTTGACGAAGTCACCTCCCAGCTCTTGGTAAAGCTTTGCAAGAATCATTAGAAAACATGCTCCTGTGTCGCTTAAGCCGGGTGGTAAGAAACGGCAGCAGTGAGCCATCGCTGCGTTTACCGTTTAAAATTCCATCACTTCATCAAAGCAAACCACCAGACCCCGAGATCTTGCTCGAGATCGCTCAGCGGGACCAGTTCCTCGCTCGTAACTCCAGATTCCCCGCGGCTAGCACTGAGCAGTGGCTGGACTGAATTATAAATTATAGAAAACAAACAAAAACAAACTCACAGCACACACAAGGGCTCTTCGGGTGCCGGAGCTGACGTTCCGATGCTCAGGATGGTCCAGTACTGTGGTTGCCAGTCTCTCATTCCAATGCGCCAAGCTGACCAAAACCCACCAGCTAGCAAGTGGCTAGGTTGACAGAGATTCTGTCTATGTGGCAGGGATTCTGCTGCATCAGAGAGAAGGAGAGAGTCTTCGAGTGCCGGTGAAGGAAGACATAGAGAACGGTTCTAACAACATGCTCATTGAGCTGCAACCAGGGACAGGTCATAGGAAGAGACCTTGCCAAGGAAAAAACATCCCAATGTAAACGGCCACTGACGATGTGTGGGCGCAAATGCATCTCGGCCGATAAACAACACCCTGCCCAACCCTGCGAACGAACGAGCGGGCTGTTTATCATAATCACTTACACAAACAAATAATGAAACGGTTAAACAAATCAATAATATTCAGTTCTGGAGTGTGATGCAAACACGGCAACAACACAAACCGAGGCATGAAGGATGGCAAACGAGGGATTCCGTTAACAAGCAGGCAATGCATTGATTGACCATCGACTAAAGAAGCAGTCGCTGAAGGGAGAAAGGTCTTACGCAAGCTAATGCAATTGAAATCGCATCGCAACCATTCCAACCTTTTCAGGTAGCATCCCTTCGAGGGTTCCGTCGCCGTGTCCGGGATGAAGGACACTTCAGAGACACATATTAAATATTTGAAAATACCTCAACGACATTTTTCCTTCTGCGGGGTCGAGGTTCGGTTGACAATTTCTTGTGGTATTTCTACATCATGTACAGTTCTTCTTCTATCTAACCACTTTGCCGTTCTTCTTTCACTTACCTACAGCTCAAGAATGAAGAGGAATCACAGATCGAACCTGAACATGTGTTGCGCCCCGACCGCTTGCCTCTGAATCCTCCGTCGGTCGGTTGTTTTTCTTTAGCTCTTGAGCGACGTTTGTGTTATTGTTTGTCAATAATGTAAGCGGCCTGTCGAAGTAGCTATATCCCGGGGTTCCGTCGGTGCCGGGACAACGGAGCACACCGAACCGAAGGAGTAACCGTAACAGATGACAATGATGCGTCCTGCTCTCCGTCCCGTTCGCCCGTTGGTGGCCTGAGAGAGTCCTTTTCCCTTCATTCAATCAAACACTTGAAATCCTTTTCTTAAGAACCTCGCCAGCCGCTCCGGTTGTCGTAGGAGGCGGTTCGCTCAGGCAATGATATGGGTGTGCTGGGCAAAAAGGGACTGGAGTGGAATTAGGTTTGACAATCCGAGGATTTTTGTTTTCAATCAAAATAGCTCGATGTGTGATTGGAAATTCTCCTTTCTTTTGTTTGCTGTCTCTCACATCTCCACCAGGTTTTTTTCTTCGATTGCTTCAATCTCGCAATCCTTACGCAATTGTCACAGAGTATAAGCCTTTTTGTTCGATCATCTGGCGTTGCCACTGGCAATAACTTCGTACCATCGATTGATTAATCCTTTCCCTTTATGCGATCGCCTGAGGAACAGATTTTTTCATACATCATGTTGCGTAGCAGCTGTTCCCTGGCGATATCGAACTCGACAACGGAAGCATTGCTTTACATTCCAAAATGGATAAAACAAACTTCAGATTCATCTCCCGCATTGTAATGCGTTCTCCAAAGAACTCCTCCATCCAGCCTGACGCTCCCATTAATAAACTCCATTGTGTCCACTGGTCGGGGGTTGAACAGAACAAAATCGAAACACCAATATTAACAGCACCGTTAAACGAACCTCAAAGCGTACCGTTTACCAGCGGGAGCAACACAGCAAATAGCGCTGGTGTAATAAATGGTCAATAATCATTTATAATCCACCAAAAATCTATAATCGATGTGGGGGGTCGCCCACGGTCGCCCATCGTTTTGTGCGCAGGCGGACAGTTCGATAGGCCCCTCCATCCGTGCTCAACGTTCGTACGTGTATCCTAGCGCAAGAACATCGTCCACTTCTCTGGGTCTTTTTTTATTTGATTCCAATGCCTATCCGCTATCCGCTACTGCTCATGCAACGATCAATTCCAGTCTTGTTTTCGAACGTTTGAAAACGCGAGACCGCACCACGTGGTTTCTTGTTGTTCCCCCCCCCCCCTCCGTTTGCTCACTCCTCCTACTCTTCCTCCTTCTCGTCCCCTATCCAGCAGGGTACGTGATTGCAGGAAGAGACTCGGTACCGGAAGGTCCAGACCGTTGGACAAGAAATTGTGTGCGGTCGTGAGCCCAACGTTGCTCAGTTCCAGTAGCTGTTTTCCGTTTATTGTTAATATGTAAAGTGCCATCGAATCTGTGTGTGTGTGTGCTGTGCCGCTGTTTTACTTATTATTTATTTAGTCCAGACCCTACGACCAGTTCTTTCTCTGTTCCTTTTCATTCACAACAAAAAAAAATCCCGCAGCCTACTCAAAACGTGACCTCTCCTCTGACGCAGTTACCCCGGACTCGAGCCGACCGGAATGTCTTACCATTAATCATTAGGCTTATTACACTCCCCGGGTGCGAGTAAGGGTACAGACATAACAACACTCGAGGATGGGCGGCAGCGATGAAGGCAATGATCGCAAAACAGCTGGTGAAGAACGCGAACCCGCAAGACACATTTCCCCGACCGGTAGCGGACGCCTTTTTTACGAACGCGAACTTCTAGAACGTAGACCACCGACAGATAAGTTCATGCTGATAGCGAATTTGTAATCCCATAGTCCATTGTCCAGTGCCAACCAGTATTGCCGGGCGTAAGTAACGCGGCACTTTATTTGCTTTCAGGTGCGACATGGCTCGTCGCGACATCTATTGGCGGGTGGCGGAAGCTCCCAACCGTAACGAACGCGCGGACCAGGAATTGGTGTGCCGAAGAGAATCGATTGCTTTGCCTTTCTTTCGCATTTCATTCGTTCGGCTCTGCTGTGAGTGTAGGATATTAATGATATCATTATAATAAATCAATTTAATTAATTGATAATTATCATTCGCGGCTCGAATGCCCATGGTGCTGTTGTTGGTGGTTTCCCTTCATAGCTGTTTCCCTTCCCAGTGCGAGGGAGAACCGCCAACCGAGCACTCTAATCGATGCCTATAAATCGTGCCATGATTTAAAACTATCGATAGTTTCGAAACTTCAGCTCCGCGGCCTGGCTACCCGAACCATTCGTCATTAGTCACAAATGCAAATTAGTACTGCAGCCATGAGTGCTGTGCGCGGGGAGTGAGCTCCAAACTTTGCCAGTTCGGAAAAATCGATAACTGACCATGGATTTTTTATACCGAGCAATGGTATGGAAACGCCACTTTGAGGGAAAATGGTAAAATATCGCTGTGGGCAGAAAAAAAGGCCCACGAGTGACGCTGCACACCTTCGCTCAAGCGTGACTCGTCTATTTTAGATTCGACCAATCGACGACCCGACCGGTGCTTCCAACTGGACCACTTACGGCTGCACAACTACACACGAAAACCAAGTCCACGGAACGCCCTCCAACGTGATTCATCGGCATGATGGAAACGATCAACGGTCCGAGAAGCTCTCGGCATCGAACGAAGGGAAGAAAGGCGCACGGAATTGATTTTACGTTTATCGATTGAAAACTGACCAACCGAGTCCATCAAACTGGGCACACAAAGAGCACCGGTCGATGTGCAGTGAACAGCGCTGTGCCCATGTGCTCCATACCGACCAGTTTTCACTCGAACTTCACTCGAAAGGCGTGCCATTGGGGAGATTATATCAGGTTCGATCTACGAGCGGTTCCAATCCATGAAGCGGAAAAGCGTGGCGCAATCCGGAACGTGTACGACAATGTGCACGAGAGAGACAGACCATGCAATTGAAAACAGAGTCAGAATAATCGATTTTAAATGAAAAATATATAAGAGGAGATGAGCTGTAAAAGAAAATGAAGACTCGCGCTGCTTTGATACACAGCGAACGGCCAACATATATTATTCGTTTAGGTTAGTTGAATATCTTTAAATCATACTAGCAAAATTGAACCCCTTTCTTAACTCATCCATTCTTCATCAAACTGCTTCCTTGAACATCACCTTATCACCACGGAAAACACGAGAAACAAAACGTCCTGTGTAGGCTTTCGGGTTGGATTCGTCTCCTGTTCCATCAACCGAAGAAGTGAAACAATAAACCACCTTGTAATTTATTGATTTCAAAAAACCCCGTCCAGAAACCCGAGCCCTACAGACCCTCTGAGCTCCAAGACCCGATACATGAATGACGTAAATCAAACGATTATAATCAAATATCAAGCACTAATGGGCCATAAAGCTAATTTATAGACATTGATTTTTAAACAAATGGAATCGAGCGAGCGCCCAACATGCAAGTGTCAGGCCGTGGAACCTCGTCTAACCTTTTTGACCCAATAAAGACTTCGACCGCCCAGCGCCGGCGTCTGCTTCCCGAGGTGGCGTGTGTGTGTGTGAGAATGAGGAAATAAAATCGAAGCGAAACAATTGACGGAATAATCTAACATTAACTCAACGGAGGATCAGAGCACTTGCAGCATCGGTAAGCCCTCATCTGCAACGACTATCTCGACTAATGGACGCTAGGACCTGGTGTTAAGTACCGTCAGGGAAGGTGGTAAATCAATTACCAACAGTTCTTTCGGACGATCGTAAGACAAAAAAAAACAGGAAGCTGCTCAAAACGAAGCAGGTCCCATGCCAGCTACATTAGGGACCCTGGGCTGGTGAACGAATGGTGGTCATAAAATAGTCACTCAACAGATTTCTCGCCGGCCGAACTTGTAAAACGATTTTATTGACTTTTCGTCTCCATCGATCGGTCTCCGGACATTGCTGAGTCGGGACTACGGCTAAGTGTTGATTTACGGTCGCTGATAACAACCGATCAGTTTCGGATCGTTCCGTGTCTTCCCGTCTGCCTCTTGACACTGCATTTTAAGTGATTCGAAAGACCTCCCGAGCGTTACTTGCACACCATTTTAATGAAGTGATTGCAAATTCTTCGCCGTACGCTTTTGACGATCAATCAATAAATGTTTGAGAGGTGTTAAAAACGCCCGGCCTGCGAGGACTCCGTAAAAGAACATTTTGGAGCGTTGAAGATTTATTGATTGTGTGTCACTTTATGTGCAAGATGCATTTACCGATGTGGTTGAGTCGCGCCGGTGCCTCGCATCGTGGCGATGCTGTTTAATTGGTTCTAAAGACTCGACACCGAGGGACTTGACGAATTCGCGGGAAGTGGTCGTCCGGCGAAGTTGGATGCATTACGCTGCGGATACGCTTGTTTCGTTGTGTCGCTCTCTGAAGTACCGGCATCAATTAAAAAACAATATCAATTAATTGTTTCTTCCCTCACTCGTGTGTCTATGTGTGCTCGTGTGTGAAACGACGTCGTTCTTGCTGTGTCCGCTCGCAGGGTGTTGTGCATGATAAAAAAGGCTCAAAAAACCAGAAAAAGACTTCAACTCCCATCTCGAGTCCACAAGTGTTAGCTGGCTCTTCGTAAGAGCGAAGAAAGGTTCACCCCAGAGCAGAACCAATTATCTGTGATTTCGTACCACCCCGGGAGTGAGAAAGGGAGTCTCGTACTTGCGGGAAGCCCACAGCATCGGATCGACGAGCAATCTTGGGCACAATGAAGGTCTTACGCCCTTCAATTGCAATTATCAATGGAGGTAAATCGGTTCGTTTTCATTCCAGTGGTTTATTTTCGTTCCCCGTTTCACCCCATCCGTCTGCCGTGTCCGTGGGGCGGTGGTCAAACCTAATAAAAATCTCCCATCTGGCTGGTCGACTGGCGCTGCACACCAGCGGAAGCCTACAAAATGTCGATACAGAAAAACGGACCAATGCAATGCGATGGGGTCGGCAAACGATCATTGATTTAAATTGCGTCAAAAAGATCAAAGTCCGTGCCGATCGGCGGCGATCCAGATATCAAGCGGTAAAAGGCAAAGTATCGAAGAAGCTATGCTAAAACTGCTTCACCGGACGCTGGTGACGCCGTTCATCGTTAATGCGTGACCATGTTTTAACCCACCCTTTCGCACCCCTATCACTGGCTGGCACTCACTTCGGCTTATGCCTGTCCCACCTGGTCGAGCGTTTGACATTTGCGCGCTTCCTCTACGCTTTAAATGTAGCAATCAGACAAAACGGAGGCCAAATATTACAAGGATAGAGAATTTTGGAACCGGACCAACGATCCAGCGAGGGTTTCACTTCGATCCACCACTGCAAGTGAGAAAGCATCACTTATCGTTCGAATTGTATGACCTGATTGCTTTTGAAGTTCGCGTATCATTTGAAATAACACAAATGCCTGTAACGAGCCCCCTGAAAACGTCTTCTGACGAGTCTTTGTTCGTTCGCACGATCGGGACGAGTGTTTCTGGTGGGAAACATATGCCAACTATGCGCTATCAATTTAAGTTTGATTGAAATAGCAACGTAACGTGATCGGTTTGGGTTTATGTCGTGTGAACTTCATCGGGAGGAATGTTTTGGAGGTTTGCTTTTATTGCTATTTAATTTACACCCAATAATTCTTAATTGCCTCTGGATGATATTCAATCGAAACACTCGTTTTCAAAGCCAGTTTTTTATAACTTCACCCGATAACTCTTGTATCGATTATCTACTCTTCACTCACATCCGTATTTTGCATCCAATGTTTGCGCATGTATCAGTTCTTTGCTACTTTTGCCTCGAAATTCCTCGCAAGATCCGACTGGAATCCAGATTACACCGTTGCGTTGCATTTTGCCGACAACTGCTTGCCTGGTTCCCTTGCGACGATTCGATACGAGAGCATTAAATCCAATCAGCAGTGCAGGAATGCCATACACTGCCGGTGAGCCGATGATCTCGTTTCCGATCGGCCGCCAATTTCCCATGGCTGTCAATAAGGATTTGAACATTGCTCGGGAATCGCTCGATACGACCGCTACAGAATGCAGATTCAATTTCAAGGCCAGACTGGCCTTTCCAGGAGCTGTTTCTTGTCCAGCACTGAGGATCCCTTTCTGGAAGGAATCCCTCGAAAAGCAAGTTGATATAAGGACAGTGTATTCAACACGATGTACCAGTTTTCGATCCCGCTAATCGGAGCTGTTTTCTTTGTCATGATAGTTGTATCGAAATTCCTTTCATACTCTTCCCAACATTGTCGGTAGCATTCAAACGAAAGCATACAATAACAATCAGTTTCATATTGATAATGAAGCGAAATATGTTCACCGTACCAATTTCGACGTAGCTCTTCAATCAAACGAAAAAAGGGGTTAGAAAGTACGGTCAATAGGCTGGTAAATTAGTTTGCGCCCTCTTGGTCCCTTGGGGAAAGCTCACAATGCACAAGAACATATGGCTCTGGAGCAAAACCATGCTGCAAAAAGCGACAAGCGGCCAATCTACGGAGAGATTTTATATTTATTGCACCATTTATTTCGAGCAAAATGGACTGAAAAAGAAAGTCATAAAACTAGAAAAAGATTCCTGGCGACGGTCTAGCTGCGTAACGTGAGTTACGCTCCCTTCTGTATCTTCGAGATGCGTTTGACCAGCTTTCGGGAAAAAGGGTCAGTAACGTAATTGAAAACACGCCACTTATCATCGGCACATTACGCACAACGGTCGGAATCAGTTCCGGCGATTGAGGGTTCCGGAGGATACAGACTATTAGCCTGTGACAAGATGCTATCGATGAATGTGTGCTTCGGTTCATCGGATAGGATATCAATAAAATTGGTATTTTACGGCTAGTTTTCGGCTCGGTAGTAAAAAGATTATAATTGTTTCCTTGTCATGAAATCGATCCAAAATGAAGAAACGCCAATATTATTCTTAAATTCTTAAACATTACAACGCCTTCCAAGCTGATTTCACAAACAAATAATATTTCACTAGACCACATACAGATAATTCCCGTATGGAAAAACGATTCCACCGAACATATGTCGCACGTAATGTACCGAACAGCACGACACCGATTCACAACAGGGACGAGAGCAAGAAAAATGACTCCCCGTACTCCCCTACCGAGCAGGCAGCAACTATTTATTGTTTGAGTACTTTTCTAAAGACTTTTTAAATGCCTGGGATGTCCGGCCGATCGACCGACCGAACGGGGTTGGGAACGAAATGGGTGAAAAGTATCGAAACCGCCTCTTCAACTCGAACCCTTCGAGACTTTTCCCAAGAGTTTCCGACCACCGGCCACTACACACACACACAGGGAGTGATGTTTTTTTTTTTTTCCTTCGCTGTGTAGTAGTTTTGGGAATATGGACAGAACACACTCAGCTTGACCATCGAAATTGTCTCCAAAAGCAGACCTGAACGGTCGGTCACCGCACGAAACGAGTGGTCTTCGTCTTCAAACGCAGCGGAACTCCGTCTCGGGGAAGGGGAAAGGGCGGGAGGATGGGGAGTAAATCGGTTGAAGTGCCAACAAGAGGAAAGTGCCGTCTTCCGAGTGGAGAAAAGTCTCTTGAGGAAAATTTATAGTTTTATGTTCGGTTCTTCGGCCCTCCAATAGATGTTTCCCGTGTTCCTTGCACCATCGTTCACAACAAATACTCTCTCTCTCTCTCTCTCACACACACACACACACACTTGACTGCCCTCTCGATTAAGTTTTATTGTTTTCAAACTTTGGCAACATTCATTTTCGGTCCACCATTTGTTGTCGGTCAGCCTTCTTCAGGCGGCCACTATCTCCGCACATACTTTTAGCCGAGGTTCAGGATCTCTGGATCTCGAATCCTCCCCAAACTCGGTCCCCAGCACAGGGCAGAAAGATTTATGAGCATTCGTCCTTTCGGAAGTGGCCGCTTCCCCAGTCGTTTCCCAGGCTGCATCAGACTGTTGGAACGGGTTAAAGGACGAACTCGTTGAAAGTGTGGCAAAGTTTCACGCACCTACCCAGCCCAATGCAACCCGATGAGTGTTTTGTTGGTGACGATGAAGCACAAAGGGCACGCGTAGTGGAGATGGAGCAAGTTCCACCAGCTTTTGGTCAATCACTTTCACCCAATTGAGTTTACGCAGCTTTCTTCACACGCACAGCTCGAGTGGGAGGTTGGTTGGTCCTCATGATGAAGACGATGATGATGATGATGATGACGATGGTGGCGGTGTGGTGTCGTGTCCTTTTTTCAGTTTCAGCCTGACGAAGGAACAACTTCGGAGCACCTGCACATCAGGAGTTTATCATGTCGACTGTCAATTACGAATCATCCGGTTGGGAGGGTGATTTGTAAGGCAGAAGCGCAGAAAAAAAAGGGCTGCAGAACAACGCCAAACGAGGTGCAGCTTGTTTTCTCAGCTTCATAATTACCGATCGTAAAATATGGAACCGGCACAAAAAGCCGTTGCCTCGAATGACAGCACAGAGGCTGACTAGGTTTAGAGGCAGCTCCAAGAATTTCTTTCAAAATGACACAAAACCCTCACATCTTCTACCTGATTCGGTGAAGTTTTCTGTATGCGTTGCACGATGCAGTGAGCAAGGATAAACGGCAAATTTCTTTCCACGCTTCGACGAACCCTTTTTTCGAGCCAACCAAACGCACACACACAACCAGAGTGCGGGCTGCTGAACGTGAAAAATTCTAATTAGTCAAAAGTCATTGCACGAGCCTTGGATGTAAGTTGTTAAATCATACCTCGTTATTTTTGAGAGGGTGCTTCAAACAAATGGAACTTACACTTTGCCTAGCTGCACCGAGATCGGTCCTGTGCGTGTCGGTATGGGACGCGTGGACGGGGACTGCTGCGACACGGACATGAGCAAAAATGTCAATCTACACTCGTTTCACGGACCTGCAGCCCAGAACAGAACGAGACAGGTGTGGAGGATAGTAGCACTTGACGCCTGACGTGTTATCGTGTTCACAATCACGGGCCCTTTTTCTTGTATTTGCGTTTAATTCTCATCCGTGTCGACGCTTCGTAATGCGGTTGGGGCTGATGAAAAAGCTAGCATTTCAATGTGAGCTATGTGAGAAAATTCAAGATAAACAAAGCTATTTCTTGCTGGTTATTAAGTGTACTTGTATTTTTGCATGATACTCTAGATCCATTGGTAAGCTTTCCTGATCGATCAATAAGTAAAAAGGAGTCTAATTCTAATACCCAATCGATAGCGATGTGAAATTCTCAAAAACATTGTTTTTCTTTCTCATCTTTCAGTGTTGCACAATACCTGAGAAAATTTGAAGCAGGTCCAATCGGTCCAGAATAATCTGCAGTAGAAGAAACAATGCAGAGAAAGTCCAAAGTAATTCAGATGATTTCGAATTCAAATCAGACGCTACACTAGCGGAGGCCAAATGGACATACGTTTTCCCAATCATTATAGCTTTTGTCTCTGGATTGTGCAACAAATAAATAATGTGTGTGCGCCGATGCCGATGTTGATTTACAGCTTTACCCACAACATACGCCCGTAGGGTACGAAATAAAACAGCTGTGTAATAAAAAAGTCGTCTTATCATAAAAACCTTTCAGCTTTTTTCCATCCACTCTTACAGGATTTGGTTACGCACATTCCTCTGCCAACATTATTCCAACTCCTACTGAATGCAAGAAGCTGCCCCACGTTCAAATCGCCTAAATTAACCGATTCATAAAAAGTCAACCGAGTCAAACCACAAGCCGCTACAAGGACCAACGAGAAAGCAAAAAGACATTTCTAAGAAATTGATGAATGAATAAATGAGTGAGATTCATTTTAGGTCTCGACTTTCCAACTCCCACTGTCGGAAGGGTCTCCGGCAAACCACATCCAACCGAACGAAACGACAGTTGCACATAGCCAATAATACCAAACACCGAACGCGTCGAACGCTCATGCACTCTTTGGCCAGGATCGACCAAGGATCTCGGCCGACCGCCATGAAGTGTGTACTACACAAAATCGACGTACCTACGTACCGCCGCAAGTCAAGTACCGGCGGAATCGTCCGCCTGTACCACGCAAAATGATAACTATAAAAAAATCGTAAACTTTTCGTTATTTATAGCTTTGTTTTATTCCTGCCACCGTTGCCTCTGCGCATCAACTATGCATTAGTAGATTTTGCTTTTACTCCTCTACCAGTCTGCTGCCATCATTGAACGCTCATCTCACCATATCCGAGGACTTGCCGGGCCGGGTGGGGATGGATCGGATGGGGATGGATGGTTTCCTGCACTAATCATCGCCCGCTAAGAGTGTACGAAGAGCTGCGGGTAAGATTGCCGCTTGCTCGGGATGAAGGATTCTTGTACAAGAAAAAGGCCCCCCTGACGAAACACACTGGCTGTACGTACGCGAGCATTTTACAACCGAAAAGCCACGGTGATAAAGTGCGCCAGAAGCACATCGGAAAATTTTGCGCCAAGACGTAAGGCGCATCACAACACACAACAACCCCCGAATGCGGCTAGATGGATGAGTCCGTCGAGGGTTTCCGTGTCGGATTTTCGGTACAATCTCGGGAGGACGCTAAAATTCATACGAATCTTTTTATCTGTCCCGCTTCTCCTTACACACACTTTCTCACGCAAAGGCGCACTGTGTCGTTCGTCAAAATGTTGGCTACGAGGAAACAGGACGATAAGTCAAAGTTCGGATGAAAGTGATTGAAGTTTCTGCCGCGCGTTGTTACTTTACGTGCGATGGGTGGGCTTCCTGCGGCAGGAAAATGCATTCAGAAAGAACGGGGCAATGCGTTTGAATTTTTCATCCATTCCTAATGAAATCAGCTTATGGTTGTGCCCAAAACAAAACAAAATGAAGCATTCCACCCAATGGGTTCACCTTTTGTGTCTCTCGTGCAGCAAAGGTCGTGCGGAATTGGATATTTTTCATTGTTGATTGTGATCCCTCAGATATTACCAATTTGAAAAATTATAGCAAAGATAAACACATCCAAAAAAGTAATCAAATCGTCACAACAAAACTCTTCCGCTCAAACTTACACTAGTTTATCACAAAAATGAATTGAATCATATGCCTTGTAGCATGAAATAAAGTAACAGCTGCTCAGATCTTTCACACGACATGCCTGATATCATATCCTCCCGTTTAACAATACTGACGTCCTGACTATGCTCATTCGAATAAGTCCAGCTAGCAAACATCACAACAACCTAGCAGATCATTAAACCAATAACAGATATAGCGAAAAAGACAAGATAAATTCAATGCAAAATATTGGAAATTTGCTTCTGTTAATTGCATTGGTTTAGAAATACGGTCATTCTAAAAAAATGCATAAATTTGTTAAACAGCTCTAAAAAGTTCATTAATATTATTAAAATGAGGGTCATATTTCTAAATTGGTAATTTGTTAAAATCGATTTGGTTTGTGCGTAGTTTCTTCTTCTTCTTCTGTGGCACTACAACCTCGAGAGGTCTCGGCCTGCCATTTCTAGCTTTCTGTGACTTAATTTTACCCGTAGAAAAGTAGTCAACCTTTCGTACGGGGAAGGCTACGTTTGTGCGTAGTTTAACGTAAATCTAATCCTAAATTAACGTATGCAAATTGCCTAACCGCTAGGCGCGTACATCACAGTAAGTAATCACACGACTATCATATTCGTATTACACTTATTACACTACACGTATTACTTACACACACAACCGTTTGATTTCGATCAACGATATTTTTTCATTTCACAGTTTACTTTTTTCTATTGCCAGGATAACACGGATTCAGCAATTATCACCAGCTTCATAATATTAATTCAAATGATTGCAAATTGCCTAACCTCTGGGCGCTCACATCCGTTTTAATACACAAAAAAGTATCCTTTATAAGTTCAAACAACAAAACAGTGCATCTCCTTTCTTTGAAGCTCGTTCGAGAAGTTGGACCACCTTTTCTGTATCAAACACGTGTCTCCTTTCAGCACTCTTCCGTTACAGACACTTAGTACACCAAAACCAACGAAAGTACTCGCCCCGTCCGATGGTTAAGCGATTTACCTTCGGCCACACATTGCCCAACATAAATAGAGGCATATATTTCCACTATTTTTATGATCGAAGCATGTGACGTCCAATTTAATGCTCTGGGAATACCTTCCCCTGTCTGGCCTGCGATGACCTCGGTGCTTTACCCCAAGTTTCTTCGAATCGAGCCGGAGTGAAAGTACAGCAGTTGATTTTGGCACAAATAAAAAGCAATAAACGAGTGAAAGCAAATCGCATATAATAGTTATTGAGTGCCATTCGATGGCTATCGTGTGTCTGTGTCCACGGCCATCGGCTATCGGAGGTGGCTTTCTCTCCCTCGCTGGCTTGCCAAAAACCCAAGCAGAACGGGCAAGAAGCAATGGATCCAGGATGACACCACTTTTTATGACATACGAACGATGTGCATCCTTTCTCTGTCGAAAGCTAGAGCGCTAGGGAAAGGTGTGGAAAACTGTCCGTTCTCGGGCTACAGTTACACATTTCGACGCATGTTACGGCCATAAAGTGCGATCTGGTTGCAATTGGGAAAACGCCTCTACCGCCCACCACAATCCCGGAAGGATACATCCGTCGTCCAAACTTTGCCAGCACTGAGGTGAAGAAAGTATGAAAGTGAACAAATTCTGATGAAAACAATAAAGTGTAATTTGTCCCTAATGAAAATTAACAACACACACACACACACATACAAGGAAAGGGAACGATGAGGAAACGATGACCGCAACAACGCTACTGTGCCTTCGGTTAAGCGAGGGAACCAGTCCTGCTAAGTGACCTTCTTCCAATTCTTTCTCGGTGCTACTTCTTGCCCGACTTCCTGCTCGGATGCTGTTTTATCGATCAATTCCGCGTGCGCTCTAACACAGCAAGTGCACAGCAGCGACATGGGCTAGGACACGTACGACGAGAGACAACACATGCACAATCACACTCAAATACACACACACAGCAACCCGAATGGATGGTGCAATAAATAGTAATATATTCCAGCGCCCACACTAACAGCACACTCAGGCTCAGGCGAGCCCTAGTCGGAACAGCGCCTATTAATTCGGACCTTTGAGCTTCGATTCCACCCTCATCGAAGGAAAACCCTCCTGCACAGTGGCCGAGGGAAGTAAAACGTGTCATAAAAATAAGATTTTCATGGCACTGGTCAGCACCGGGCTTGTTCTTGTCCGGCCAAATGCAGTTTGCTGTGCGAGGCACCGTCTTCGAGCCAATTCCGATATCAGTGCAACACATTGCCCATTCCGGTCGTCGTGTCAGTCTGTGTAGGTTGGGAGGATGATTTTCAATCTGATTCTTTCATTCCGCTGCTGACAAGGACATCGTGTCTTCGGAACGAGCTGATACGATACTTGCCCCACCCTTTGCTTGGGAGAACAACGGCAACGAGGGACATAGACGAGCCCCAATCTTTACGATCGACGCTCGTATTTATTGATTTGCGGTTGATGAGAAACATGACATGATATTAAATGTTGCCACCTCCGCTGGGAACACCGAGTCGGGGGAACCCATTAAAAGCCCATCACTACTACCGGGTTCGGGTCAGTTTATGACTCCATATCTCACGGAAAAGCCAATAAGCCGACGAACCAGGATTGACATGCACGGTTCCGATAATGGAACAGTGGCATCAGAATCACTCCCTCCCAATTGTTTCCAAACCGCAATGAGTGTTCGTGACGTTTGTGCAAAAATCCTTCCATGCAGGTGCGTGGAAACGTCAGGACCATGCGACAAACATTCTTTGGTCAAATAAAAAGCGTCCAGCTTTATTCCCGATCGATATGCTCGGTACCGGACCAACAAGCACCACATTCCTCGCCAGGTCAGGGCGAGAGCGAAACCCATTCCTGGACGAAAGTATTGGCCGATGGTAGTTGGTAGCGAATGACGCAAGATTTTCCATTTTATGGACGACCAGTGCCCGTTAAACTTTAATTGGATATTAATGAGTGGCCCCCCATTTTCTTGGGTGGCACGGCCAACAGCAAGCTAATAGATGCCAAGGTGACTTCGGAATGGCTTCATAAAGTACCGGGGAGTTATAATTTAACTACACACATTTGTGGCTTTGGTCTATCTATAAATTTCTTATTTCTTCCCGCACGCCCATGCAGCCAAATTCATTAAGGAGCCATCAAACTTTGGATCTTGGGCCCATGGCGGCTAGGCAGTCCCCGGTTTCTTCGTATGGAGCACTGAACAACACGCTGTACGAGCAAGCGCTTAAGCCAATCATGTCCTGCAGTCTGTGTTGTGATTTGCAGTGGACACAACATTTGCCACTTTTTATTCGCTACCATTGATTGGACAAGTTTTAATCGTCCATTAAAAGTTTTACGAGACATTGCTCCGAGAATGCGCCTTCCCGCCGCACCTTTCCGTGACCGTATGCCGCACATAAATAGCGTTTGAAATAGTTGATGACCGGTGTTGTGCAGACAAAAGGCTCAGGTGGAAAGATTTTTCCAAAGGATTCCATGTAACGCACATGTTCGCACAATGCGTTACTCAGAAGCACGAACGAACTGTTGTCAGCGTCTCACAATCATTTTTTAATCGAAACTCAGGCATTCGCGTACGGCTCCATTAACATCACCATGAACCTGCATTTCTATTAAAAGTAAAAGCCGCTCGGGCCTACGCTGCCTGCCATCCATAACCAATTTCCATGCTATTGAAAAGCATACAAAATATCATACTTTTTGTTCGCTCGTCCAACTTCAATCATATTTCACCACTCCTAGCGCATAATCATCATCATCGGCCACTCGCACGAACTCACTTTTTTCCGGCCCGGAAAAGTCCATGTCATTGGAATATTAATTACTACGCAAGGCGTGTTCGGTGACGAAGTCCAGTCCAGCGACAATCAATAAATGAAGTAATCCATTGTACCATTTTCTGCAGTCATGTCACTCGCTCTGCTCACGGTCACAGCCACTCCTTCGGGGGTTTTTCTTTTAGCTTCATGTGTCCTCTCTGTCCACAAGGCTTTACTATGCCGCACTATCTCGCTCTCTCTCTCTCTCTCTCTCTCTCGCTCTCGTTCTCGCTCCGTTCAAGTCAGTTGTTTCGTTTCTTCCACTTTGTCCACTCAGGCACGCAAACCCTCACCGTGAACGATGATCTACGTTCCATCAATCAATCCATTAGCAATAAATCTTCAACGTGAATAAGCTTATTACAAACAAACATCGCCTGTCACAGAGAGGGGACGAGGCAGACACGGCAAGGGAGAAAAGCGCTGGAAATGACAATTTTTCTATTTCTCCGAACTGACCCAACCCTTAATTTGGATTTTTTCCTACCCATAAAGCAGGGGCCACTCTGGTGATGAGGCTCCAAGAAAAACTCTGGAATATCATCAAATAATAATTAATAAACGATAGTAACACACCCTTAAGAGCTCAAACACTCGCTCTCACACACACACACATGCTATCCACCGCTAATAATCGCTCGAGCCATTTACATACGAGCGCCCTTTTGTGCTCACACAGCCACCCCTTCGAAGTCCATCGCCAGTCTCCATCGCCATTTTTTGGCCTTCGGATTCGGGTCAACCTTCTTGTGCGGAGAGAAGAAGGACTCGGCGAGAACAAAAACCCACCACTAACTGCCCACACACGCTACACGCATCAGTGCAAGTGGCGAAAAAAGCCTAAAATAATGCCTCCGTTCCTTCGCAACCCTATCGTCGGCCTTAGGTCGTCGGGATGGGATCTAAACAAACAACCAACTACCACAACAACAACAGCAGCACAGCACACACGACCAAAAAAAGCCACATCTCGTGACACAGAGCTCGCTCACATCAGTTACTGGACTAGTCCATTTCGGGACCCTTCCCAGGGGCAACTCATCCTTACGATAAGCCCCTCCCTGCCATTCCCCTCCCTGCCCTTCCCTCCATCAGCACAATTACCATCATCGAGCGAGAAATGGTAGCGAAATCATTAATCTTATTTGATATCAAAATTACATTTGTCCTTTCTCAAAATGATATATGGATTTCGCCACAGTTGCCAAAGTCGTCCAAAGTCCGGTTCGATGAGTGAGTGGGCCGGGTCCGTTCGCTGTGTTTTACTCAGCTATCAAAATCTTTGTCCTCCGCTCCGGCATTCCTCACTTCCCACCACCAGTGTATCATCGTGCCAGCGAATGGAAATCCATTTGGTTATGTCCTTGGCCGGTCCAAAAACAAAATAAATGATGCCGATGACGATTGTCACAATATTCCTGTGGAAAAACCCCGAACCACCCAAAGGCCACCGCAAATCCGCAACACATACCACCCATGCCGGATGGCCACTCACACGATTAGACCCTATTTACTGTCAATTTCTAGGACATCGAATATCCGTTTGCCGCTCAAGTGTGATTAAAACAAGGAACGGTGCCCGAAGCATTTCGTCACAGGTTACTTCCCATCGGGCCGGTCAGTCAGTAGAAGGAACTCCAGATAGAGAGCGAGAGACATACAGAGTGGGCGCATTCTTGGGGAGGCAAAGGAAATAAATGAATTCGAACAGCCCGACCAACTGCCCGGTAGGCCCCGATGGCATCTGCCGGATACGGGGATCAACGGTTAAGTTGCCGGAATGAATGATTATTTCGTACCCTTTCGTACCGAAGACTTCCGTGCCGAACAAAGCAAATAAAGGGTAAGATGGAAAACTTGTTGGCAAATAAGTTAACTCTTTTATTATTGTAACAACACAGTCACACCACAAACTATTTGTACGTAGCTTGTTTAATTGCTTGTTCAACTCATACAACCTCGTTACAGTACGGAAATCTTCGAGGACTCACATTTCTTGCAATGTACAATAGAATGTTTCTCTTCTTGTTTCTCCCCATTTGAAGCTATCGAAGTCTCCGTTCCGCCCACAAAATTACCTTTACCGCTAACCCACCTTCACCACAACTATCGATTGCTTAATGACACTCTGCATCACACTCAGGTCAGAGGAACACATTATCCGACGTCTTCTGCGATACACGATCAACATCCAGACGTAAGATGACGCACTCGGCAATGCAGTTTTTCCCGTGGATCCTTTATCGACGAAACATGAAGCCGAAAGACATTAACAGCCGTTCCCTCAGTCATTTTCCCGACTATCGGAAACTACCGCTTCTGTTGTTCCTGCCTTCGACCAGCCACTCCCGGAGGCCGCTGGAGAGGTCCCCGTTCCCGAGAATCAGTGTGCTTGTGTATGTTCCCTACTCGATGGAAAACGATTTACTTTTATCGTTTTCATTTCCTCCAGCCAGCAGTTTGCCTCCCCTTTGGATGGGGAACCTTTATCGAAGCGAATCGCTTTGGTCGCTTGACCATGGGAAGAACCGGTCGGGAATATTTAGTTTTTTTTACTGTTAATTGGTTGTTCTTTTAATGATGATTTTGGGATGAACAACAATTACTATTACGGTGCGAGAGCGAAAGCACTACACAACACACTCGGGCTCAACGCGCGCAAGGTACAGCTCGAGGGATTTCGCCTCAATCCGAACCGTCGACTCAAATGGACTGAACTGGAACGGATCGCTTGATGGCGCTCACCACTGGGCCAACAGATCTCATCCCCGAGCGGTTATCCCTCGGCTCGGTTTGACTAGGTATCCCGGGCCTTCGTTGGGACCACTGCGGGAATCAATTTCCTTTGATTGAACCAGTTTTTATTGGTTTCAATTAAAACGATGGCGCTCTAGCTCACCATTTACGATGATAGTTGCGCCCCGGACGAGATATCGGCAGTGGCGGTAACGGCGGTTGCCATCTCCGTACATAAAAACGGGACATTGGCAGAAAAATTCACCATATGGCCCGTAGTTGTGACCCATTCCGCAGAACCTTCTACACCGTACTGGGCGACTCCATCGACGTTGGGAGGATGCGGTCCGGTCAGGAATGGATTCTGTGATTAGCAAGAGGTTGTTAATTAGTGTCGTACGGCCCTGGAGTACAGTTATCGGGAAATTATTCTGGAGGTCTGTGGTTAATGGCCGAGAACGAATTGATCGACATCGGCCACAACGACACACCGTTGTCGTAATGCACGAACAGACGTATGTTACTTTAGATAGTTTATTTATATCGTATCCAAAATGTTCAAAGCGCTCAAAAACAATCGCAGCATCGCAACATATACACAAGCGTGCAATCAAATGTCGCACAAATCATATTCCTGCTTTTGCAGGATAAGTGACAGTAATCGGGAATGATTTATGCTGTGCCGAAGCAACCTGGAACGAACGCTACGTGACATCTGTTACCGAAATGAAACAACTCCAAATCGACAGGCTCGAACCAAACGCCACCTCCTTTCGGTGTGAGCAACGATGTCAAGTACAATTTATTGCAAACAGTTCGGTATGCATTGAAAACTAATAAAATGTGTACAAACTGTGCTGGCGTCTGTTTTTCGTGATCTGTGAGTTGTTCAATGTCACCGTCAGGATGCACACTCGAAATTATTTTTCGAGCCAAAGGATGCTCGGCCCCAGAGCTCGTTTCGCCTTTCTTCGAGCTGTGTAGATCGCTCGACGATATGCAACAATTATTTATAGCGATTGGTGAAATAAATCAACCATTTCGTACCAACGAAGCACCACCCTTGTTCGATGAGCATTCGGATGGATCGTCCGGACGCATTCCGGCCGTTTCCAATAGGGCATCTGTTTTGCACATTCAATCGGAAAAGTCAACCGTTTCGCACACTGGCCCAACGATTGCAATGCACCATTGCAACGAGTGCATCATGCACCATTTCTATGCAAACAAAAATTGCACCGGATGCACCGTATCGCTTGCGGAAGGTAGCCGGAGCCGGCTTTTGACGGTACGATCGAGCCCTTGGAGGACATCCTGGCTCTGGGTATCCGTTTCGTGCTCTTTCCTATCGATAGACCTTCACTGCCCCAAACGCTCATTCAAAGCACTGGCAAACCGCTGGCAACGGCTGACCTGCTGGTCAAATTTATGACCTATCCGCAATTGAAAACTGTCAAACACAATCGCTTTTCAAAATAATTTGTTGCAATTTTCCAGTCAACCACACTCCACCAGAAGCGCCGGAACGTCCGAGTTTGCCGGCTTGACAGGTGACAGCAGACGGGGCGGCACGTACGGATGGGTACGAATTCCTAAAAACCAACCGTACCAACGTTCCATGTTAGCCTCGGTCGGGAAATGACTCCCGCTCGACTGTGTGCGAGTTATTTAACCCTATAAATATATTTCGATTGCACTCTTTCAAAACATTCCCGTGGGGTGATCGGGCAAAGTGGCACTCGATTTTCGCCAGCATTCAATGTGCCGATGCACAGGACGCAGGATGCGCAAATATTTATCGTCAAATTGTTTCAATTAAAAACAACACCGCCATCCCACGAAAACTGTCAACCCTCGTGCCGTCGGAAAGCATCCGACCGTCAAACTCTCGACCTGGCGCTGGCACCAGATGCAAAACACATCACGTGCATGCACCAAAAGGTCGGTGGAATGTGATGCCTTCCCATATTGTAACCGCGAATTATAATCGTGCTGTTGATTTAATGGATCGAACGAAGCAATTATGAATAACGTGGCGAATAGGAAATTCCGATTAGAGTGACTTTGCGCAGTTAATTTACATCGGATGCATTGTTTTTACGTGTTTCTATACAAACATTGATGAAATACCCGTATTTTGCTTATTAATGACTCATTTATTTACTAAAAATTCTTGATCGCTTCATAAAACTAGAAAAAATGCATTATTTGCATCGAGAGCGTGTACTGCGAATTGCATACTTTTAGATAAATAGCGTTGCGCCTAAGGTATGCAATTTGCTATTCATACGCAAACTCGCGCCATCGAGCTTTAGAGCCCAATTGAACCCAATTTTAGAGAAATTTATCATACCCAAGTCATAAATTCTGATTGACAAATTGTAATCCTGAGACAGTTGTCTCTCGAATCAGCATGCCCGAATCAGCAATCTCATCGTTCGTGAACCACAACCATTGCATCGCTACCGACGCATGACGAAGGAGAATTCGCTTCCAATCTTCAACCTTAGTTGGAGTTGACTTGAATCGAACATCAAATCCTTTCCCATTTGCCTGGCTGCTAACTCGTACGGCCATTTCCCGATTGAGCTGGGATACTGGGATACGATACTTCCCATTTTACCCGAAGCGATGGAGAAGCAATAAATAATCAATCATGATTTATCACTCAAATAGGAATTAACTTTTCACTCGGGCCTCGTCCAAACGCCCAGATCTGGTTTTCCGGGATAGTTTCGTCCGCGTGTTGCACTTCTGAATGGCTACACAGCTCTGTCCTCTATCGAGCCGATCTGAGACATTTGTCCCGAGAGTTTCACAGCTGACTTCTTCTGCTGAATGGCTTCGAAACAATCATCATTTCACTCTGCTCCCCGGGGGAGAACACGGAGCTCCATCCACCTCACTGGCTTCAGCCCGATGCCCACCACCTAAAAGTATCGGATTGTAAATTACCAACCCAATCGCTTTACCCACTCTGCCAGCCATCTTCAATCATCTTGCCGGCCCGTCTTTCAAACCACCCGACGCTACTCGGTGGCCAAAAGTGGCCGAACAGATAGAATCGTCTGAAATATGGATAAATACAAACGTCCGAACGTCCCGGCAAAAGGATTGGGTGCGTCGTGACCCATGCCTTCCTTTAGAAATGGCTGCGATTATCCTTGTAAGGACAAAGTAGCATTCATCGGCCTAGCCGGGAAGAACGAGTTCCAAACTCGCCACCGTATTCTCATGCGCATACGACAACGACGGCCATGCCTAAAATGGAAGGATGCGACCATTGGAGGATCAGACCACCGTCAGAGACAATCTCTGACAGTTTAAGTCAAGATTTAGATTTCAGATACGTTCCGTGTCTATGATTGTGCACGTGTGTTTGTGCTATTTGGACTCATCTCGTTCGTTCGCCGACCACGCCGGCTGCTGGTGCCGGGAAAGATGCGCTGCGAGGATTTATTTCTCTCGCACGGAAATAGGTGATGAATCTCGGAATCAACCGGACGAGAAAACGACGAGAAGTACAAAAGGAAAACCGATTCACATGCGATTCAGATCACTGAAATCGGGCGACCCTTGGGTGACAAGAATGGCGGGGTGGGATCCACCCTTCTGCCCGCCATCCTACTCGTCGCATTCCGGTCCTGGGACACGGACAACTTGCGCCATGAGAATGCAGCTTCATTGAAGTGATGAGAAATCACCCGACCCGAACCCGGAACCGGCAACCGGCACCGTGGATCCCGTGGAGCGTGGGAGGCGTGCTGCATTCCTTCAATGAAGGTTGCTCCAGTTCTGGGCTCAGGTAGCATGCGCTCGGTTCAAATCAACGTTGTAATGTTCAACTGGATTAGACCTGCATGCACTTCGCCCATCGTCGCCGCCATCGTCTTCGGAAGGACGGCAATGGCAAAGATTACTCTCGAGCATCATCCCCGGTGTCGCCGGTAATTGTTGCCTTTCCAACGAGTAGCCAAATCCGTTGATGCCCCGTACGACGGTGGTGCTCGGGCTTCGGGGAACGAAAAATTCCATTAAAATAATTTTCCAGAACGAAACATGAGCCAAAGACACACGCTCCGGCCGTGCATGGCTCCCTCTGGAAGGAGCTTACCAGGACACAGTCACGGAGATCGTCATCAGAGGCATCTAATATCAGACAATTTACTCGGGTGCTTCTACCCCAACTCCAACCACACTCTTCCCCACACGCTCTAGCCAGGAGATATTTGGTCGGTTTTGCTCGCCGTGTGTCACAGGACATGCTGCATTTCGTTCGCCAACGTGACGCTGCTTCTCGATCACGCTGGTCCGTGGTAGGTGCGAAAGAGTAAGCGAAACAAATTGAAATTATATCAGCAGGATGAAATATTTATATTAACTGATTTCATACTTTGTTTGATGCATGAGTCAAGCGACGGTGAAGAATGTGTTCCCTGACACCCATGGCCCGCATCCAAACCTCGACCGGACATCAGGCTTCGGCCCTGATGGACAGCGTAGGAAGCCAAGCATTCAACGCCCGGTAGATTGGAGGAGCGTTTCGGTGCGTTGTGTAATGGTTTTGTTGCGACGACTTTTCTTGCCGGACTCACCGTGACAATACGACGGATAGATCGAGCCATACGCAAACACAAAACCCGAAACTCTTACTATATCTACATCTACTACTGAACGGATGCATGAATTCCATCGCAAAACATACAAACAAGGCACTTCGAAGGTTTTGAGCGAAACGAAATGGAGCACATAAATCAAAGTGGGTTCCTGTGCTCTGTGATTGTTAATTTTGCGATGAGGTCTCTTACGGATGGTTCCAGTTTCAGAATGAAATTGACTCTAAATCACTTCCAATCGGCATAATAGTGAGTCCGGAGCTCAAACAAGACGCTTTACTCGTACGTTCAGAGCAACGTCTTTTTATTAAATTATTCCAATGAGCTGTAACTATTGTTTCAACTATTTCGATGCTCGTGACCGCATTCCAAGAAATAACTCACAAGTTGCTCTGCTACTTTCTACACTCTGTCAGTCAATCGAACCTCCCTTATTCCTGCGTGTCACCAATCTCATGTCATCTATTCTCATCTCACAACCCCAATAACCATGAGAACGATTTTATCAACCAGAACTTAGCATTCAATACGAAACGCACGGATAATAGTTGCCAGTTGCGTACTTTCCCTTTCCGATCCGAAACAAACACTTCCCTAATCCCTGCTCAATTATGCAAACCAAATCAATTACCAGATCACAATCCGGTCGAATTCCCTCGGTGACACGTCAGACAACAGCGAAGACGACGAGGACGACGACGACGACGTATCTCCGTCTCCGTCAGACTCTGCGCTTCTTCCCATCAGTCGTCATCGGTCAACTGTCAAAACTATTGAAGTTCGCCCAATTGTCGCAACGCAGAGGACCCACAACCTCACCGTTTGGAAACCACAACTGTCCTTCCGGTCACATTCCCCTGAGGCAACGTGCGCACCGGTTGGACATTCACCTCACGTTTCATCGCACTACCACTTTCCACAGACCAGCAGCCTCAGCATTCGATTAGCCATCTTCCCCATTGCAGTGCCGGACGGTTATCGAATCTTGTGGCCTCGTCCTCATCGTTCACCATTCCCCGGCATGTGCCTGGTCCATTTGCTTTCGGATCCTGGGAAGAAGATAAATTTATTAGAAGGGCTTCGTGAAAGATGCGACTGTCAAACCTTGCGCTGGCTGATAAATTAGACCAGATCTTGAGGCGGAAATCAAGAAGCCACACACATACTAGCCGGCCCGTGATGTTCGGCAAACGTGCGGAAGCACGCGAAAGGACATTTACGCCAGCCAAACAAATCAATATCATCAACAGCAGAAGTGCACACACATGTCTGTCCGGGGTAAACATGGGCTTCTGCCGGTACTAATACGCTTCCGTCGCCACACATTGCTCTGACAACGAGTCTAATCGACCGAGCTCCGCAAGCGATTCCGATTCACTATTTGTCCAGCGCACCGTAATACATCCTTTTTATCTGCTACCTCTCGAAATCCCTTTGTCTTCGGTGCGTGTCAGAACCTCCAGGCCAGACTACACTTATTTATTGCATCGCAACACCGTTCCGGATAGTGCTGCGGGCTCGGAAGGATTCTCACTTGCGACGAACCACCTCGCACGGAATCGAACCATGCTGGTGATGGTGGAATGAAAATTGGCTGCAGCTCGTTTCCCAAAGGATTCAAATCAATTTGTCTACTTGTCACAACAAATATAAGAATTAATTGTGTGTTTATCTTATCCCTGTTCGGCTTCCGCCAAGGAACGGGCGAACCACAGCCAAGAATTTGACAAGGAAACGCTCAACAAACCCCTATTCCTTGTTCATTTACACCTCGCTCTCGGAACCACTTGAACGTTTGAAAGATTCCTCTTTCGGGCAGGATTGTTCTTCAATATTATTATGGCCGACTCTCCTTGCCCGATTCACTCCGATTCCGATGGGTAAATTTACGACCGGAAAACCTTCTCATACGTTTTCTTTCGCTCGATTCTCGTCCCACTGGCCGACGGACAGGACACGTAAAACTGTGGATTAGCAATTAGGCTCAACTTCATGCTATTCTTTCTTTCTTTCGATTATGTAGCTGGAGGTCAGTAGTCAGCAAGTCAATTTATACACACCGTGAGCCTTCTAGCGCCTTGCTATTGGTGTACCTCGGCTAGCTCCAAGGCTTTCAGGTGTGACGACCTGGCCTGCAGCCTGCCCTCTTAGCGAAAGGCAGATGGCATCGACTGGTCAGCTATAAATTAGATGAATTCAACCGAACGTTCATTACAAGCTAGTGATTACCTAGTTTTCTAGCGGCGGTGTTAATTAAAACGTGCCATAAATCAAGTCTCACTCGACTCCGGTAGCCGACTGATTCGTGGGCCAAAACTACATTCTTACATAGCTCTTCTGAAGTGGATTGATTTCCACTAAAACCTAAGCAGCCTTTTGATGCAGGGTGTTAAGCGTTGTTGAAAGATGCGTGTATAAATAGAGGTAGAATAATAGAATCAGTTAAAGAAATGGGAACACATACAAGCCATTGCTTTCCTATGGCTCACTCATTTAAAAACCACGAGTGATTTACTATGCATCAAATCAATCAATATTCAACAATGTTGTGCAATTTACTGATTATTCACTACACCCTTTTCTATGCAACTCAAACGAGCACTTCTAGGAGTGTTTGTAATTTATGAGTGATTTATCACGCCTGATTGCAAACATCAAACCCATCCGATTTGTACTTCCGATCTATGGTCTATCCTGCCGTTCATCCTGCCGGATTAGATGACTCCAGAGCATATCGTCATTTGATATTGATATACTAACACCTTCATAGACTTCAGATAGGCATCCCAAGAGACGAGCGAACGCAGGGATTCGAGGCTGTGCATGAGCAGTTGCTTTTGTTATTGAAATGCAATCTCATCGCTGCAACGAAACCATTAGGCAGCCTTTTATGTGACGTAAAGTTGCATCATAGCACGACGGCAGAACTCACTCCATCGGATACCACACTGCACATTGCACTTCCTTCTCTACCGGACATCGTGCCGGAATAGCCCTGAGTAATGACCATTCAAAGACTCTTGCACACTTCGATTCGAACGCCCGATTGACGAGCAAGTTCGGTACTGGCCGGCGGCGAAATAGGAAATTGACACACCCTACACGCTTTCGAGTGGTAACATCATAATCATAAACGGTTGATTTCATTTCCTCCATTCAAGGAAACGATTGAGACTGATTCATCGTTCAAAGTCCTTGCACTCGACAGCCACGCTGTCCTTTTGTCGATCCTCCGGCAGAATGGGGAAGAATCGGACAACCCTTCCAACTTGGGTTCTATCGTGTGGTCCGACTGTTCAATATGTCTCTCGGCTGGAGCGCATCCCAGGGAAGGGAACAAAAGAGATTTGAAATTGATATGCCCAGAGACGGATCGGACGAAGCAATCAAGTGAGCATAAACGGAACCACGAACAAACCCAGGGACCGACACTAGACCAAACCCATCGAAAAGTGATAGAACATGTGTAGTTGCTACCTATACCGGCCCACTAACCGGTCCACTCCAACCTAGCACTTCATCCTTTCCGGTCTGCTCAGTAGTGGTTGAAAATACGGCTGACTGTCCCGGACGGTTCGAACCCTTCCTTATTCTTTTTTGTTGCTATACTACGAAGGGTTGCCATCAATACGCCACATTAAAGGCTCGGGCTCATATCGAACCGAGAATAACAAAGTGGTCATTTTCTACCATTGTTATGCGTTGTTTGTCGGTAACTGATTCCACCCATTAGGATAGCTTAACTAGCAACATCGTTATTACGCACATATCGATAACTAAATGTTTAATGATGTTAGTGATTTTCAGTTATCGCCTCTGTTGGGAATTGTTTGCTAAAGGGTGTTGAATATTACAGCAGTCCGGATGTTGAAGGTGTTACAATGGAGCTCAACAGTGATCAACATCGTGAATGCAGCAGCGATTTCTTGGCGAGTAAAAAGAGGTATTTGGAAGTTTTTTTTTGTCTCTTCTTTATACTCAAATACTTAACTTCTTGCCTGACATGACAACAAGTTTGTATATACCTTGACACTAGGCACTACAACCTCGAGGGGTCTCAGCCTGCCATTTCTGACTTTCTGTGACTTAATTTTACCCGTAGTAAAGTAGTCAGCCCTACTTACGGGGAGGCGGTCTGGATGGGATTTTAACCCCGGTCCTGCCGTGTGAAGACCCGCGCTGTTATCGCCTCGGCCACCGGACCACCTCAACACCTTGCTCTTAATAATGAAGTAATGATGAATAGCCCACAGAACGAAACGCATGCCATAGATCCCTCTTTCCTAAAGAAGGACACATTCCATCTGTCGTGATCCGTCGATAATGTACTTCCCACAGGCTTTATGTCGAGTCGAAATCGAATAATGTGCCTCACATTCCTCAAATGACAGATATTTATGAAAAAATATTCCTTTCGCCGTCTGCTGGACAGCTGCCACTCTCTCTTCTTACTAGTTGTTAGGCATGACAGCATTGCGACGTTTATGGAAGAAAAACCACACAAACGAAATCAAAGCGAGTAAGCTACCGTATATTCCAGCAAAAGAGCGAATTCGAACGGTTCCTTTCGCAAAGGGGATTTATAAATCTAAGAAAATCTGTGTTTGTCTAAGACTTCAAGCTGCAAGCACAATCACTCCATTCACTCAAGCCGTGGCGAAGCGGTATTTGTGCGAAGAAACAAGAATTCACCAAGGATAATAATGCACAACCACAAGCAACCGGACTGTGCGCCCATTGAAAGATGGTGGCCACCGTCGCCGCTGCTTATCGTTTCCGTCAACAACAGCAGAATGGAGCAAAAGAAAAGCGGCCGCCGGTACCGACCAAAAACGTCGCTTCCGTTTTCTTTTTGGGACAGATCAAAGCATCATACGGTAATCCGCTGTGATTTATTGTGGATCATAAATATTATTCATTAATACGATAGTAATAAGGAGGAAAAACATGAAACAAACTTACGCTTCTGTTTCGGTCGCCATCCGGTCATCATCAGCGGATCGCCCCATGCTTTTTTCTCGGGGCTTATCACAACCCCGCCCGACAAGGGAAGCCGAAGGAAAATCTCTGCATCGAGCGCTGAGCTCCGTATCGAGTCCATTAGAATCTCATTCGCTTTAATGAGTGATTTTATCTCCTTTCACCGGGGCTTCAGCGGCTGGGCTTTTCCGAAACTCGCAGCACGGTTGACGGTGGCTGGATTTATGAATAAAGAATCACCGTTTATTAAGGACCGGATGTTGGACATCTACTCCATGCGGACGTTCACATCTCACACTCACGCTCACGGCACACAATCATCATCAGTGGCGATGTAATATTGGCTTAGCGTTTGGTAACCTCGTGATTGATTGAACGCACAACGCGGATTACGGTCATTGGGATGAGAATAGGCGTTCGTACCGTTTGATATTCCATTAAAGCCTTCACTTGACTCTAGAGTAGATATTCGTTGAAGGTTTAAAAATAATATTCTCTTTTTACAAAATAAAACGCTAAAAAACGATCTTCCAAGATCCATATCCAACGACTCGTACACATCAAGATGAACTGGATCAACAACATGGGCGACAACAGGAGAAGAAGCGCTGGGACACAGCGAAAGTCTTAATAACAGCGCACCACCCTAAATCAACAAAAACCATCGTTAATTAAGTCAACCCCTTTGGCCAATATTTTGTCACAAAACCGTCCCACAAGAATGGAAGGTATCCATCCGCGACCAAACGGACAAAATAAAATTCAAAGAATCGGCCATCAACAACAGCAGCAAAAAAAAACACTCGCTCCCCACAAAAACCGAACCTTGGATTCCAAAGTAACGGAAATAAATTCAAAGAAAATTAGACAGATTGCATCTAACCATTCCGTCTCGAGTCACCTAGTTTTTTTTTTTCTTGCGCTTGCTCGTTGCCCGTTGTGATAAGACACGAATCAGTCCGATTGTGAGGGTACTTGAGAGCAATAGCACAAGTGGAAACAAAAAAAGATTTGCTTACCCTTCCGAAAGTGTCTTTTGGCAACGAGATTGGTACGAGAAAACAATCCATCCCAACATCTGACGGCCGGCATGGTTCGGTACTCCCGCTGCAGGCCGCTGGCCGATTGCAAATGAGTAAATATCTTCTATTTTTTAATTGAAATACGAACCGCTTTCCCGTGAAGATGGCGCTGCAGCCACCCAACATCCTTGCCCTGCCCCTAATGAGCACAAGAAAAGGCGTTTTCCTTTTTTATTGCTCTCAAACGCCTTTTTTCCGCATACTTTTCGAGCGTTTTGTTTTGCCTTTGATTTTTTTTGCTGGTTTGCATCTGTATTCTTCGTTGTTCACTAAACAGCACGGCTTCTTATAAGTCATCGTTTTCTGTAAGACAAACACCTCTCAATCTTTTTTTTTTGTTTTCTCTCGTCTTTATAAGCAAACACCGAGTGCCCAGAATGGGAACTGGAGGTTTGACTGATTTGCTCACATTGCTCTGTTGCACACCCTCCGGAAAATGAACCGAGCAAAGGACAATCTTGTTGGAGGCGTTTCATTCCACTTTTAACACTTTGGTTTTTTTATTCTCCATTATTTTCCCTTCCAGACTGAAGTCTTACAAAAAACAAGCAACTTCCATTGTGCAAGTGTCGCTGATTCCTGTAAATTTCATTACGTCTTTACCGGGCAAAACGTTAAGCGAACGAAAAGCGACGTAATGACGGTTGATACCCGTATGGTCGGTTGCTGAAGAGTAAACCGATAGTGAAAAAACACTTAACCCTTGCCAAAACGTAACCAACGTTCGTAACAATTTCACAATATTTCGATAGAAAAAAAAACATTATCACTTTCCCGATTTTATGAACATCTATTGGATGTTTGCGATGTTTTCATTCAATCATGGCCAAAATTTTTCAATTAGTAGGAAAATCGAAATCTTGTTCATTTACACGGTATTCAGGCGGAACCATATCATGCCAGCCAACTAATCAAGACCAGTACCCATTCTCTTCACCGTGCCTAATACACACCGTTCCTGACATACACTTTATCAACATGGCGCAGCGCGGTTGGGCCACCCTACACGACCATAATAGATTGACACCTTGCGGCATGTATTTAATGTAAATACAAATCAATTAACAGCCAAATAACCCAGCCCCAAATAACCTCCCGGCGTTTGGTGTTTGATAATAGATTGGCGCTGGCCAGTTCGTGGTTCGTTCGTGGGATGCTGGTCGGATAGCTAGATGGACGTGTCACTCGGTACGATTACACTGCGAGAGTTTCTTCCGAGCAGCTAGCACGAGATACGCTGCTGGTCCAACGCTCTCCAATTCCACAATACCTGCTTTGACCACATCCAATGCTATCATGGACGGGAAACTTCCTCGTGTGAGAAATTTAGAAGGAAGAGTGTGTACATGACACTACGGTGTAATTGATTTTAATAGCCATCTCCGAACCGTTGTAAGTTGAATAAAGTCCCTCGTCCAGTGGTATGGCTATCTACCACAGCGCCTGGGGCTTATTGAGGTTTGGAAACACGTAATCTCCGATGTTTTCCTGAACCCAGTCTAGGTCCTTCGATGTATGTTCGACTCTCGGTTTTCCTCTTCTACGGCTTCCGTATGTTTCGAAATGTTTGTTTTAATCGTGTATCTTGTCTACTGACAAATCAATCAACGAGCCAGCGGTCAAAAGACAGTTCACAACAACATTAATAAACTGTTGCTGTGACTGACGTGGTAAACATTTTTTCAGCTATTCTTATCAAAACAATCAAGACATTTTACGACTAGGCCTTCTAACCCTTTTGCAAACCTTTCGTTTGTTTTCTGGCGATCGAACCACATCACGCAATAACAATAACATTTTCCGTATCCGTTACTTTGGGCCTTTTTTCCTTTAACCCTTCAATCAGCCGGGTGACTAGACGTTTTGAGTCCTCCATACCATTACGGTGCTGGATGACTAGCATGTATTGATATATTTGAACGTGTATTTGAACCCACCCAGTTCATTATTAATATAAACAATCAACCCCCTAATGGGAATACAGAACCGAAGCGGGCGCCTGGTCACTTACACCTGTACAACCGACTTTTGCTCATTCGCTTAATATTTAATAAAATATCTTCTAAGTGGTTTGATTTTTTTCTTATCATCAATAAAATATTCCCTTTATCTGTTAGTTTCCAAACAAACTCAGGGGTCCATCTACCCAAACTACTCATACGGCCACCTGTCGAGTCGGTGTGTAATTTGCCGGCGAATTTTCTCATTATTCATCTTAAGAAGGTATGCTCTCCATCCATCTGCTCATTCTCTCATCTAATTAAAAGCCGGCTGCCGAGCATCCTTAGCACCTCCTCTCACCAGTCTCTATCTCTGTATGTGTGTGTCTCATCCAATCCATCTCATCGCCGAGGCTCGTTTGCTCGTTTTCTCACGGTGCCGTCATGAGCAAATTATGCTAGACCGCGGGCTGACGGTATGCTGCCTCCTCAAACTCCCTCCCTCCCATCGACTAATAAACGGTGGTTTTTGCATCTTATTAAATTAGCACTCTCTTTCCCGTGCACGCACACACACACGCGCACAGCTCACTTCCACGCTCACTTTCATGCTCATTTCTTCTGGGTCAATCTTTATCCTTCCATCCCCACCGAAAGGGGAAAAGTCGCTTGCTCCCCGAGCGGCTACTTGCTCCTCGGCGAGTAAAAATCCTTTCACAACAAATCTGTTCTTGCTCGTCAAAAGCTCGCGCTAGCTGTCCTGTTCTGCGACACGGGTAAAACCATTTTTCAACCACGCCTCCTGGAAAGATATTTCAAGCGCTAATTACGAAGGAGAAACTTCGTAGCATTTTAACTCGGGCAAGTTTTCTAATCCATATTTATCCCCCAATTGACGCACCGATTAATTGCCTTAGGACCTGTGCAGCGATGAAGCAGACAGAAATGCACCTGCAACTACACGATCGGCCGTACGTGCGATGACCGATCTTGCTCTGGAACGACACTAATCGTCGAAATTGAATAATCGACCCCAAACCGTCACCGGTAACATGAGGCGAATTGGTTTAAAATTGCACGCGTCGCCTTTGAACTGACTCACGATCAATATTTTGCTCCCGTGTGTACTCGAGCAAATTCTACAAACAGCCCTTAACGAGCCATAATTTGACCGACTATTCTTGGCGCAGCCAAGATCTTCCACCACTTATTTAGGATTATCGTTGATCTGTACCGGTTAGTCGCGTGGCTAAGATCGTAACGTCCACATCGTCTTTGATCAACTCCGGTGTGTGCATCGTGCAGTGGTTCCAGTGTGGCAAACATCTCACGCTACCCTCCGGTTCACTGATCCTCGCGGTACGTGAGATGTGATGCACACCATGAGCAATCACCACTGCGTAGTGTAGAATAGAATAGCGCTCAACCACGGGTGGTAAACAGTGTGTGGACAGTAGAGTTATCAGGCTAGAGTTAAACCCCCATAAAACCAACTCAAAACACCGCACAAAATGGCCGGACTTGGCGTCGATGACGTTAAGGTTTCGCTCCAGAAGTTTGGCCTATACGATTACGTGGTGTTTGTGCTGATGCTGATGAGCTGTGCTATGATAGGAATTTATTTTGGATTCCTAAAGAAGAAAGCCAAAAAAGGTGAAGCTGAGGCAGACTACCTGGTGGGAAACCGACAGATGAAAGTTATTCCCATTTCGTTGTCGCTGATTGCGAGGTATGACGAAATTCGCTGGCAATCGGAAAAGTTTAGCTTACTGTTATGGTGATCGCACAATTCTAGTTTCATCTCCGGCATTTCACTGCTCGGCACTCCGACCGAGATTTACCTTTATGGCGTGCAGTACATGTACATAATTGGTGGAGTGATTACCATGGGATTCATCATGATGTACTTCTATCTGCCCGTGTTCCATAACCTCAAGCTAACTTCTACCTATCAAGTGAGTTACAAATAGTGCCCTCAAAATCAATGCAAACTCTCTCCACTAATGCGCTTTTCGTCTTCAAGTATCTTCAAACCCGGTTCGATCGACGAATGCGTCTATTCGGTTCAATTCTTTTTACCTTGGCCACGGTAAGTACAGTTCACACAGCTGTTCTTCACCCATTCGTAGATTGTGTGTTCGCAAGGTCAGCCGTAAATCGACGTCAAACCACAACACAAAACAACGATAGAATAGAACTGCTAGAGTGTTGTGGTCGGATGAGGGCAATCTTTTAATTTACCTCAATTGAGCCATAGAGGTGGACGGGTCCGGTCAGAGTTCTTTTACCTACCAAACGTCAACAACCAACAGCCACGCATGACCGACTTAAACGGATCGTATCGCTAAACAACGCATTGATCGTTCTACTGAGATTGCATGTCGCCTCCGTTTGACAGCGATTAACGATGGTTTGGTTTTGCTACTTTCCGCTAGATGGCGTGGCTGCCTATAGTGATCTACGTTCCAGCGCTCGCCTTTAACCAGGTGACGGGCATCAACGTGCATCTCATCACACCCATCGTGTGTGTCATCTGCATCTTCTACACTTGCGTCGGAGGACTGAAAGCCGTCGTTTGGACCGATGTCATCCAGACGGTGCTCATGTTCGGCGCAATGGTGCTCATTATTGTCAAGGGAACACTGGACGTTGGAGGTCTTTCGGTGGTGATGGAGCGTGCAAAGGCTAGCGGACGTATTGAGGGTCCTGATTTTCGCTTTGACATGACCACACGCCACAACATCTATTCCTGTGTAATTGGCGGTGTCATCTACTGGCTCAAAACAAACGCCGTAAGTCAGAACATGATCCAGCGATACCTTTCCCTGCCTACATTGGCCGCTGCCAAGAAAGCACTGTGGACGTTTATATTCGGCACCTTGGTACTGCTGGCACTGTGTTGCTACAGTGGATTGCTTATCTACGCCAAATACTACGACTGTGATCCGCTCACTACTAAACTTGCCAACGCCAAGGATCAACTGCTACCGCTGCTAGTTATGGACACGCTGGGAGACTTCCCAGGACTACCCGGGCTGTTTGTCGCGGGAGTGTTCTCCGCCGCCTTGAGCTCACTGTCGACAGGGTTAAACTCCATGTCCGCTGTGGTGCTGGAAGATTTCTTTAAACCTTTCTCGAATCGTCCTCTTTCCGAGAAACAAACCTCGTAAGTAGCAATCGTAACGATCAATCAAGCGTTCTTATTAATTCCCAATTATTTTTCTGCAGCATTATCATGCGAGCTGTAGTAGCGGTTTTTGGCTCAATCTGTGTCGCTTTGGTGCTGATAGTTGAGAAGCTTGGCTCTGTTCTTCAGCTCTCCATGAGCCTCGGTAGTGTAAGCAATGGTCCACTGTTGGGAATTTTCACACTGGGCGTCCTGATTCCATGGGCTAACGGAACTGTATGTGTATTACAATTTTCCACAAACAATCACATAGTTATAACAACTGTCTGTTTATAGGGAGCTATAGTAGGAGGGTCGGTTGGATTAGCCGTGATGATTTGGGTTTGCCTCAAAGCTCAGATAGCCTTAGCCACTGGAGAGCTTGCATTCGAGCTGAAGCCAGTCGACACTCGAGGGTGCAGCTATCATTTTATAGCCACAGAACCGATGAGCATGCTGGCTATTAATGCTACAACTGCTCCAATCGAAACGACTTCTGCGTAAGTACTGGTTGCATGTGCTCTTAACAAAAATAGTTTATTTGCCAGCTTCTCCGTATTACAGTGAGCCTGAGTTTGCACTCTATCACATATCCTACTTGTGGTACACGACCATGGGAGCACTGATCACGATCATCATCGCCGTCATTGTGTCGTTTATCGTCGGCGCTAACAAACCGGACGAAATGAATCCCAACCTCTTCTCGCCGTTCATCCAGCGGATCCTGATAAGACGCCGGATAGCAGCACGCACCCAGCTCGAAATGGTAACCGGTGGCATCAAAGAGATCATCCAATGATTGATTCACCATCATTGCCATTCCAAACGTCCGACCGGACAAATGGCGATGAATTTTTCATCTTTTCACTCTAGCTTAAAATTGAAATTAAAGAACTTTCCAAACACAACAAGTCTTTTTTTTCTTTCGCTCCCAAAAGAAGGGTGAAAAAATGCAAGAGCTGTGGCTAACCGTAAGGCAGCGCAAAAAAACATCACAACGAATCCAGATACCCCCGAGATATCAACCTTTTTTATGCGCTGGTCCCCATTTCTTATCCACTGGCCAAACAACTGGCCAGGCGCGGTTGACGTCCCTTCTCCTGAGCCTAGCCAGAAGACGGTCCCGGACCGGGTGCCGGTGGGTTGTTGGCCAAAAGTTTGGCAGAAAGTGACAGAAATAACCGAGGCGAGCAACAACCTAAGAACACACCGGGAAAATGGCTACAAAAAAGAAACGCGGGCTAAATTATTGAAAGATTTACTACCATGGCTCCCTTGGCCTGGGTGTTTGGGCTCGCCCAAAAACTGGAAGGGTTGGACACCGAACCGAACCGCCAAACATAAGAAGATGAAAAAAAAATCCCTCAACCTCGTCACAGACTGTACTTGAATCGTTTTGCTCCGGCGGAAAATTGCTTCCTGTATAATTCTGCATACACCTCTTTCTTTTCCCATCCCTCTGTCTCTCTCTTTCTGTCTCTCTTTGGCCATTTCCACCAGTATTTCCAACCCGTTGTGTCTCCCGTTTCATTTGACGCCCAAAAGTACAAGCGAAACAAGCAACTCCAAGCAAAGAAAAAAATAACCAAAAGCGCCCTATGCCGCATTGCAACGAAACGCACACAGAAAATCAAGAAAATCTGACGAGTTCTAAGGGAACGTCGGCCTGGGACGGGAAAATAGTACAAAAAAAACACATCCACGTTTGCGTGTCACGAAAGGCAAAAAAGAATGATCCGAATTAAAAGTAAATATTTGATATTTCTTCCTCAACTCCTTCGAGCCCAACCGAGGTCGGGGCAGGAGAAAAAAAAGCGCCAGGGAGAGGCCGCCAGCGGTGTTGTTGCGCCATCAGCGCCTTCCATCGGAATTGGTTTCTGCTAAGGCAGGAATGATGGGTTAAGTAATGGGGAGCAGCGAACACCAAGGAAAAAACACTCACTCTCACACACACACACACACACACACCCAACGAATGGCCTCCCGCACCCGACAACTTCAAATGAGTCAAAGGAATCCCACCATGCAACTAGCAACTATAAAAATTTGCTCCGTCTCGGTTGGATGGGCGGCTGGGATCAAGTAAAAGGGTTACTGTTTTCACTTCACTCCCCTTCGAGTGTGGCACCCGCTTATCCAACCGCCCACCCAGAGTGGCCGTGGAACCTTCGTCACGGTGCAAAATTTTAAGTATACAAAACGCAAAAACCGAACACCGTGCCCCGATGTGAGGAGGGGAAGGCAAGGGAGAAGGCAGGGAGGGGGTTGAAAGAACGGACCGGGATGTGGAAAAACAAACTTCAAATAAGCCAGAAGTCCGATAAAGGAAGAAAAATGGAAAATTTGTGGATTTTTTAAATTAAATTTTTATGATTTATTGTTAATTTCATTAATTAAATTATGCCCTTTTACGCCTTCGCCTATGGCAAGGCACGGTGGGTAATGATATCTCGGTTATCATTAGATGTGTTTTTTTAGCCTTCTTCAACCTCACCCCGACACCCGTGCCCTCTTGTACTTCACCAAGGGTGGGTGAAATTGGAGGAAAATCTTTTTCGTTTTGCGGTTGCTTAAGCGACCACCGGAAAGCATAAATCATGGTACAAGATCTCACTGATACCGAATCGTCTTTCCTCGAAGTGTCGCAAAAGGCGAAAGTGGACGCAATTCCCTTTTTTCACTTCTATGCTCACTTCATTTTCTTTTCTTTTCTTCTTACTTATCGATGCGATATTCGTGAACCCTTTTGTTTAAGGTGAAAAAGCAGGCAGGACTGCAGTTCCGAAGAAGTAGCCTCTAGTCAAAAATTCTTTCAACTATTGAATCATAAAACAGTGATTCGGTTTCTTAAATAAAAAAGATCATAACCTCCAATAATATGAATACCTTGAAGAAGCATTGAAAGACCGAAGAGAAAATAACGACTAGCTTTTGAGGACAATTGCCAGGATTCTGTCTGTGCATTAATGCATCACCACATTCGTGGGATGTTCTTCTGTCAAATAAAACTATTAAGACCCTTTTCGAACAGAATGGACCGTCTGCAATCCTAGAGCATCATCACGAAACCTTTTTCTCACAAACAAGCCCCAACGGCATATCCGGTCTCGAATCTCGAACCTTTTAAATTGGAATCCACAACAAGGCTCGGATGGAGAAATCACTGCCTCCAAAGCGAATGAAATCGAAGGAAAACTTTGACAACAAAAACCATAAACCCACCCAACTTACAAGATGTTTTCTCGATCACACAAACACACGTGAGGATACTTTCTAATGGTCCAGAAGATCCGTTTTGAGACTGGTTAACAATACCGCAAATTCTCTGGGCCGCAATCTGGGCCGGGGAAAAAACCTGCCCAAAGAACTCCAACCATTGTTACAACTTACAAGGCGTGTGTTGTGTTGGCAATAGTAGACCTGTGTTCCAAACACGTCAAACATACGTGCGACAATCTCAGTACAAAAAGTAAAGTTCGCTTCATTCTTGACACCAATGCGGACCGCTTAAAGTCATTTAATTATGCTTTCCTGCGAGGAAATCATCAATGATTCTTTGTGTAAGTGTTTATTTCAAATACGTAACAGCATTTTGATCAAAAGAGCACACTGCCGCTGCTGCTGCAACGACTATTGAACTTTGTTTTATTTTCTGCGCACGTAAGCCATGAACTCGCACATCTATCTACGCGAAGCACACGCATCACTGGCATGTTGAGAGCATCATGTCAACCACCATCAAACGCAGCCTACTTTTCCAAGCTCCATTGCAAGCAGCAGCATGGCGGCACACTCTACGATGATTTGAGATAAAAGATTGAGTTACCGCTCGAGACACAACGCACGGAAGAAACGCTTACGATACAACGGAACCGGTGACGGTGGGCGATCCGTGTACCAGCCACAACAACAACAAAAAACCGCAAGGAAAATTGAAAAGAATTTTCCCCGATTATGCTTTTGATGTGATTGAAATACACCGAAAAAAAGCAAACACCCAAACACGCTGAAATCTGTCACCGGCGTACGCGAAGGCCTACTGCCATCCACTACTAGCTCAACTCCCGCCGTAGGCGCAACGCCGAGTTTTGGTTGGTAAATGAAACCAGCCTGCCAGTAAATGATATTCTGTCGTTTTTTCACAAATCCTAGCACGATCTTCGTCGTTCAGGGAGAAAGAAAGCGTAATGGTCCCTCGCGAAAACGTCGACCAACAACGCCGAAAACCTTAAACGTTTCTTCACAGATTGATAGTAAACTGTCATCGGCTCAAAAGGATTGGCATTGTCAGGTCGTGTAATCTTCTTTTCTCTGCGCTTCTTCTGCTTGTTATCCATTTTCTTTACTGAGTAATGCATAATTTTCGATATTAGATTCATGTTTCCTTAGTATCGTGATTTGCATCCGCCTATTAGTAAAAAAACTTCTCAATAACATACGAATAACTTAGCGATGCAAGCAATCATGGCTCAACTTTTCCGTCTCAAATACATTTCCAATTACCAGACTGCCGCATTTTGCGTCTTTGCATGTCCACAAAACTACACCGGAAGGAAGGCCTTTTTTCTACATCGCTGATCCGTCTGGACTGAATACTTTCGGAAGCAATTTCCGTTCTGCCAGTAGTCTACCGACGACTTTTTTTTACAAACCCTTACCCTCTGAGTCATTACACAGCGGACTGCGGAACCGAACCGCACCAAACGTCCTGTTTCGATTTAATTTAATTATCCTACTAAATTTCTGCCTTCATCACATGCCAGCGTAAGTCCTCGGCACGAACGTATCCATGCTTCCGCGGAATGGAGGGATCAGCAATTTGTAACATTATTTATGACAGTTCGATTTCTGACATTACACGGCCGCGCGGAAAGCGAACGCCATAAAACTTTTCTTCACGTTCTTCGACTACCAATTTCCAACTGGTTGTGGCAAAAGGAACGAAACTAAAGAAAGCAATCTTACGACACGGGAACCGCTACTGCAGCTAGTGATGTTAAATTTAGCTGTCAGTTTCACAATAATTACGGCATTCAAGTTTATTTTCGGTACGATTCTTCAAAAAACATTTTGATTCGCCTTCATTATGGACAAACTTGCTGATAGTCCCTTATTAGTGGTGTTGTCTGTTGTGCGGCAAGGAAGCCTATTTCCATCCACATTCAATCACGACACGAATCGAAACGTTTAGATGAACCTGGTGAAGCGGTTTAACGTAGTTTTGCTGTGTGTAACGTTTCGAGCTGTGCGCATTGCCTACACTCAGGCGTTTTCGTTGTAACGTGTAACGACTCTACGGCGGCAATGGCTTTGAATAGAATTTTTCACGAAGAGAAGAAAAGTTACCGCCAATACACTCTTTTCAATTGAATTTCCTTATCCACCGAAAACAGTCTGATCAAAACTGGATGCCATTTCGTAACAGATATGGGAAAATCTTCGACTAAAAAAGGATACGCACTCCAAAAATTAGCTAAAAAAAACCCTACGCTGCTCGAAACATTAATTCCTTTTCCCAAGACGAAAAGGGAGGAAATTTCACGATTTCCCATCTTTCCGCACTGGTCACCACCACTTTTTTCAACATCCATCGCCATCGGACAGACGAACGTGGGGCGTTTGGGAACGGACATTAATAAATTTTTTAATTATGAATTTACATAAAAAATTATCAAATATCTTCAAATTACAGATAATATCTATAAATCATACCGAACAGAAGCGGCACCGGTCCCCGAGGGACCGTCGTCATTACTCCCACAATTTACGCTTGTCCAGAGGTTTAGGGACCTGGGCATGAAAGCGCTGGCCGTGGAAGCGTTTTTTTTTTTTAAGTTTGCTCTACAGCAGAAGGCTTTGCATGTTTTTTCGCTTCAAATATGGTTTCTTTGGTGAACGATTTGGTTTCCCTCTTCTTCTGCTTGTGCGCCTTCTCCTGAAAGACCTATCTTATGCTCTTTTCTATGCTCGTCCAAGCTACCACGTCTTGGGAGCTGTCCAAGTTGACAGTGCCCGCGAAAGGAATCTCGCGAGAGGTCAAAAAGAAAGTGAACCAAAGACCCACGGGCGATGGCGCACAAAAAAAATCGTGCGCACTGCTAAATTACCTTCCACTGCTTCTTTGCGTTTCATTATGGGCTTTTCCCGGTCTGTTTTTTATGGACCAATCAAAGTGACAGTAGCGAGCTCCGCCATTGCATGAATAGCGAACGCCGTAAAGTAAAATGACTTAAATTTAACGCTCGGTCGCTCGGGATTTCGTCGGTCCTGGCTTTCCACTCGCTTTCCACCGCTAGAAGGCCAGATCAAAGACTTGAATCCTGGCGAGATGAACCGACCGACCGGTCCAGAGTTCCGGAAACCATCGGAAGCCAATGCAGCGAGAAAAAGGGTTCATCTACCTGGACAACCGTCCGTCCGACGCCCCATCCCCGTTGAGATGTTTACTGGGGTCAAAAATTAATTTATAATCAAATTATAAAATACTGAACGGCGCAAAGCCGCCGGCCGTCATCATCTTCTTGCGAGTCCTTCTGGCATTTTTGACCGAACTTTCCCGAGGCTGCAGTACCAGCGCGCTGTGTCGGTTCATCGAATCGGTGAAAAGAAAATCAGCTGGGATTAGGTTTGCTTATTACGTCTGAGGGATTCCAAACGGCCGTAATCGTCCGGAATAGGAATGGCGCTCTAGGTGGAATAATGCCTCTCGATGGTCCGGGTGTGGCAAAACGACTGCGCTGCAATAGGTCATGCGAACAAGCCATCGGCACACGGTCCACGGTGCCGCGTCACGAGAAAACGTCGTTCAAGGAACGTAAAATGTCTTAAGTGAAAACTAACGAGTTGTTAAAAACCCATAAACTGGACCGAACCCTTGCGAAAACAGGCAGGCTGATCCGTCATCGTGGTCGACGTCGTCGTTGTCAACCGAACTGCACCGTCTTGGAAGGAGGGTAGAGTCATCTGTCAGTGAGAACATCTTTTGCTTGAAGGATGTGCAACCCGTAAGCCACACACACACACACATACTACCACCAGTAAGTCAGATTATTTCCTCCCTCTGCCTCCCCCATTCCTCCATACCAGTCATCTCAGTCGCGCTCTTTTACGACGTCCCGAAAGAGCTACCGTTCCTTTGATGACTTCGGCCGGCGCGCTGACGGACAGTTTGGCAGGGTATCTGCCGACTCCGACATGAACGCAACTCCGCTTAGAACCCGGTGACAATTGCCCATGTGAGAATTCCTCACTTTTATTGATATGGACCCAAAACTTCCTTGCCCTTACCCATGGGCCGTCCGATTGCCTCAGGCCGTGCCGAAATTGCCGCTACACTGTACACTAGCGTCACGAAGTGCAGTTAAAAACAAATAAAACGAACGAAGGATGATTTCTGGGGCTGACTTTCCGGAACCACCGGTACGGTACGATACGGACTGGCCGATAATTCGTGGGTTTATACGATAATCGCACGTATGTCCATTTTTTGGCTTTTGTCAGCCCACACAAGGCTACATTCGGCGAGCGAATGGAAGCCCTGGCATGATTTCGATAATGTACGTGTTACGTGTGCCGGCGCATAGATCTCGCCTGATGGATGGATATTGACACGAGTCCATAAATAACAGATGAACATGTGGAACCTGCGGAAGATAGTGATAGATAGCTAATGGAAACAACTGAAGCCACCATCAAAGTATACAAGTCTATTCGATGACAACATTTCGTCTTCTATATCCTCTGTTCAATACAAGCACTGATCTCTTGAACCGATAACGATTCATTTGATCTTGAATATTTTCTTTGGATTAAATGAACATGTCAATATTATGTTTGCTATCATCACTTTCTATTTCTTTCCAAAAGTAACCAAGAACAGCATTTAACCAACAATCCATGTGAAACCAGTCGCACAAACTCAACTACAACATGCAACACTAATGAGATCCCCGTTCCATTCTACCCTACCATTTCTAGTAGTCCGAAAAAAAAACCATTGCACTTTTGATTTTGCATTGCTGTTTAATAATTGCTGCTTGCATTTCTTCCCATTTTGTATAAAGCTCTAACGTCTCCATATAACTCTCACTTGGTGGTAAAACTCACCCTAAAACCACATCCAATTTTACCATCGCGAGTTAATATCGTTTCCACAATCCAATCACTAGCGGGCAATGCAGGTGGAAATCTTTGCTCGTCCAGCACGAAGTTATGGATGGTGTAATTACCCTTGGGAAAGGGACACGAGTCTTGTGGGGGTAGGTTGGACTTTTCCAATAGATGCGGATAGACCACCTCGTCTTGTGCTATGATCTCGCATAAAGAACCAGCGCCATTGATGAACATTCGCTTGTTGCCCATGAAGTCGATTTTGTAAACTGTCCAGCGCACCTAAGCATCAGTCCGGAAGAGAAAGTCATCTGCTTCTTGCAAAAGACGATTTTTGAACGCTTACCTGTGCTTCTTTACCAGTGTTTTGAAATACTGTGAAGGAGCCGGAGACACCCAGCTCATTCTTTCCCTGACGCGTCAAGCGGATGGTCCCATAATCGAGCATGTCTTCTATATCGCGAGGAACTGCTTCGAAGCTGTTAAGCAGAACTTCGTAAAGCTACGAATGGTTGTTGTAAAACCATCTCAGTACAATTCGAATGCATCCCCTGTCGATGTTGCTTTGCCCAATACTTACTACTCCATCTGCTAAAGCTATGGCGCACAATAAAATAGCCCACGTACTCCCGATTGCCAAAGTCTTGTTCATAGTAGCTCGTTTCTTTGCCGTTACTGACGCTCGAACTGTGCAATACTATCTTTTTAATACTAGGGCCTCATTGACAACCCTTGTATTTTGTTGTACTGTGGTCGATGATGGAGATAGGAACTCTAATTGCACCTGAATTGCGTGTCAAAGCGCTATGGACAGCGAAACATGCAACACTACATGCTGTGAAGAGTAGTGCATGAGAACGCGTTCCTCGTCCGATCAAACATTCGACAAGCGATGTCAAACGTACCATGGCTTTAATACGTCGCTTCAATTCCCGAAATTGCGTATTCAAATCAGTCTTCTCGGTAATATCTTACGCCTGCACAGTCGGCGATAATGGTGCTTCTTTTCTTATTCCGGTAGCAATCCAATGCCGGATTTTAACGATTTCGATTCGAAAAAAAGGATTTCCTGTCTGGCGTCGAACAAAAAAACCTTCGGACTTTTACCGTGCGGTGCGCCAAGGAAGCCGATAGATAAATCACAGCCAATAAATCATCTTCCTGGATTGTGGTGCGAGGATGCTTTCAAAACCATCCACTCGGCGAAGGAGTAGTTTACAGCTCCGGAGGAGAAAAAATGACTTCATCCCCTAACGGGTTCATTTATTTGGATTGGTTTTACATAAATTCATCCCAAAGGCTGCGAGCAAAAGCGTCACAAGACGAGCTTGACGATTTAGGGTCGATGATATATTGGCAGCACTTTATAATGATTGGATTTGTGTTCGCGGAGGCCGGATTTTCACGTGGCGAAAGAGCGAAAGAGTCTTAGCCGCGAACGTGACTCGATTGCGTGTGTGCGATTGCCCGGTATGCCCACAGTGTCTGAGCCGCCAAACAAACGGGACAAGTTCATGCGAAGATGTCAGTGATTGCAATAAATAATAGATATTTCATCCTTCCAAGTGGCAACCATAATTCACCACGCTTCAGCGTGTGGAAGACGTACGTCTGTACCGTGCCTTTGCCTGTGCCTGTGACGCCCTTCTCGACACTTCATTACGTGTTTGCTCTCGGTTCTCGGCCAACCCGGCTCACCTGTCACGGAAAGAAGCTCAGCAGCGAAGAACCACTTCTTCTTTCATTGCCAGGCAAGCTGTCAAATTTCATTTTACCAAACTCCTTCGACGCTTCTTCACACATTAGCACTCGATTGTGTCCCGGCGCTGGCAGATGCCCCTATCATCCGCCACCTTCGTACGGTGTGATGTATGGATTGTTGCAATACGATACCGATACCTTCGCCGACCATCTTCGGCGGTAAGAACAAACTCAAGGGACACGTGGAGAGGATTGCCATTTCTCGTATTTATAGGATATGCGAATACGACATTCACTACTATCTACTATACACTCTGCACTTGATTTATGATGAGAACGGCGACAAAGAAGCAGCTTATCGGATTACGGCCGTTACACGTAAATGGATCGCGGCTCGAAGGCGTTCATTGCTGGGTGTGAATATCTCGAACCCTCCCAATGAACAGCTACTGTCGATAAATACTGAAAAATGACTCAAATCTCGCATACATTGCACTAAACCAAAACAAAACGCTTCAAATAGCAACAACTACCACCCTTTCCCCATGTATGCAAATAGTGTTCGATATCTATCTAAACTGTTCGCCCCTACACATGCCCCGAACGATCGTTCGAGCGGAACAATCCACAGCAACTGCGAAAAAGAACAACACCAATTTATCCCTGTTCAATAAATCAAAGTCATCATACACAAACGCACAAATTTGATGATGGATATCAATACATTAAAACTACATAAAACTCACCCTTTATTCCCGAGCTCTGGCAGAAAGTGGCCACAATTCGAATGCTATAACTCAATTTCGGATCCCTTCGTTTTTTTTTGTCCACTTTATCGCTAGAGTTATCTTTTCCGCCCAAAATCCCTTCCGGCACGCCGCACCAACAACAAAAAACGGCCGACTGTATCCATTCCATATTCCACGTATCACTCGCTACAAATCTCTTAACCCACAATCGTGTGCCTGTGTGTATCATTGCAAATGAAGGTTGACAACAAGAACGTCCCACAAAAAAAAATAAGGAAGTGTCCCTCCCACCCGCAAACGCTTCGACCAACTCCCAGACAATATCCCAGCCGCAATAAAAAAGCGATTTTCCAATATCCTTTCAGTTCCGGCACATACGTTTCGTGCGTGTTCAACCCATCGCATTCCCTGCAACAAAAAAACTGTCTTACCGGATTCCTGGAATCCTGTAAGTGGACCTCCACCCCGGTGGGTGGGGTGGCAAAGATATGTAAGATATGTGATGCTGCTCAATTGCCCATTCAACCACAGCCCCGAACAAAAAAAGGAGAAACTGTCGAATACTTCAACCGTATCGGACGCATCCTTTCGGCGGTGGACTCGCCGAACCCCTCCGACTATATTCCCTAATCCTTTTATATGCTCCCGAACAATCGAAGACGGAAGGACGACCGTTCAAACAACCGTAAGAGCCCCTGCTTCCCAACAAACCCCAACATTTTCGGGTGGATTCTTGCAGATTTCAAGTGACAGATAGGACACCGATAGGAATGATGCTTTGGGTTCGATTCGGTCGGAATTTTGCATTTTGTTTATTCATTCCCCCTTGGTTTCGCGACTGCACCTACTACTATCGCTTAGATAGACTCTGCCGTTTCGGTGAGCAGCCGTCGACGAGGGGACTGTGTGTTCTGCATATGTAGAACAAGTGAAATGAATATATTGTTTATTTTGTTTCTGCATCTGGAGGTGGCTGTGGTTGTGGTACTTTCTTTTTACCTTTTTACCTTAGCATCGTCGGGCTGCCTCAGCAGGAGCGGTCTGGAAGCGATTCAATTTCCGAGGGTGCAAGTTCTTCGCTCTGAGGGTGATGGTAATTGCATGTATATACACACAAATGTACACACACAGACGCTCTACTTCTTCCCACAAGCATTCATCACATATCAGAATCATTTAGGGGCCCCGAGGTAACCGCACGCGTATGTGCTATTTACACGGCCAAAGGATCATAGCGTGTTGAAGCATCAAATTTACTTCTTGGGATGGTCCTCTACAAGTCTCGGGAGACTTAGGTCCGGGACAGATCAACGAAATCGCCCGAGATTCTAATATCATTTGTGGCTAGCGGGCAAAGACAACATGACTTTTGACGCTTTATAGCTTCTGCTAGGTTTTGTTATTCGAATTTGGGCGTTGGAAGAAGTCATTTTTCCTCAATTTTCTTACCAAACAGAATGAAGACCATTTTCGCTTTGTCCATAATGACTCAATTTATATCCCCGTGTTTTTTTTTTCTGCCAGATCTCTCGCTCCGTTAGCAAATCAATATTTTCTAGTCGATATTTAATGAGCCATTTCCAGCAGCCTAAGATTTAATCCCAACCGGGCCCGGGTCCGACCGGATGGTGCGGATGTGTCTTGCAGTTAATGGTTCGTTCTTATCGTCGAAGACTGGCGACGTTTCAAATGCATTGCGCATATTTAGCCCTACTATTCTCGGACTCCTTTTTGCCGTCTCCCTATCCGTCGGCGGCATATCATACATCAAAAAGTCGTTATCCTTGAAATATCTCTTTCCTTTCACTTAATTTCCACCATATTGATGGTGAAACCATAAAATTAATGTGCAATTTATGCACAGTGCCGAAACGAACTCCACCGTGGAAGAAGCGGCCAAAGCAGAGCCGTCAGTAGAACGGAATGGCTCGTTCTCGCACCGTGCCAGACGATCCGCCACCGTGTCGCGGTTACCACGCTTGCACTGGATCACCCTAGCGCCGTTAAACTTTACAAACCATCGCAAATCTTTGAAATCATTCAACCATCTCGTGCTACGTACTACGACGCCTGGCCGGGTCTTGGAAGAACGTGCCAGGCGTCTCCATTCGCACGCCGTCTCCGTCGTCAATATCGTCTTAATCATTTTCTTTCTATTAAGCAATAATTTCTTTTTCCCGCTTCGCGTTCCGTTCCAATCCGTTTCGTATCGTTTGATTTCCGGCCGGAGCTCACGAACAGCAGGAGCGATGTAAAAAATTGGCATCTTCTCGCGAAACTTCCACACAAAGTAAGGGCGCCTGTCGAATGGCTTCAAACTTCCCATTCCCGCTCCATAATAGACTGTTCATTTGGCAGTGGAAAAATCACTTACCGGCTCTCGATCGTCAAAGAAGAAAGGCAGACAGGACAAAAAAAATTATAACCTTCTTTTGCTTGCCTTCCGCACCGCGACCATTTCCCCCTATCGGCCTCGGAGGCTGGCTGGGGAAATTGAAATTTTTCTCTACAAATAAATTATGCATGCTAAATTACCATACATAATAGATAAATAATGTATTCAATATTTATTCCCTAATATCAATTACTTCCTGTTGTTGTGCTCTGCTCTAGCGGCACACTTTATTCTTCACTTTACGCCTCGATACATAATCTTTCTCGGTTGCTGTTCACTCCAGCGCCGCCCAGCGCAGTCTGTCGAATCCTCTTCAAAGCATCACATCACATCATCGCCGTCAGAAATCACATGAAAGCAAAAAAGGGCCACACTTACACGAGACGATACATGGTGAGGCCCTTCCACTCAGTCGTATCGACGGTGGGTGGAAAGGGCAGCAAAAGACCTTTGAAAGCGCGGAAATGTGATATTAAAAAGTAATAAAATTTGTGATATTAAAATTTACAATATCGGTTTCTCCTTGCTTGTGAAAATGCTTACTTCTCATCATCACATTGATGAGGGGCGGGGCGGAATAAGTATTTTTTTCTCCTTCGATTTTAAACTCGAAACTCGCTGGAAACGGGAAGAGGGACTCGTCGTCACGTTGGAAGTGGTAGAGCGATTCTTCAAAATCACGTTGCAGTGTGCGGGTTTTCCGCATCGATGGCTCTGAACAGCAACTCTGTCCTTACATCCATCTTTACCACAAACACGCAACAGATAGGGAGTTTTTCTGCTTTCCCGTATGCTGTACTCTTTGCTTTCGATCTTCGATAAGCAAAAACGTTTAATAGATTTACTCCAAGAACTCCGAGGGCCACTCGAGTGACTTCCCAACGAATGCAGCATACGCTTACAATGCGAAATGCAAATTATCACGTTCGGCATCCACATCGTCATCATCCCTCGAGTTTTTGTGCTGCTTGTAATGCACACAAAACAACATATCAAAGGACTAAGACAAGTCCTCCGTCTAACAACGTGAGCACAATAAGCAGCCAGCTTCCGTGACGTGGTTGTTGTCTTTTATATTTATGTTTTTAGAAATTAATTTAATTCCAACTTTCACGTCTCTCTGGTGACCGTTCCTGTGTACTTGAGCGCGCGCACGTGTGTGTGTGTCTCCTTCTCTGAGTGACAGATTTCCTTAGCTGTTGGGAGCAAGTGGGCCATCTTTTTATTCCCCAAAACTCATCCCACTGACTACCGAAATTTTGTTTTGAAATTTTGTTTTTACCGTCCCAACGTTCGGAGACTGTCGTGCGCCATGTCACCCATTGTGGAGATAATTTACATTCATCGGGGCCCAACACTTCCCCGAGGGCAGCTTACAAAAAGGAACTGCTCCCAGAGCTGCATCACGGCCAAGTCTCACCAACGTTGTTGATAAGGCACTCGTACCTTCGCATATGCAACGCAAGATCTTCCGCCTAGCCTCCGTTTTGCCCTTTGGCCTAATCGGTTATGCCCGGCCTCAAACGACGAGTTTTGACCACAAGAATTTTAATTTATTTTTACACACCGACATCCGCAAGCAACCTCACTCCTTTTAGCATGTAGAACCACCACAAAAAGGGTAAGTAACGTATAAAAAGTGGAAGAAAAATGCACCCGACACCCAATCACGTACCACGGCACATTCGCCTTTCATCCATCTTACGCTATCCACGGTGAAGGCCGTGGCCGAATCTGCTGAATGGAAGAAAAATGTACCACGCCGAATGTGCTCACTCTGCACGGCGCCGTAAATGTTATCTTTTAATAATAATTGTAATATATTTTGTTCATATGCAATTTTAAATAATTGTAACGCTCGGAAGAATTTCACTTACTCGACGGGTTGCTGGCTGTCGGGCGGGCGGACGGCCATCCCGCTGGGCTTATCCGCGCGGTTCTACGCTTATTTTAATTTCATTATTCTTGTAAACTACCACAACCACGAGAATCGCCGTAGCGTTTAATGCGTCCCACACACACACGCTCGCCCATTACGTGCTACCCTTATTATTTGCCCTTTGCACTGCCTTTGGTGGACATTAGAAGAATTTTAAAAATTACAACCTCTTTGTACATGCAAAACAGATAAACGCGCCCGCGCCCGTGTCCCTGTACTAGGGCGCGTTGAATGCGTGTGGCGGTAGAAAGGAGGCCCTCCGGGGACTTTCGCACTCCTTTCGGCTTGCCGGCGTTATCCTTTTGCCAATGCAAATGCTGTCGTTGGTTTGAATCTGCGCATTTTTTTCTCATGTTGGTATTGTCAACGGAATCATCTTTTACACAGTGCGCACACTGTGGGTTTAGAAACAAACAAAAAATACACCCATTTTAGTCTTCTCCACGAGGGCCCCGGAATCGCACCATAACTGACCCTCGGAGCATGTGGAGTATAATAATAATGTTTTATATAATTATGCTTGTCTCGCCTCGTTCTGCCACCTCACCCGACCACGTTCGCCTTACTTTTAATTTATATTTTTATTTAATTCATTCCAAAAAGCTAGCACAACTCGATGCTCTTCTCAAGATAAGCGTGTCCTTCCGGTACGGTTTCTCAAATCTATTCATCCGCCGGTGCCTTTTTCTCTTACCACACACGCGGGCCCTGTAGTCCTTCGCTCATGCATGCATTTTTGTCTGATAGAAATTTTTCACCAGGTTTGTCTTTTGTCTCTTGTCCCGCCTTGCCGTATCACACACGGAATTACTCATATTGCGAAATCTCGGATGCGTGATGGCTTTTGCAGTTTGCAGCATCGTTTCAGCATTTTTGTTTTGCGCCATCCTTTTCACGCCCAGGAGTTCGCATACAAAAACAAACCTGTCACTAAACAGGATGAAACAGATTTTATTCATTTCCTTGTTTTCATTCGCCCTTTCTCATTGCTGCACGAAGATGATGCTGATTCTCGGCGAATATTATAATTTCATAATACATATCTGACATTTTTATATTTAGATAAGCATATTAAACACAAACAACACACACACATACACACGGCCGATCCCACACGCCCTTTTGTAGTAAATCAACGCTTTTCTGAAGAATAAAATGAATTTTCACTTCTTGCTTTTTTTGCGTCCGTGACCAACAACACCTCGATTATGTGAAAGGATTTACGTGGATAACGCGTGTTTACGATGGTGTGCTCGCAGAAGCATGCGTTTAGTGAAAACGTTTGCCGCTCTAGAGTCTAGCCGCTAGTAGCTAGTAACATGCAGAGAAAAAAAGGAATCAAACAAATTGCGACACAAATGTTGCTACAAAAAAATGCTCTCAATGCTACAGTCTAACGAATAAGCCCGTAAGCGTGGGTACATGTCGTGGGCCACAATAAATTCAAAAGAAACCACACAAACGCACATACACATAAGCTCCGGTACGTATTCTACGCGTTCCGGATGGTAAATCATTTAATTAGTTGGAGGTTGCTATTTATTCATTACACATAAAAATGACACGACTGGATGCGTCGCTGTTTCCGGCAGCCGCAGGATGCCTTTGTGCAGCTGCCAGTGCTGGCATAGCTCGCGCTGCTACATATTGCGACAATTGGCACACAATATCACTAGCTGGCATTATTTAATGCAACCAGCATTCGCTGCACTTCGTCTGAATCGATCCTATCTATGACGACCACGTTGTGCTGATTGGCGTCTTTCACGTGATGCAAAATGGCCATCATTCCCCTAGTTACGGTTCCCGTGAGCTCTACGTCAGCCCGATAGCTCTGCACCGACTGCAGGATGCTGGCGTTCAGAAAGATTGCCGCAACGTACATATCACAAGGTGTCCATATTTCCTCTTCCGCGTATACTTTGTACTCCACCCGGTTTAGCACCTCCACGGCAGGGTTCGTCGTTTCTGCAAACGTCTCAAAGCGCCATCTGGTTGTGAACGTTTGCAGCAGCACCGTTTCCCATGGAAACACGTACACGATCATTGGAGAATTGTTGAGCACAATGTGCGCTGCTTCGGGATCGCGAAAGAAGTTGAATTCGGCGGCCAGGGCCGTGTTACCCACTCCGTGTCGATTTCCTCCCAAAATGAACAGGCCACCTATTTTCTCCTTCGTTGCCGGATAAATTTTGTACAGTAGGGCAAGATTTGTGAGAGGTCCGACCACGAGCAGTGTGATCTGGTTGGGATGCTGTTCGGAATATGATACAAGTAATGGTCATTCGAATAACTGCCTCGTTATAAAGCTTACTTGCTCAAACAGTTCTCGCATAGCCTCAACTGCGTGCACCGACTGCGACGAGTCCACTGAAGGTAAACTGTCAAACTCGACATCTCCAAACGCATTGTTGCCCCAGAAGTAGTGGGAATCGTTACGGTTCGGACCAGGTGTTATCAATGGCTCACTCGCACCTACATACACCGGAACATCCAATCTATTCAGACTATCGAGGATACGCAGCACATTAACCAACACGTCGGACACCCGAGCATTTCCGTGCGAGCAGGTTACGGCCTGGATGCAGATGTTGTACCGTTCTTCGTTTTCCAACAGCATTAGCAATGCCCAACCATCGTCACCACCTCCGTCCAGATCCAGAACCACTCTTCGCGGACCATCCCGGCCCGTGCTCTCGCGCGGACACTTGGAGGCCTGCGAGCTCGCTACGAACAGAGCCATTAGCATAAGCACCGAACGAACTACGAAACTGCTCATCTGCAATGACCCAAAGCCAGACCGAAACCGAATCATGCCTCATTTCAATTTCCGATGCTACAAATTGGACGTAATAAGCTATAAAATTTATTCCCGAAAAAATGGCAGCAATTTATGAGCTAGACAAATATCAATTTCCCCTCGTTAAATTTTTATTCGTCCCTGATCGTTCTGATGTCCAGGCAAACGGTTTTTTCCCGTGTCCTGATTACCGTGAGTCCAGTGCTCTGGTAGAAAAACAGAACGAAAAAAACATACAGACATACACACACCGGAACAAGCCAAACAAATCCGAAACCATCCCAAACGAACCTCCATTCAACATTCCACCGTGACTACGCAATCAAGAAGGAATCAACAATCTTCAGAACATGGTAACAAATTGAATTGATTTGATCTTTTCTCTCACGAGTCAACTTTTTTTTAAACCTCCCTTCACTCCACACCGAGCCACCCGCCAGGATCCGAAGGGCCGCATCTTTCCGCTCACTGACCATCCTACCAATCATAAATAATGCGGCCCTGCTTGACTTTTCGTCCCTGCTTGACTCGCAGTCAACCACGGCCGTCTGTCCATCGGCACCCGACCGGCCAGGATCATCTGTCCTGCCGACCTCTTCGAGCTCGCGCTGGCATCGGTAACGACTCTTCCGCAAACAAACAAATGCCACCCTCCCAACTGCGAGCTGCGAGTGGTGACCCTCTCGAAACCTGTGGCAAAGATGTTACACGACCGTACCTAATCTCCTATTCAGATTTTACACGATGGCCTCATTGTAAATGCACCCTCTATTGATGGGCTATTCTACGAGACCTTTTTTTCGATTCGGCCCCATTCTCCGGAGCTGCTTGATTCCTTTTGTACGACGACTCTCCGTCTTCACGTGCCGTGTTGTTCCATCTTCAACACAAACTACCACTCAATCCGGTACCGGCTATCATTTGCTGCCAAAGGATCTTGTTCGACGTAGATTGTTTTTTTTTTTTCGCAAGTCATAAATAATATTCCTAAGTGGGTGGATGATGTTCGCCTTTTCTGGCAACAAACCGCCTGAATAGTAGTGACATCAGTCATTGGAAGGAATGTTATGCAAAGCTGAAGTAAGTAATCGGGTTAGCCGAATTTGATTGATTCGCTCGCTCTTCGGAGCTCGTTTTGAGAATGGGACGGTAACTCAAACCTATGATGTATCAATCAAAATAAACTTTTGGTAATCGAAACTAAACGAAAACACGCTCTCGGCTGTAACTTTTCTCGATCGCTGGAGCGCACCTTGTATCCACACCTTCACGTCACAGAGTACAAACGAACAGTGATGTCTTCCCAGATCTGCCACATACTGAGCAGCTGTAGGGCGATTGTTCCTTTTCCTCCTTCTTTTGCTTCTTTGTCTGCACTATTTCCATAGTTTAACTGCAATCGTAAAATGATTTCAACTACAGTAAACATTGTTTGTTTCTTGGGCTTGTCGTGTGCAGGGGAACTGCTTACAAGCGCTTTATTACCACCTCTGGAAGGTTAATTAAGGCAAACAGATATGAAGCGATGCCTTCAACCAGTTTTTAAATGGCATTGCTAAAACGCACAATGCGGTCAATGAACTTGAACAGTGTAGGTTCACGGCGTTCTACCAGCACTGGCTACTGGTTCCGGTCGATCGACTTGTCGTGGTTTTATTTAATTCTTGCCAACGAGCTCAATGCACAGTTCTAGTGTGTGTGTGTGTATGAGTTTTGGATTTTTTAACCGGAGTTTGTCGTTGTATTAAAAGCATCGTATATTTTCATTATCTTCGGCGCACCTTTCCGCCATTTTTTTTTTTTCAGTTGCTCTTCCCATTACGACTCCCAGTTGAACTTGCTCTGTTTTAATGCAATTCATTATACGGCTATTGTCACCTTTGGCCTTATCGCGCACTGCACTCCACCGCATTGTGTTAGTTTAGTTTTGAGGCGTTGCTAATTTTTATAACCGCTACTCCAAACGATCTCACCCTTCTTCGCATTGCCCGCGATCTGCACTCGCTCCAGTAAAACAGGATTTTCCATTTCGCTACAGCACACCTCCACCGGCAAATGGCAAAATCTCTTCCTCTCCATGCACCATTCTGATTAACTTTCCACTTTCGCTATAATTTATTCACCTAAATCCACAATAATATCATAAAAAGTACAACTCTTTCCGTCGCGATTTCTCAAACACCGTGGCACTACGGCGTACTTCGTAACAGCGCCACGGAAGCTTTTCCCTTCTCAATGGATGCAATGGCCTCGGCAGGCGAGCATGCCACGAATAAAAATGTGATTGCCTCCACGCGCCTCCATTCAGCGACTCGTCCCAGCAGCATCTTCACCAAGGCGGGCAGCAAGAAGCCTACGGATATGGCTTGGGCAATGTTTATGGAGCGGTCTTTTGGACCGCGTGAACCACTTCCGGCTTCACCAAACGCTTCACCGTCAGCGCGACGTCACTTTACACACATAAACCACAATTAGCTCTTCCACCAAATGATAATTGTGAATTATATGGTAATGTATTGCGCTCAGTTTTTGGCCTCAACCGTTCCATCGCCACTTCTCACGAATTGCTCCTTCAGTTCCGGCAGTACGTTAAACTGTCCCCACCCAGCATCCACCCCCAGCCACGCTGGAGAAGATTTAGAAGAAATTCTTCACCCACCAAAGAGTTGCAAAAATTAAAATAGGACTTAATACGCCCGCCCCTTCACATCCGTGACCCGTTGACTGCAGTTCATAAAGTCAGATAGCTCAGCGTCTCAACACGCTTTTTCCGTTTCCAGCTGAATGGTTGGCTTGGCCACTGCTTCCGGTTCACCGGGCGCTGTTTGGAATCGCGAATCCGTGTCAGACGACGAGAGGAGTAAATTAATTTATGCCCTTTTTTACTTCAACCCGGTTACCCAATCCTACACCTTTCGAGCCTTCGAGTTATGGCAGCGAGTTGTGCTTTCAATGCAATGATAATGTTGCGGTTCCAACGGACTGCCTCTTTTTTAATAACAAATAATGCTAAGGGAATTGAACTTAGCAGCAACGAAATTGGGATGTTTATGCATGCCTAATTTAGTGCAACCATTCACCTATTTTCAACAAATATTAACGGTTTAGGTCTAGATACAGTAAGGTAAATTAGCAATCAGTTGACGAATGCATCTATAAAGTCTTTTATTAACACAAAAATTGAGATGGAATGTCAAAATCTCTCTCTCTCCCTCTCTCTCTCTCTTTCTCTATCCTGTTCGAACATCAAACGAAGTGTTGATCGGGAATGGAGGAATGGTCACTGTAGAGTTTCTACTAATAGTAAACCCAGGTAGTGCTGTAATCGTGACCGCTCTCACTGTCGTCGTCGTGGGGTAATTGTTCCAGTAAGACGAACCCCTGTCCCAATCACGATCTCCAACGCGGTCGTTGTCATCACCATCTCTATCACCATGACCCCGTCCAAGATGTGCGAAACTAGAGTTCTGAAGGAATGTACAATTGCAAAAGGTTCTTATCAGTAAACACTTCCCTACGCGTTTAGTTCAACACTTACTAAAATACTTGTTATGACCAACAGAACAACCAATTTCGACGTGACGGTGAACATGGTCGAGCACCAATTCGTTTAGGGCTTTCCAACGATATAGTCAATCCTCGTTAACAGTGTGATCTTTTATAAACTTGCGTTGCATTTGTTTGTTTGTTTAGGCACCATCAACAACCAAATTATCTCCCTCCATACAGCTCTACGTTACGGTTCGCTGCAGGTACGATCATTTTACGACCAAATCATTCACAATTTATCACCTCTTTGTTGACACAAATTGACCAGTTTTTGGAAACCCTTTGAACAAATTACGGGCGTCATAAAAACATGTGTGTGATGTACAATTACACATCTCCCTTCGCTCGTCGTCCAACTTCGCCGGACCAGCCCATCGCAATGGTCAACGGTCAAATGAACACTCTATGGACTGTGCAGATGCATCTGCACGCTCAATCGAATATGCAAAAACCAATTAAGTGATTTAATTTTAAATCATGCATCATAAATCAAACTGACCGGCTCATAATCAACTCCACGGCGATGAAATATTTATCCCACTTGCCGACCACCATCAGGATCAGTTCAATCAAATCCAATCCCATCTGGTTCGCACCAATTTTCGACACCACATCTGCACATGGTGTCCATCGAAATGTCGCATTCAATTGGCTGTTTTGGAGTGGAAAAAAAGCTCAGCAACAGATTGCACTCTTTTTTTCGTGTTGCTCACGGACATCAAAAACGATCCCTTCATCTATGCAAATCTGCAGCACGAAACCCAACCAAAACACCCAAAAAAATATCCCCGTACGGTTAACATTGGCATAAAAACCACTTCCTCCTACCATTGAATGCCGTCAGTAGTCGATGCCGATGTCATCGGTCAGTATTCACCCTCGCCCTCAAGGCAGGCCTCTCGACTCGCACGACCAGTCGGTGAGTGAGAATGGATCGTAAAATATGCATATAACCATCGAATACAATAACCCGATCCCAATCTGTCCCACACGGATGCGTGCTCCGGTTAATGGGCAATGTGCAATGTCGAACGGTCGCTCTATGGGGCTCTGCGTTGGATGTTACATATTTGATGGCCCGATGGCAAAACCAAACACTCGACACCCGGCATCCGGCACCACCCTGAGCTTGAGACCTCGTGCGATGCGTCCCCAGTATGCCCGTGTGTCCGGCCTATGAAAAACCAAAACAGACACCTCACTGACCACGACGCTTTCGTGGGAAAAGAGGAGAGGGAGAGACGAGTGTCCAGAGCAGAGCGCAACGAAGGGAAATTGACACTCAAACCGATTCTCCACACCGGAAGCCAACGATGACAACGTTTTCATCGCCCCATTCCCTCCAAAAGCCCGAAACATGGATTGGATTCAAATATGCAATTATTTGCTCTTTTACCTTGTCCCCACAAGCGATGCGTTCGGAAAGTGTGGTTTGACCAGAACGAACGGTTCGACACCCTCAACAGCGACAGACAGAGAGATGGAGAGCATTTTCCGGCACAGATGCCATCGTCCGAATGTCTGAACGAGACAGTCGAAAAGGGAACGCAGGCGACTCTTGATCAAACCGCAGTTATTATTGATACACTCATATCCATGCACCGATGTCATTCGAATACGGTGCTCAGTACGCCGTACGGTGTTTTGTGTGACTTTCGACGTACGATGGGAAACCAATTCCGACACCAACGGTTCGTCCAGTGATTTGCTAGCGCCAGCGAGTTAGAGCTTCGGGCATGCAGAATTCCCCAACACGAGCTTCCACTTTTACCACTTGAAACTCTCAGTGAAGTGGCAAATGTGATTTGTTAGCCGAAATTGAATGCATTTGCTTGTCTGTTTTTGCATCGTTTCCTTTGCGAAGTGATTCGATCGGCAAATGCACTACCACCTGGTTGCAGAACTGTGCCTGTGGCTGGAAGTTTATTACCAAACTAAGCAAATGATTTGATTCAATTACCGAATCTGATATTAGAGCTCGTTGAAAAACGAGCTATTTAACTAATAAGTAGTAACAAGGCACATTTTGAAGTACTCAGAGACTTTTTTAATCATTTAACTAGGATAAAGTTAAGTAGATAAGGCTCGTTTTAAGCTATTTTTAAAAATAAATAATGATTTTCCACCATAAGCCCTGCCTATAACTTTGCAGCTCAAGTATATTAGCTCAAGGGAGCCAACAAATGACCAAGGGTTGTGGTCTCGATTTCTCAATTTGCGTCTCTTATTTTATCTTTTTTTGTGCCAAAGATTCTATACGTTTTTCTGGTATTTGAAACATGTGTGTGCACTGCTTCTCGAAAAACCTATGCTTACCTGTGCAATTCATCCATGGTCGATCAAATCAATCATTTCAATGTGTTCTTCCTCATCCGGTTGCAAATCAATAAGCCGCTGCTAGACGATTGTGTAAGTGCAATACTTTGTAATATTAACACTTGCCCATTCCTCACCCAACTCTAGCACTTATCTTAAGTCAACGCAAACGCTGACTGTACGGTGCGCTTTAACTATTTCAAGTGATTCATTGCCAACATTCGCTTTGACGCTGATAAAAAAGGGCTCTCTCCAGCCCTGGTATCAGTATTAGAGAATCGCAAACCGAGGCAAGATGTTCGCTGCGGACCGTGTTTTTGCATTTATTTTTACGCTCAGTCTCTGCTTGAGCTATGGTAAGTGAGCGGGCACCGTGTTTTGATGTCTGTTTTTGCGACAAGCTGATTAACCCGATTTCTCCGTTTCAGCCCTTGCCACCGAATGTCCGCACTGCATAGGAGTTGCGGCGTGCGGAGCTAATCAAACCATTCCCAAAGTTACCTGCACACCAGAAGTCGTGAATCAAACAGTGTTCCAGTTGTCAACATTTTATAAAAATGCGAGCGACTTCATGGGCAACTCCACGCAATACGGCTGCGTTAAGGTGAACTTTATTCAGAGTGGTGAGTAGAGTAGTGCTTTTTTGTTTGTAACACTGTGGCCTCTTAACACAAATGGTCGTGTTTTTCTTGTTGTGTTCATTAGGCTTCAAGGAGTACACATTTTCCGTGCAAGGATGTACGTCGGGCAGCAAAAGCGTTTGCAGCCAGCCTACGGTTTCTTTCAATGGCGAACTATCCTGCTCTTACTACAGCGGTAGCCATAGGCTGTATGCCAGTGCTCTGCTAAGTGTGGCTCTCATCGTCGGTGCATTAGTGGTGTCAAGCTAACGATTCAAAATCATATCATCTGTCCCTCGAGTGGGTTCAAGCTAACGCCATCGAGTGACACGAAATAAACCGATGACAATCGCGCATGTGGCTATTAATCCGATCGATGACACTCGAGCTCCCGCCCGTCCATAATCATCATCATCGTAGTAGTTTTCGATGTATATGCTGTTACAATCCTTGCCACGGCACGCCGTGCATTGCATATTCTGTTTCATGTTATCACAAATCGGAAGGCCTTGGTAGGTGCATCCCTTCAGATGGAACTCTTCTTCGCCGATAATGTAAAACTTGAAGCATTTGAAGCGGGTCTTATCGACACTCTCCACGTCCAAGTTTTCGTTCACACGCAAAAACAAACTGACGTACTTCTCGGCCAGCTCTTCGTTGCACTCCAGCGACTCTCCGGAATCATCGCAGGACCTTTCGTCACCTTGCGCTATGCAATGCATGCACTGGTTGGCGTATCCTAGAGCGAAACAAACCACAAACCCGCTTCAAACATTTACCAATAACTCAAGTCCGAAGTTTCAATAATCCATACCAGTTGTGGCTGCGCTGAGCAGTAGCAGTAAACCAACATTCAAGGCTAAAGCATTCATTCTGAACCGAACCGAACCGAACCTCTGATCTTGACCGCTCCAAATGCCTGCAGTTTATGACACTTTGCTGTGGAGAGTGCACTCTATCGCACTCGCTGATTCGTACAGATGCAACTCGTATGAAATATTCACACAACAATCAATGTGATTCCCCAAGCGCGTTGATTGCTATCCTTCAGAAGCTTTTTTGGAATTAAACTTCCTCCTATGCTAACCTCTGTCTCAAAGTACGGGTGACGATACACCATTCCAGGGTGCAGAATAGTTGCAAACATTCCTGCCTGTACACATACAATTTCCATCTTCTGTACTTCCACCGTGAAAACTTCGCTAAATTATCAATTTAAATGACTTTCGCATTCAATGAGCTAACTTATCATTATGCAAACACACACACACACGCACAACACCCAACCGACCCTTCGCGGTTGCCTGGTTAACTCCGGCAAGTAACCGAGTCAATCAACACTTTGGAATCGGGAGGAACGAGCCGGATTGGAAATATCTAATGTGATCTTCCGGACGCTCTCGAAATGGCTCTCCGACACTTTGCTCGTCTTGGCCCCACCTTGGTAGATAAACAAAGTCGAAGCACCACCGCCCGACCAAGACGCGAAGGTTCGTCAAGGTATGGCACGGTGGCGTCGAATTCATATTAATAATTAAAATAATTAATTAGCCAAACAAAGGCAAACACACCGTGCGTAGTCTGAAGCGCACCACCGGTTCCTGACCGGCACCGGGCAAAAGGATAAGGAAACTCGATCCTTCCAATCGAACACTTGCCACTGGGATCCGTAGTCCCCTTCCTGCTGCTGTACTGATGTGGCTGGAAGTGGCACAAGCTGCCGTACCACCGTAGCCACTATAACTCACCTCTGGTGTAACATTAGACACGCCGCATAGACAAAACTTTCCGCGGCCTCGGTCGCTGCCCATACCACGAAAATGCTAGTGAACTCAACTCAAACAGACCGTCTCCTGTTACCCTGCCAGCCAGCCCGCAAGTACGGCAACCGTGAGGTGCTAACATCCACCACGTACATCCGATGTGACCGACCGATGTGACGCGGAATACCATCCGCTCTACCGGAGCAAAAATCAATTTAAGTCTATCGTAATTTATATGCGCTTTATCTTAACTAATCTCCAACTCTTAATTTGATATTATAAGAAACATAAACAACTTTAATAATATAATGTGGTTTTGGTCTTAGGAATCTAGCCCCGTCCGGGAAACGAGGGCTCAGGCTGTGCTCCACCAATGCCCTATCGCCGACAAATTCCACCGACATCCGAGCATCTCTCCACCCGCATCGATCGCACCAGATCCAAACAGCATACAAGCAGCGGTCCTTGTCCTGTGCCAACACACATTCACCCGGAAGGACAACTGGAACGCCGTTCGACGCCGCATCCGCTTCGCTGCAGCTACAAACGAGCGGTCGGAGGGAAATTTATACGCTTCTTCCAACTTTTCACATATCAGCCCTAACCACGACGGCGCTGGGTTGTTTATTCTTCGCACAAGACATACATTCAAGATTTTACACCAATTCGTCTTGGCATTGGCTAGGCAAGGTGAGACTCTGAAAGGCGTAAAAGATTTCCCAAGACATTCCCAGCCCCGACCAGATTCGAAAACCCCGGACGACGGCCATTCAAGGCATCGAGGACGTACAAATCACTTCGGCTCGATGCAGACAAACTGCTCGCCTCGAACCCCTCGATGCGGCTCTAGCTCTGGCCGCATTACGTTGGGCGTCTTTTAAGATATAAATCGCTTCCGGCATTCGACCGCACCCGAAACTCTCGAGGTTCAGAGGAATGGTAAGGATGAGCCTAACCATCAGTCAGTTAGGGCGAGTGGGAAAGCAATTCCGTGGCAATCGTGGTTTTAAACACTTTCTGCCTGCGCAAACAATTGATTTGATTCATGCCACCGTTCACCTTTACCGATGCCATTAACTATCGCGCGTGCATGTGCTGCCGGAATACTCTTGATTTTATTCAAATTTCCACTATAGACACTTGGCAGGTTGGTGTGACTTTGCTTCCAGTAGGAAATCTACTGGCTTTTTCATCAATCATCGAAATAATTATTGCTGTCCCGGTTGCCGTCTCAACCGAATGCTAACTCCAGCGTACATCTCTTCCGATGGTGCGATTTACAAATTCATTTGTTTATTCACAAGGACCACCCTACGAAGCACACGCTTGTCAGAATTAAACGCACGCGATTCGGCAACAAACAGCGTCGGAATTAATTATCATCAACGTTCGAAAACATGTTGGACACACATTCGCGCACAACCTCACACGATCTCTTGCCCAACACACGTGGTGCTTTACTTTTGACAGCTCCAACCTGCTCAGGTACCCCCAGCGGAAAGGGAGATCCGGTTATGTTTGAGATCTCTACTGGGAGACCAATTGCTGACAGGGGCTGCTTAATCGTACCAACGGCAAAAACCGGGAAGATAGCGAGAGTCAGTCTTTGTTTGTGCCAATTTCCGATGGCATTCTACAACAACAAAACCGTTCCGTTTTGAAGCAGGACTCGTCTACCGCCACAGCATTGATGTGCTCCTGTATTTCATTTTCCCAGACAACATAAACGGCGGACTAGTTTGTATTTCCATCCCTGCTCAAACGCCGTGTTTCGTGTGATTCGTGATTTTCTATTGAGGCATAAATAATTACTTATTATTATTGCGAATCAACACAACCCACCGAGCACGGCTGCAGGATCGCGTCGCTTCCAGTCAATGTCTGGCGATGCCGGAGATCCGTTCAGCATCCGCATGCTGCTGCTACTGCTGCTGCCTGTTCTCCACACGAACGGCTGAGAGTCTTCACGATTTCACATACGACCCAGTGCCGGTTGTGTGGGAAGCCGAGCTTCGAAGAAATCAGATACGACTCCTTCGAGTGCACAACGTAACGGTTGATGAAGTTATTCTTAGAAACCCCGAAGTCATAAATCAGAATGGAATACCGTTTGCCGTAGCGCAAGCAACCGGCCCGACGTCGTGTATGGACAGCGTTCGTTATTTCTGGAAGATGAATATCCTTGAAAATTGCGAAGGATGAATTCAGGATGTCCGGAATGGGACGTACCAGCTCTCGTCGTCGTACCCAACGCGGCCGGTTTGTCCCGTGATGAGTGGGCATTCATTCTTTCCTCCACAAGGGGGGTATCCCCCCGGAAGCGTACGCCGGAAATTCCCTTTTTAGGGGCGTTGCGTTTGATCGGATTCGCAAGTGTCATCATCCGATTAGGACCATCCTTGGCGAACTTGGAGAACTAGCCACATAATTCAAGGATCCCACATGCGACAAGCGTCACCGACAAACACTGCTTGAGTCAAGTATCGACAAGAAGATAGTTATCGATGCAGGGTGCGTATGATGTGTGTTGCACGGTAGCATAAGGGCCACCGTCTCTTGTTGATAGTGAGTGTTAATAAATTGTGCTCAAGTTCCTTCAAGAACAGCGTTCATGGGAAGGGTGGGGCGAACACTCCCGGAAGTACTATGATGGACCAAGGAAGAAGTTAATTACTATGAAAATTAGACTGCTTTTTGTTCTTTCGTTTAATGTTATTATTTGGAAAGATGCTTGGAAAATATTTTAAAATTCTTGTTTCTCCTCACTAGAACATTCTTATTACTCTAGCGTACCTTATGTTGGTCTAAGTTTGATAGGAAATTATTCCCAAACGTAGAGGAGCCGGATCGTTCAAAATTCAAGCCCGCCGTCCATGCACCGCTATGCGGTTGAAAGCTGTCCTCCTCCTCCCGAGGTTCTAGGTTCTTGCGGGAGAATGAGGTTCGTGAATTAGACGACGATACTGCTGATGACGTGTGATGATTAGGGCGCGACTCGCGTACATCCCCATGCAGCCGTGTGTACGTGTCGCCAAAATGAATTGGGAGAATTTATAGAATATTTAAATTACTTCTTTATCAAAACCTGAAAGACGTCGAGTGCTGATGAACTTTGCCTCGCCCGAAGACTACGCGCCCGGCAAGGTAATAAGCATACCACGGTGCTCCTGTGTTTAGAAAGGATCGAAACGTCCACAAAGGAAGCAGGCAGTACGGGATGAGCTGCGTACAAACTTATGCTACCATCCACTTCGCTGTCAGTGTCCAGAAGCGGTGCGGTGGGAAGCGAGTGGCAGAAAGACTAGTTCGAAGAAAAAGGACGACGCCTGGATGTGCGAGATTTGATTTATGAATGCGATATTTGTTTAATAAATACAAACAAACCTCCCAAAAACCAAACGCAAACTCGAACGTCAATCCATTCCCTCGTCATCTTCCGGAACACTCGAACTTAGCCAACTACAGGTCGGTTCCGGTATCGGGGGGAAAACTACACCCACTCACGTTCTGGAGTGTTTCTTCCGGTGTCGTCGATGCCGCAATAACGCAGATTTCAACACCATCATCACCGTCATAGTTGTTGCCGGCTACCTCCGGAGCTGCCTCGAACTTCTCGAAGGTCCTCACAGACGTTTCGCACTCGTCCCCCATTCCGCCGCGCTTCAAAACCGGAGTCCGTGCGTTTTGCAAACCCTCACCAGGCACAAGAACCGGTTCAAGCGGTTGACGTTTATACCCCCACCAGCTTGCTCGGGAGCACCGTTTTAAGCCGCATTGTTTTGATTGAATTTAATTATATGTTTATTGATTGAGCAGACCTACGTCTAGGCGGGTGCGGCGTGTGCGTCACAAGAATAAGGCGACGAACGGCACGGCACTACCGTCGGCGACAGCCGTCGAAAGCTCTAGTGTGCCGGGCCAAAAGGGCAGGTTCCTTCGCATCGAGCAGCGACTCGCCAGTTAATCTCGCGGCAAGTCTTACGCAAAGCACAAACTAATTGGTAAAGTTCAAGTGTACGACACGACATAATTGAGCCACGATCCGGCCTCCGCCCCGAAACCGTTCCGCCAAGAAGCATCCCTCCACCCTGCAGCTAAACATATTTCTCTATAGCGATTTGACCCTTAGCTGTTCGAGAGGTCCCTTCCATGCGGTGACGCGAGTTATTAGAACGCCATTATGCACGGATCGCATTCACATCACATCACACACTGTTTCACACGTGCACACTGCACCACAGGCAACTAGCTATTGCGCGATCGCACACCAATCAGACGCGAAGCACTGTAATTGTACTGGGTTGAGGTGGGTTGGATGCTTTTTATTCTCATTATTCATCAGCTGTAGGGGTTCGATGTTGAGGTGCCGAGTGAAACTGCAAGTAATGAGCAGATTGCAAGTGAGATCAACGAACTTCGCACCGCTTTGCCGGATCCTGATCCGTCATCCAGTAAGACGGGAACGTTGTTGCACCGATCACCGTTGCAAGCGATGCACTCCAGCGAGCCCTGAAAGGCGACGTGTCGCAGGGAGCAGAAGCGTCTTTCTCCTTCCAGCTGGTGGACGCATCCTCGGGTAAACAAGAACACGTGGCCACTCACGGATGTCGCTCGCACGTGGAAGCACTCGTATCGATGTGAGCTTGCTGGCAGGATCGTTTTAAGGGACGGAATGAAGTTGACTAGAGTGTCGTTGTTTTTTAACACCGTGCCCTCATCGCATGTCACCACACGTACGTCCTTTCCCAGCGCGCATTCTTCGTAATAGTCGCAGAAGTCACACTCGAGGCCAAATCCTACAAACAGCAGTAAAAAAAACTCATTACATGCCGGTAAAGGCTCGCCTCCGGTCACATTCACTCGTCGGCTTTGGGATCGTTGCCCGAAATGGGTTACCTTGAAAGACTAACCTGTTTTTGCAAGAGCCAGCACCAGTAACGCTGCAGTGACTGTCGCCGAGCAGTGCATTGTGACGTCAGGAACTCAAAATTACCCGCAAACGTAAAGTTTCTTGTATGGTGAGTTAGTACTACAACTACAATGCGTGCACTTTTTACTCCTGCACTATATGCGTATATCTGGCGCTCTGTACACGCAAAGCTACCGGTAAGCTGCTCTGCTGACTGTCCGGCGTTAACTAAATGCAGCGAGTGCAACTGCAGTGTCGATCACTATGCATCTGGCGTCGCGAAAGCGACTTCGGTCGTTGGTGTTGGTGCTATTTTCTCTAAAAGCCATCGATTGCAAAGCGACGTGTGGACGTTGTGGAACCGTTGTAGCGGGTGCTTGTAATGCAGCAAGTCCAAGGCTGTTACTGCCAGACGATGGGTGTATTATGCAAACCTTTTTTAATGCGCTTGTTTACTACGGTGTGGAGGAATGGGATGGTGCACACAAAAGATGACGTTGTCCGACCGCAAAAGATCATCACTGAACGTGAACCCGGAATGGTGATGCTGGATAATGCTTGTTGATAGGCATGGGATACCAATACAACAATCAAAGATGGATTATTTGTCCCAGGCTACAAATCAGATCTGTTTGAATGACAGAATTTGCAACACTGTTTCATATTCCATATGTTAAAAGATTTTCTAACAAGATGCTTTTATTCACGATCTTCACAGCATCAAATGATTTATGGTGCAATGCATATTCTCAGAAAAAAATACGTGACATTGCACCGCAGTTGATTCCGATTTTTCATTCCCAAAATCTTCCATTTCGCTATGTAAAGATTTTATTTCGAACGCGTTTCATCCATCAATCCTCTCACGAACTACACTACTCCTGCCCCAATCGTACGAAATTCGGTCACATTACTAAGTCATAACTGTCACTTGACGCTGACGAACGTGAACAATCACAGATCAGCGATATCTGCACGAGAACTTCATCCTACCTGCTACTACTTCCAAAACCATCAGCCCAGTTTTATTTATTTCGCTTTTGTGGCAACGCCATCTCAAAACGGAAATACCCATCGGAAGCGCATACTTTACAATGGATGAATTGATGATTGAGAGAGAGAGAGAGAGTACAGAATACCCAATTCCAGCTGTAAACCCTCGACGACGACGACGACTACGACGACGACAGTGACAAAGACTAGCAAAAGGGAAGATACGTCAATAGCTAAGAAATGTCGAAAAATACATCAGGGAGAAATATGTATGTTTTATGAATGCCCACGTTAAAGTGACATCCTGACCCGGCCTGAATTCGTCCCCGGATTCGCTGACAAATGTGCTCTCGAAGGGAAGAAAAATTGATACACGATGCGTCTGGCATAAGTGCACGTATCACGGCGAGCATTTTACCATTATACATTTATGATGCCGAAAACGATGCCACCTTCTCCGCTATCTTGGTTCAGTAGCGATTGATAGCAACAGAAACAGCTTAACACACTTCCCGTAAATCCTCCAAACGATTCGACCGAAATTCAATCATAATATTTCTCGACCCAGGAATCGAATATGTAAGGCTGCGAATGGTTCACGCTAGACGTTGACAAATGATTCGTAAATGAGAATATTATACACAAAGACGAGACTATCTATCCAACTCTGTGTATCGAGATCTTGTAGCTTATCCAATACTTTACCAAATAATACCATTTTTTTAAACCACGCTTAGGATAAGAGTAACAAGTGAGGATGCGATTGTATTTTTTCCTGGCGTGGTCATTATAATTACCATAGGTATAGGGGCTGTTGATTCGTAAACCTGTTTGCAAACTACGTAATTGTCCAGCAATTAAACGGAACACAATTTAAATGCTAACCCATTTGAAGCGCAATGTTGGTATTGCTAGTGTGCAATTACGCTTCAACAAAAGGAAAAAAGGCTGGAGCTAATGGTGTAAATCAGCAATAAATACATACCGATTCTGATTTATTTTCTAAGTTGAAGTCCTCGACGGGGCGGTCTGGTGGTGAGGCGATAGCGGCGACGTCTTCACATGTCAGGACGCGGCTCAAATCCCATCTATACCGCCACTCCTGACTGGACTAACTATCCATCTGCGGGTACAATCAAGTCACTGAGAGCAAAAAATTGCATGCCACGGACCATTCAAGGTTGTTAGTGCCAAAGTAAAAGCTTAGGAGATAATCTTATTCTTCTAGTATCACACTAAAACCTCAGAAGTGCTTGGCCCATCATTTCCTGCTTACCTAACCTAAACTTTTTTACTAGTAGCTGGTTAGTCAGAACCGAGTTTACATTCCTACTTGAGCATCGAACCTTTCGTGACACACCAACCACCAGCAGTACCATGAAATTAGTTTGCAAATTTTGAAAAATTTAAAAAACTTTAGTCATATTTTTTATGCAAAAGTTTGTTTCACATGTTCCTTTGAAAATTTATTTTATTTAAGTATAGTCACGTTGCAAGTTTTTAACGAACGGTTTTGAATTGAACTCCAAAACAACTTTTAAATTTAAATAAATACAATAAATGGTTCGTTTCTTTCCAAAATTTATATGTACGCGCGTACTTTCCGTGTCCGAAACATTCGTAAAATATTCAAATTAAAAGTCCGTTATCTTTTTGACATTTCGAGCAGCGAGCACAGTATCGAGCAGTTCGAGCAACCGCCTAGAATGAATGTGCTCGAATTTAGCTGTCATATTGAGTGTTGCTTCGACCGCTTGTTTGTTTACATTTTGTTCGGGTATTCAAGTGCCGCTAAAGCCCGCTGAATTGTGATTTTGCCTCGAAAACTCTACAATTTCGTTGTGAATCATTGTGATAAGTTCGTGCAGTGCAGTGAGTAACACCAGTGTATCAGCATGGCCACGAAAACCGACAGCTTCGGGTTCAATGATACGAAATTGTTTCAAGTGGCCCGGGACTGTTCGCCGGACGACCATAAACATACGCAGAATCTGGTAGAGTCCAGAGATGATATGTTGTTTGTTTGGAATGCGAAAAACTGTTGCATTTTGGCGTTAAACTGGCGAGCCGCAGCTTGCCGCAAGAAGGAGGACTTAAAACATCAGGTAAATGAAGGAGTGCATCACTTTAATTGATGGCTAGCTGCGTACGCCCATAACCTCAAAAACCGGCGGTGTTCTGTCAACGGCAAGAAAGCAGGGTTTTTCGACGAGCGCTACCGACTCCGTCCGTCTCGCGATTTTACGGTTTCTGCTGAGCTGGCATAAAACTGTCGAGCCAATCTGCAAACGCTAAATAAATTAAGCATCGCGTCCCGAACCAGCGTCTAGTTTTCGATGCTGGTAATTTATCAAATAATAATGGATTATGTATCGGTCTAATTAGCTTTTATGGCCATAATCTTAAATTATATGCAATCGCGAGGTGAGGTGCGAAGGTCCTTGTGCCACGCTCATACGGAAACGAATATCTGTGGTTCATTTCATTATTCGTCCACTTTGCCTATCTCTAGGTTTTTTTTGTGTTGCTTTTCGTACCTTTTTACCTTTCTACAATTTTATTTCTTTCTTGCGCTGCTGACCCATCATACCCCGTTTCCTCGCCCACGTGTGCGCGTGTTATCTCGCGGTCCGAGAAAACGAGCACGAAAACGAAATTTCATTTCAAACCCCGTCCTCCGTCTTAGGCATTCATTCGGCGAGAGCGATTTAAATTATAGGAAGGAAATTTTATTACTTTACGGGCAGCAACAGCAGCGCAGTGGAAGCAACGCGAGCAGCGATCATGGAAGGAAAGTTTGAAAATAATGGATTTTCTCAAACACCCTCCTACTTCATCAAATCCAACACACACACACTCACACAGAGCGCCCGGTCTCTTCACCGACAGGACCGTCCGTTCCGGGGGTCGATTACTTTCTTCTCTCGTTTTTTTTTAGCCTCTACAGCATACTGGTACCTCACGGCCAAATTACCGAGCACAGCAATGATTAACATTGGTCCGCCCGAGGGTGATCACATTGGCTATTTTTTGTCATTTCTGCCCTGCCAATCCATAAAAATTGTATCATTTGCCAGCGATGGTTCCGTCCCGAAAGTCGAAGCCAGGACAAGGCTGGATCATTATATCGAATGCTGTTAACCGAAGGTCCGGTGCGGGGTACGGAGGTGAGACCAGGTGATGGGGCTGGCGTGATAAATAATGAAATGCTTTTTTTTTAACCTACCATGGCTAATAGAGCCGAAAGTGCTTAGGAACTGGCATAAATCAGTTTAAAGATGATTTGTTTCGGTTTATCGCAAATAGGAGACAAATATTGCTGTTTTGATGATGTGCCCTTGTGCACATTGCATCGCCGCTTTAAGCACGACTGATGACTATGTAAATATTATAAACTCACGAAATTGTTGTTTGAAAACTTAGGTCAATAGCAGATCAAAGGAATGGCGTTTTATTCGTCGTCTTCTTCGGCACACAATACGTTTGTTACATTGTAAATGAGTTGGCTGCTCCACCGAATCCAGCAGTTCACCGAAAGGTGACAACGACATGAGGGTAAATCCAATTCGTCCCAAATGAAATTTTTAAAAACTTTTTCTCTTGCCACCGTGCGGCTACCTTCTCACTTAGCGCCACACAGCTACCGTTCGCCGTACACTATTGCCCTTGTATATGTGCATGCCCACCGTTGCATCTACCTTTTGGGAAGTGTCCGTGCGCTTGTGCTTGGTTTATCATTCACAAATTTATGCCCTGGACGAGCGAATAGCAGCGGGCTCATAAATTTTCATCCCCAACCCATTTATAAAATTATAACTCCCCGAGGTGTTTCCGCTGTGTCGCCGTGGCGTGGCGAGGACGAATGGACGAGGAAAAACCGACCAAGCACCGGGAAACACAGTAATGTGATGTATCCACATCCTTCTTCCTACAGCCAACTCTGGTCGTTTCATAGAGATTGCGATTCGACCCTGCTCCGGGCAAGCGCGAGCTCTTTTTGCGCTTCATCCATCAATATGCTTCGGGATGTGATAATGATTATGTCACGTCGATCATCGGATTTAATGTGACATTAAAACGCACGACCATGAAGCAAACGTACGCGGGCCCAGCAGCTCTTATGGTTCTTGCGGACAGTCGATGACAGTTGGCCGTAAAATCGTGGAAGCAGTAAAACAAGCCGCACCAGCTACCGGTAGCGACACCAGAAAGCCTTAATTACGGAAGTATTAAGAAATTTCGCAACTGCACTAATAATAGTATCTCAAAAGTATAAATTGTACCCACACTCATCGTAATAATAAAATAATTCCTTCCTCGCCACTGTTCTCCGAGGGGTGCTTGTTTTGGTGCTTCCGATTCCCGGCAGATAGTTGTGCACGTATTTCTTGATCACCGAAACGGACACACCGTTCCAGCCGTTCTATGCCGTTGCGTTGCATCGGTAGTTGGTAAAAACGGAACTTTTCCCATTTCTTACTCCACCTCTCGAGGGCGTACGGAGGAGAATCTGGCCGCCCTTATCCGGACGTCCTTTACTTCCTGAAGCAATTGCACCTTGCGCCAGGATCCATTTCAAAAAAGGATCCACAAAAAAGACCGGGCAAAAACTGCTACTGCTGCTGCTTGCCTTTGCTGGTAGTTCATTCTTTATATAATATTTTAAAAATTATCACTCTACTTTTATGTTCGTTCTTTGCCGAAGTTTTACGCCTCAATCCGGTCTTTTCTCCCCTTTCGTCATCACAACCTTCGTCCTGTGGAAAGCTTCCACGCTGCACTGCAATCGGAAGGGCCAACGTTTGCACGTCGAAGCGAACGGTGGAGACACTGCGCTTTGTCATGGTTTGCCATTTCAACATCTTTGATATATTTACTGTCATCGTTTTGGATTACTTTGCTGAGGACAGCGAGAGCAGGCAGGGTAGTATTCAAAATTCGCAAGTCTTTCCGGGTTGTTGTTCTCCATATTCTGCCAGTTTTAAAACTATGATCGTTCTTGAGAATAAAATTAAAAGCCTTAATGCCTTGACGCCTAATTATTTAATGATATTTTATGTGTGAACAGTAAGCATTGCTTTCTTATACAATATTGACTTCCTGACGCTGTAACCCGGTTTTGGAGAACTAGGAATAAACTATTACTTCTTTCTTTCACCCAATCCCACTTTGTCTTCTTTTGACAATTGGAATGAGAATCTGCAACGTGAATCCTCCTACGAACGAACCGCATGGAGAATACTTATATACGTATCTCTTGAGTCCGGCTTCCGATGAGCTGAACGGACGCATGTACAAATCCACTCGCCGCCAGTCCTTTAGACCACTCGATGTGGGGAGCACATTTTTATTTCCACAATGCTAAACTCATGCCGTACTTCGCGAACGAAACGGTAGACTCGGCTGCAGAAGATGTAGAGATATGAATGAAGCACATACGTGGAACCCTCCATGGCTAGGCAGAAAGAAAGTAGAAATAGTACATCTTCGCACAGAACAGAGCAAGTGTTGAATAAGAACATAGTGATGGAAGCCGTTTGTCTTCGGGCATCCTTTTATTTGCCTTCCGATTGTCGCTGCGTGAGTTTGGCATTTATTCCAACGCTCATCCCAGTTCTTTTGTAGTCGTGTCGTAAGCATTCGATGAGTTGAATGGATAAAATCCAGATGAGCAAGATTGGTTGTATTGGCCTGTGGGATGGATCGACCTAGAGGAGTTGAGATTTTCCGTGGAGCTGAGGCCAAGAAGGTTCTCGAACTCCGCTGTATTTTGGTGTGTTTTGATCTTCGTAAGTGTGCGACCACGGTATCTCGTAAAACAAATATGTCATACAAGAAGAACGTACATTCCAATCTCATTCCAAACTGCTTCATATCGCTCATTCTTATATTCGCTCTGTCTCAATTCATAGCAAGCGCTTTCTCGCTTCATCCAATTTAAAAAATGCTAGCTGTAGATGTCAATTCTTCACGCCGTTCTTATCCGCTACAGCAAACCATGTCTTCTGGTTTAGGCAAGAGCCTCCTCCTGCCCGGGAAAACCGAACAAGACAATGATGGTGCGATAAGACTTAAGCGACCACGTACGGAAGTGAAAAGTTGACGGCATCGCGAGTGTTGATTATTAGCTTCTTGATGGAATGAAGAATAGAATAGATAAAAATGGGTACTACAACCTATCATCAAACATGCCAAACAACGGCAAACTCCCACTAGGGAAACGGATCAAATTTTCGCACACAATTCAGAAGCGAACTGGTAGTAACTTTTGAGCGGCTCTGTGTCGTTGAGTAAACCGCATCTGTGCGGCTGGGACTGTTGTAGCGTGTGGGCGATATTGTCAATGTTTCCCTTTTGTTGTTGCGGATACATGTGTGTGTCTGTTGAATTACGACGGGGATATGAGATTAATAAGTAAATGGTGAAAAACTTTCCCGGACTTACGATTGTGCGCGCGAATCGCCGACGAACAAATAAAAGCCCACAAAAGGCCACGCTTATGTATAAACAGCCTTGCAATAAGACTGCCGCTGAACATAATGAAACCACAACCTAAAGCAGATTGCTGCTTCTGCAGCGGCAACAATAGGATCGGTTGACTTGCGGCTTGTACGATGGTGTCGATAAATAGCAATCATCAAATTCTTCTTTGGTGAGATTATGGCGTGTTTGCTTATGTTCCTCATTCAGTGGAATCTTGGTTTGCAAGCCCGCTCGTCCATTCTTCCCCAGATTCCTCTTGAAAATGGGACGTGGAAACTGAGCAATATAGCCCAACTAACTTCATCAAAACTTCATCACATGAAGGGAAAAACCCAAGCGGCTACATTAACCGTATCCTCGCCATCATAAGCAGTATACGAGTCACAAGCAATCGTTTTGTGTAGTATAGTTCCTTGTTCCTAGATTATGTTCCATATTCAATTTGTATTAAACACATTTTACAAAATTGCATTTAATCTACCGCTTTTGGGTGGTGCTTCCTTTTTCTCGTGCAAGGGAATTGTGCAGCGCTTCGGAGAGATACTGCACCATTATCACTTTCACTCGTTATACAAAAACACATCACGGCATCACGCGATTGTCGTTATTAACTGGCTATAGTTGAAGGCCAAAACAAAATGCAACCAATTTGCATGAAAATCTTCAGCCGTTGTGGCGTCCGGGAATCGTAAGGGTGGATATAGCTTCCCCAGCGCGGTTAAAAAGCACTACTGAAAAATGTGCAACAGATGCAAATTGAATATTTTGGCTTTCTTAACACATTTCGTTCGTCGTCCTGCGGCGGTATGTGGCTAAAGCTACTTCCTGTTTCATCTCAGCGCCTTCCTTAAAGAAAGCAATAATCGTAAATAAATTTATTCGCTCCGACAATGGGAAGACTATGGACTATGGACGCAATCAACACTACTGTCATGTATGCATGTTGCCCTGTCGTTCGTGCCCACGTCGGTCAAATGTTCTCAATCATGTATGCATCATCGACCTCAGAAACGAAGGTCGCATATTGAGCTCTCGTGCGTATCTCTCACACCCTGCAAGGGAAATCCACCGGCCATGATCCAATTTAGTGCAGATTTTCGGGGAAGTCTTTCAGGCCAATTCGAAGCCATCCGAGTTTTGGTGACCATCGACCCATTTGGCCTTTACCCGTGACGTGTGTCCTCACCGTCGTCAGGACTAGCTAGCCGGAATAGAAAGCGTATCCCGTAGTGCCTTCCTCATCATCATCATCATCTTCATCGACGTTGTAACACATTTTTGTAGCTTTTTCTCCCACCCGAAGTCCCTAACGATATAATGATCTATTATTATGATTATGGTCAACGTCACCTTCGAGTGTGCAGTACCTTTGCGCCACTTAGCCTGGTACTGTGCGGCTGGAACTGGACCATAAACCATCGCCCAGCGCTGGGTAAACTGTGTCGCGCCAAAAATATGGTTCCTCTCATCTCTTCGATCATCAAAACGCGGACGACGAGCGTGCCAGGGGCGAAGCTGGTGGTGGCACGATGTTTCTGATACGTATCCATCATCTATTAACCAATTTAATTCACAGGCCATTTGTCAAGGCTGATGGGCAAACATCTGTTACTACATCCGGGTTGCCTTCCGGACTCGGATCGGATAATGGGCTCGGGTGGAGAGGGAAATGGCACTTCGGTCCATCTTTTTTTACGCAGCCCGTGTCGAGTCTCCTGGGAAACGTACACGCTTCCGCCAATGGGGACTCGGCAAGTTCCTGACGGAAACGTTGATTTGATTTGCCGTCATCATCCCTCCATCAATCGGTGTGTATGTGTGTGTTTGTATTTATCGCCCGTTGTGTAAAGGAAGTGATGGCACCCGGGTATTAATATTAGCAGAAAAACGTGCCATTCTTTCGCTGCAGAAGGTGATGCTGAAAGTGTTCTGTTAAATTGATGTGCTTTTGTTTTTCTGGACCATGATGAACTCGCGGGAGATGTGTGGAAATGTATATGTATTCAGTTTTCGATATTATCGTTCGCTAGTTGCGCGTAACTTTAATTTCTTTCCACTGAAATTGTTGGTGAGCTTTTGCACTTCATCAGTAATTACAGAACATGGTAAAGCGTGTGATATAATTGCCGCAAAAGTATCCTTTCTCGAAAACACCACAATCATACAAGTGTTACCGACCATGCAGTAGCGCAGGACATTCAAACTGATTGCTCACTCCAGCAACGATCCAGCCAGGACTTCCCGTTGAGTGACGGCTAGCGAGCAGCAGTTGGCCAACTGCTCCTGTGAACTTCGATGAAGTGGAAAATTCAAGTTGTACCACGCTCTTTCATCCTTCGGCGAGATAATTTCCATACCTGGGCTTGAGTTGTGCGCCAAACAGGCGGAAACTTCTTGAGTGCGCGGGTTTGCACTTCCGGCTGCGTTTTTTGATGCTTTGTAATTTTATTTATTTCTTCCATGTTTGTAGTTTCCATCGTGCACCAGTCCGTGCAAGAATCTTGCCCCGACGAACGACGCTTTCAATGAGGTCACCACGTAGAAGGTGGAGGCTGTTGAAGTGCAGGAATAGGTTTTGCTTTGGTGATTTTTTGGTTCCACACCGTTCACGCGTCCCACCACCGCGATGATATGCTCTAGAATGTGGCGTGGTGTGGTATGTCGGTGCCAGGTCGCGGTTTTATGTCGCGGTGGCCTGGTAGGTTCTGTAAACCATGCCGCACTCGGGTGCAACAAATCTCCAACCGATTTATGATTATAATTATTACCGACCGAGATCTTTCCGTCCGGTTCCGGTTTCCTGTTCGGATTCGCCGTTGGAGAAATGCGCCGATCATATCGCGCCTTGGGTTTGCCCGAAACCGAAAGCCAACCGCAACAACGACACGGGGCCACGGTACGATGAAGGCAGCAGGCAGCGAAAAAAGTTCCACCTGCGGAAGTCAAAGCATCGCGCAAGAGGCCTTCATGCATGCACAAGTACACACTCGTGTGGGTCGGCGTTCGTTTTCACTCACACTTGCCGTCTATGGAGATGTGTTTTGCCGCGATTTGCAAGCACGGACGGGAACCAATTTCATCTATACCAACACACATCCGGCTTCATTCTTTCTGTCCACCGTCGATTTCTTCCTGCCATTCAGAAAACACAAGAAATGGAATGTGAAACGGCCCATCAAGACCAACCCCGCGCGGGCCAAACCTGGAGTGTCTCGAGTATCGTCCTATCTGCCCGTCGTCCTGTGACCTCCGGATCTCCGTGCATCCTCTCTACTTGCACTGGCATTCGTTCTCCCTCCGCCTTTTCGGTGGTTTGGCCGAATGATGTTGGGGCGCGTTTTCTGCCACCTTTTTGATTCGCGCAGTTGCTGCCTTTTTTTTTGTCTGTTCTGGTAGCGCCCCGTTTTGTTTGATGTGATTTTTCACCGCCAAGCATCATCGGGCGGCCAGTGGCGAGAGAAGAGTGTGTGTGTGGATGAAGCAAACAGAGCAAAGAAATCCGTTTTATCGCGCCACTTGAAAGTGCAGCCGGCACAGGTATAATTATATTTTCCGTTTATTTCTCCTTTTTTCTGCTGTTGCGTTTTTCAAAGTTTATAACTTGCACGCTATTCGGTCTTCATTTGCCTGCCGTCTGTCGAGGGTCGTTGAAGATGTGAATGAGAGAGCAAAATTACTGCTCAATTCCGGATAAAGTTTCGATTTTCACATGTACTGTCTCGGAAGGTATGTTAAGGACATGCATGTCAGCGAAAAACAAAGTAAGTTTCCATATGATTGTTTCAATTTTCTTTAAAAATACACGACTTGTTCGGTTTTGCTTGACAACCGTGCAATGAAAGACCAGACGGACCATCAATCCTTCCTTAAAAAGCACGTCCTTTTTAATTTCTAAATACCAATCGCCCCCCACCGGAAGTCAATTGAAGGTGAAAACTTATTTATGATGGCGTGAAATTCACGCTTACACTTCCGACGCCCTTAAAAGTTGGGATTAATTAATTTAGTTCCCCGCTTGCTGGTGTGCCTTCGTTCGGTCGTTTTGTTTTTTTTTTTGTGTTTATTCCCGCTTTAGTTCGGTTGTTTATTTATTTACCTGCATTTTATCATGAACTTTTCTGTCGGTGAGCGATAATTAAAAAAAACTCATTTTCCATTACATTCAATCTTCACCGTCGGAGCGTACTGGTGGTGTAAAAAACACGCACAGAATCTCATAACGAGGTGTGAAATTCAAACTAAATTAGAAAGGATTCATCAACACCGTCACGATTCGGTGATCTCGGCAGCAATGGTTGAAAGACGGAACGCGCAGTCAATGAGCAAGCAAGCAAGCTTGAACTCACCAACATCTCCACGAAAGGGTAGCAGAAGAAGCGCGATTATTGGCTACTGCAATGACTCGAACGGATGTCCTTCAGAGAACGGAAGAGAAAAAATGTAAATTTCGTGAAAATATTCTACTCCGGGGTGGACGATTTGTTGATGTTTTCTTTTTTTCTTGCTGTTAGCGTTTTTTTTTTCTGGTACTCCTTTCTTCATTTCTCTCAATGCCATCAATGGGGACTCTTGGCAATGCGAAAGAGTTTTGGCCAAAGGATTCGCTTCGATTCGCGTCAACACGTACGCCAGGCAGGAATGCCTGAAAGAGGGTGCATAAATTGGCATTCAAACGAAATTGTTAGCTATTTATTATTTTGTTAAGTGATGCTGGATTTTTTGTTTCCCCATTTCTGCTTCACTTACCCTGTGTTAGTTGGTGCTGGTGGTGTCTCGCTTTCTTCAGTACAAACAATTCACTTTATCGGACATGCTTGCTTTCCATGGCTTCGCGGTGCATCTTTAGGGGTCTGTTCGAGTGTTGAGAATAATATATTTACTTTGTAATTGAAACAATATCTATTGTTGTTCTATTCCAGCTAGAGAGAGAGAGAGAGCGTGAGAGGAAAGGAAGAATCTTGCCTTCTCCAGCAAGTAAAACCAAAGGGTTACGCATAGCAAAACCAGGACTTCTTGTCGACCGTTCCTACTGCTGCTTCTACGCGCGACTCACATTTTCCCGTGCGCGTGACTTAGAGTATGGATAGATGAAAATGGTAAAATGCATAATAAAGTTTTATGGGGCGCAATGCTGTGCAGCGCTCTTGTGCTGGGTTTCTATTTTTCTTGCTTGCCGAATTTGGATCACATTCAGCTAATTCTGTATGTTGCAATTCAATCGTTTATAGTATTGTTATGTTGCTGTTTACTTTCCTCGTCTGGATGTAAAAATTGATGCCTTTGCAAATTCTTTTCTCCCGTTACAATGGAAACGGCGGCGGGCATAACATTTTACGACACTAGACGACGTCAGTGAACTGTAGTACTTACGCTGACTGGAAGCTGTAAAACTTATGACTTATCGACAGCATTGACAAGTTTGAAGAGTGAAAAGTTTACCCTAAAATGACCACGTTTCTTCACGTTGAGCGTAGAATCTAATGTCCCTTTTTTGCAAAGAATCCTTACTTTGTTAATATTGACCACACGATGTATCAATCCTCGTTAATGGATTCCCACGGAACGTGGTTTGTGTTATTCTCACGAAATTGAAATGCAATTTTATGTTTGCTCCTTATTATTTTTGCGTGATTCAGTACAAACATGCGACGGGAGGAAGAATGATGCCACAAACATTCGCCTCGAAAGTTCGAGCTCAGCGCAGCAAAGTGTGCTGTACTAATCCCGATAGCATCTAATATATGATTCCGAAACATCGCGGTTCATTCTTTTCGATATGATGATGCTGACGAGTTGGGCAGATGTCTCAGGCGAACGTTCGGCGAGGGTTCAGCAGTTCCTTTCGTGCGCTGTTACCATCCGGTGCTGTTTTCTGTTTTGGGAAAGAAAAACAAATTTTTAATTGGGAATGTTCAGCGTGGATAATCACAACATGAACGGGCTGAGGAGGCGCTGGTGGGAGTCAGCCCCAACAGTTCCGGCACATCCTGCGGGAGCACACACAGGATCCATTTCGAGCACACAGCACACATTGTTGCTGAAGAAGGTTAATTTTGTCGCTGGCAAAAGACGAACGACGAAGCACGATATGCTGCTTGTGATGATTATGTTGATGCTGGTTGTTTTATGTTGCGCCATTGCCTTGTGGGCGGAAGGGTGCGGGAAGTGGCCGCGGAGAAGCAACGTAAGGAAAAGGATGAAGTGAACAAATTTTCCGCTTACTTTCCTGTTGCTTGCTTGTTCGTTTCTTTTTTTTTCCTCCCCAGCTCCAGTATGCGTTTTCCACCCACCACACACGCGTGTACCGAAATCTGTGCCCATCCTCCTGCGCTGCACCAGCCGCTTGATGAGGGTTTTCTTTCGTGTCATACCCAAATGCATCCGTCCCACCCTAGGGACCATCGGATGATACCGCTCATATCGGGCGATGGGGGGGTTGGTGGCTCATTTCCCAACCCTCCGAGCGAGAAGCGGCTTATCAGCAAACGAGTCCTTATTAGGCGGGCGTATGTATTATAATAAATAATTTTCGAGATTTGTGCTGGGTGGAACGGGCTCAACGACTCGACATGCACGACCCAAATGCCGGATTGGACACATTTCTTGCTTCAGTTCGCCTCCACGGAGGCGTATAAAGATGAAAAGTAGCGCCACCTGCGGGATCTACAATCGTTCGTCACAAACGAATTCCGGCAGATGGAGGCGCCCGGTGGCTCTTTACCATTTGGACGCACACGGTTTGTCAGGAATAGTGCACTTCCTTCGCACCGGGCTGCACTGATGAGTTCGCTTTCCGTTTGCTGCACGCGTTTCTCCACATTGTGATCCGATGGATTCTAGCGGTAGCAGCCTTATCTGACAAAGCATGGTCACGAAAACGATTATATAAAAAAACCAGGGCCGGGCAAATCCCGAGCAACATTTTTCCGAGGATGTTGCTCCGGCTGGCTCGTTGTCTTCTCACATCGCTCGCTGTACGGACTTTGTGCCTCGGTTGCTGCACCTTCCGCTGTGCATCTTCCATCGCGATGAATTATAAAAATTGTATGTCTTATCCTTAAGGCGAAGAAAGCAGACTTTTAATTCCAGGTTAATACACAGGGAACACACACATACACACACACAGACAAACAGCCCAACATGCAATGAGCTAAGCGTGGCAAGCGAAAACAGAATCCACCCCGGCATGTATCTTCGGTTCTCGTTTCGAGGTACATGCCCTGCCCTGTCCCGGTTCCCATCCAAACTACTGCCAGCGCGCAACCCTGCACAATGGGATCGTATATGTTTATGCAGGCAAATTATAGACCCCAGAGCCGAAGGCGGCTCACTCCACGGTTGAATTTGCGACCGATTCCTGGCCTCCTTTCCAGCTGGCCTTCTTCTTCCTGCGCTCGCCTCCGATAGGTTGTTAATGATAAAAAAAACCATACTCACCTGCCCGAGTGGGCGCCTTCGTTCGTAACCACCAAATGGATTTGGTCCGGATAGAGTAACAGCGAACGGAGGACGCAAGGGAGAGGTTCGCGAAGTCGGTACCGGATCGGTCGGTTCTATTATGCTTCTGACAAAAAATCTGATAGGTGAACTTGTTTCTCGGCTAATGGGAGCTGATGTTTCGTTAGATGAATTCCAGTGCAATGTTCGCCGCGAGCAGCAGCCGAGAAATTGTGAAAACGGCGATAAGCATGCCAGCTTATCATACACTGAGTTTGTTTTCGTCTTTTAATGGATTTTTGTTTTGCTTCTGCTTTTTGGTGGACTAGTTGGCGCTATGTAATGCAAGATTATCGCCAATGAAACACGGTATAGTTGCAGCTCTCGTTTTACGTTGCAGCAGATTTAGCTTTGATTTTTTAGGAAAACAATCTTGGTGCATCACAGCCAATAGGGTAAAGGACAGATGAATCGTCATTTATTGAATTTTTGAAACAAATATACAAAACTTCATGGGTCGCGCAGCCACCAATCAAGCAAGTCCGCAATGTCAGGAACAAAAACGCCAATGACGCCTTTTACCCTTTTATTCCTTTTTTTTCGATCGACGAAAAATGTAGTCCCAAGAGCGCAAGATCCATAACGCTACTGGGGATACCTTTCGTCCCTCGTGCAATATACTTCTTGCTCGTTCTTTCATCCTCGTCCTGAACGGGAGCCTCCTTCGGAACAGTATCGATCGAAATCGTCCTTCCTCTACATCAAACGACATAAAATCGACGTCTGAACCAATCGCTGATAAGTGTCGGCTTGCACCCACTCGGATGCTGCCCCATGATTGGTAGTAGAGTGACTTTCGAAACATTCTGGGAGAAAGTTAAGAGAACAGAGAGGGAGTTTCCCAGAGAACGGTGGAGTGCTCCAAACCTAGTCTAGTCTAATAAATCAATGATCGATTGGTTTTCAATCTTGCAAGCGCAAACGCAGCAGAGTGCTCTGTGAATGCTCCCCAGTTCGAAAGGATAATAACATTTTGGGCTAGAGTGACTTCGATGCCGGTACGAAAAGCTCGTTCCTGTCATCAATGTGCTTGTTATAAATTCAGCTGATCAAAGTTGTTCTGAAATCTCCTCTGAGCAGCCCACGGCATATTGGGTAATCCATTTCGCTCACTTTGCGAAAAGTCACGCTACGTCTCGTTCGGGGAATTGCGACGACTCGTGTTGTACAAAGTCAAATGAAAACGTATTTCATTATGAATCATGCTTTTGTTGAGCATGCTGCTGTTCGTGTTCGTGAAATCCTGTATTTCCTTCAAAATTAAAATGACGTTCAGGACTTTTTTTGTCTCTCTAGAAGGAAATGAAATGAAAACGCCCAAAAATGGAATGAAATGTTTCGTTCGCTTCCTTCCGGCACTTCCTCCAGGGACTATGGAGGCAGAGTCCACGAAAATCTGCCCCGTACAAGCAAACGTCCATTGGCTCGGCTTTGACCTCCATGCATAAATTATTGGTGAAAGTTTGTCATTTTTTGGCGCAATGCTTCCTGAAGTCTCGCGAGGCCTCCCGCGCTGTCTCGTCTGCTATCTGGTCGATTTCGATTCGCCATCATTTCGCAGCGCAATGTCGCCTAAAGCCGAAGGCGAACCAATGTACTGCCTTCGTAAGGTCTTCCATGTTTTTTTTTGGTGTTTCTTCCTTGGCGTGAATGGAAAATTAAAAAATAGACACTTAACTGTTATGTCTTTGTCGTCCACGGCGCGCAAGAACAAGGTAAAGTAAACTCACCTAATGTCAGCCGAACGAAGGCAGGCACCACAGGGATTCACAAATAGATTGACTAATGTATATACATTATTTATATCGTATCTTTGGGTTTTTTTTTCTCCTTCGTTTGCCTTTAGTCACTAGTTACTTGTATTTCTGATGGGCCTTTTTTCGTGTTGCACCTATTCCCGCGCAAGCCAGTTAAAAAAAAACGGAGGATTTAAAATCAATTTTTTGTTGTTTTGCCAGGGGAAATGGTCCTTGTATTCGGTTCGCGATGGTAAGCAAGGTGCCTTTGGGACATTAGCAAGGAAGGACAACGCTGAAAAACCGCTCTAAGGCAGCTTCTGGATTGAAGACTGTTTTTTTCTTCCTATATTGTTCCGTTCGTTAAAGGTAATGTAATTTCACCCACAGTTCCACGGGTTCCATCAAATTGAAACGAGGCAATATCGGAGCTTCGGAAGTTCGCGTAAGATAAATCGATGGTCGCTTTGGTGTAGCAAAGGGAGGAGAGTGCTGGTAAGGTCGACTGAAGCAAGGCCCGATTACTTTACCGCGGGGGGGCTGTGTTCTTCTTTTGCCTCTTTCTTCCAAAACGACAAGGTAATGGAGATGTTAATATAGCTGAAAAATACATCCGCGTCTGGAAAGGGGGCAGGAGTAGCGTGAGTTAGGAGCGAAAAATCATCCCCGGCATCAGCACGCTTGGACACGGGACAGTGACGGAATGAAAGACGAAAATCATCATGCAAATGAACGGATAGACGTGGCTAAAGATAAAAAATAGATAAGGCCACCAGATAGCTGCGCGAACGAAGACATCTTTCCATCGTCTTGATTGTATCGCTGAATCGACTATTAAAATATTTTAGATGAGTGCAAGTCACCACTTTGCTGAAGATGGGACAAATAATCAGTTAATGGACATGATGCTTCAGTGCGATCTTCATGCACTACAATCGTTCCGGTAGTCTATATTGATTTTGCTCGGTTTGTTAAACCTTTAGTTGATTGTCTCAAGTGTCGCCGAGCTGCAGAAGCATTTTTCATTGCAGGATTAGTTCCATGCTTTTCCACGCAACATTTTTCAATCAAAAACACTTTCACCGCATATTTTAACTGTCAGTTCCGTACAAAAAAAAAAAATCTCGCCTCCGACCCTGACAGATGTGCTCCAATATTTCAATCTTTAATGGTATGCAAACGCCGAAATGTTTCACGGCTCGTTCATCTCTTACTTGCTCTTCGGTGCCAAAATCTAGCACACACCCCCGGACAGCGTCGTTTTTTCCGTAATTGAATCGTTCTGAATATTCTTTAATTAGACGCCATTTTTCTCCAACAATGTGCTCGTTTTCACATTTTTTGCGCTCCCTTTTGAGAACACATCCTCAGCCTACGGTCGAGAATTTTAAACACATCGATATACAATTTCTCCACTTTCGAACACCCACAGTTTATTAGCCAGTCTGTATCTATTATTCATATTTATGGGCCGACATTAAAAAAGCCCTATCGAACGGCTCACCTACTCGGAACCTTCTCCCGATTGGGACGATGTTCCCCAGCTGCTGTCGACAAGCCTGTGGCCTGAGGGAGATGAGGAAACATCCACTGCCACGGCAAGACATCATCATCCCGCGCCGCAGTACTTGTGTGGAAAAAAGGATCTTCATTAATGAATTACGACCACTGAGGTCGACTGGGGTTGTTGGTGCGGGCGGGGTGAGTTTGTCGTTATAATTCAAAATTTTTATTGCTACCTCTTGTTTCGATAACGGCAGCGGACGAACGAGCCAGCCAACGAGTGAGCGAGCGAAGGGCGAAAGAAAGTTTGGAAAAGTTGGAGGGAGCGTAAAGATTGCAAGCGAACTTGAATCGTAGTTTAATTGCCAAAACCTACTAAAACCACGCTTATTTGTTTGTGAACGTTATAAGTGTGTATGTGTTCCCCAAAATGCCACTCTTTCAACTGTATTTCCATTTGCTTTTGGCTTTCTTTTCGACAGACGCTGATTCCATCGGCACCGCAGAACTTCACGGTGGAAAAGATACTTCCGTCCACGGACGGAACGTTTCTAGCGCTGGCCGGTCCGAAGGGTGTCTCCATTATCGAATTACCCCGGCGCTGGGGCCCCAACGGTCAGTACCAGAACGGCAAGGAGTGCATCATCTGTCGGTAAGTATACTTCTCTCTCTCGCCTCTTGGAGGTCTTTGTTCTCCAGAGATTGGATCCGAAACTCGGGAACCATTTATTTGATAGTGGCAAACGTTCGGGGACTGGGTGGTGACCATCGTCAAGAATTAGCATAGAAAACCCATAACATTAATTCCTTTCGCGCTGATGTTACAATTGCTTGCCAGTTTGGCCAGTTTCTTCCTGGCCACCGAAATGGCGGCCACAAAACACTGGCGCAACCCTTTTTGGTAGGCGGTGTAGCATCACCACCTGAGCCCCGCCGGACGCGAAAGCCCGGAAGCTCGGGAAAGTTAAGAGTTCGTCTTTACGGCCACTAAAACAACCTCCGCAAACCAGCAAAAATTAATACCTAATAAGAATCAAGTGGACTTAATTTTCAGTTGTTTATTTTTATTTATTGCCGAGAGTTTTCCGAACTGCTGGTACTCGAACGCTGCCGCGCATTCGAACACAGTGAAGGTGACAGTCGGCTCCTCCGTTCCGTACACCGAAGGAGCAAAGGATTAGCGCAAATCTTGTTCCAGACAATTTGAAACGAAAGGATTTCCGCGCCGGATCTGAAGCTCCCGCTTTGTGCACACACACACACACACGCGCGCACGTGTACACAACCGCGCTCCTCCGTAACACTGGTTCTACCGATACTGAATTACGTCTTTTTGTTTGGTTTCACATTCAGCAGCAAACGTTGTGCCTCCCTCCACACATTGCTCGGAAGTAAAACACCATTTTCGACAAAAGAAAAACAACGAAAGTCAAATCCTTGCCGGCCTTCCCGTTTCGCAGAGGCCTTCCCGCCTCGGTTGCCCGTGCGTTCGCCGAGCGTCAAGCGAGAATCGGAGAGTTCGGGGGCACGTTTGACGGTTTCAGTTGCAAAGCGTTTTGTGCCGGTCGCACCAAAATGTTCATCTAAATTTCATTTGATTTAATTTTAATTAGATTTCTATGTTTAACTAGCAAAAGCTACACACACGTACACGGTTCGGTACATAAGAGAGCCGTCTGATGTGTATCACAAAGGCACATCCGATATGGGAAAATTAAGTTCAGTCGAGGCGGCGGGTCGGGGTTGCAGCCGCCAACGCTTGCCAAAACATTCCGAACGAATCCGATCTTTGCCAGTGAAAATTGGAGCCGTTTTTCCGATGGATGGTCCTTAGCTTTCTTCCCTCGCTGTGGAAACGGGCAGGTGAAGCAAGGGGTATGGAAGGCACAACTTTGCTAAACTAATACTGGGGCGGCACTCATTTGTGTCATAATCGACTCGAAGAACGATTAGCTTTTCGGAGGAGAAGCTTTTCACTGAGGTTCCACTCATCTCCTTTGCATGTTCATGGTAGCTAATAAAACAAAAAACAAACTCTTAGCTATTTGACTTGGACCCCAAACTCGCACCCTCTGGCAGTTTTCCCGTGGCCTCCCGTGGCGAACTGACTACCATCGGTCGGTCGGTGGTAAATAATTGCATAGCTAGCTGCTATTGGAATTAAAACTTCTCCGATCACGAATGCACGAATTTGAATAAAACATTAACAGCCTGACTTGCCGCTCACGGAATGTTGATGCTGGGCCATGGATGATTGGATATGTGTTGAAATTGCTATGACCGTGATGCACTTATACATCACTCACACATACACACTCACACTCATACACTCAGTATGAATGAATGAATTTAGAGTAGTACGTTTAGGCTAAAAGTCTGGTCAAATGGTTACGGAAACGAAAGAATCAAAGATGCCAACTCCTAGTTTGAACCTGAAATCCTGTACAAGAGCCACTAGCTGCTTCATTGACTAGTCGGAAAAATCGTAATCCTGCTTTGGCCAAGGTAAATAGAGGCTGTTTACCATTTCGCCATCTGAGAACAACGCGCGGAGTATTGGATTTAATCCATGTACACTGCATACACACATAACGTTCCTCCTTCTGGTTTGGGTTGAATTTTTCCGTCCCTTAGTATCTAGGCGATGAATACACTACCACCACAAATCTCGTGTGTCGTTTAAAGGAACAGGAGCAGCAGACATGCAGATAGTTTGGTTTGCAAGACCTCTTGCTGTTGTCTATTGCGCGACGCCGCATCCAAATGGTTCGTTGTAGGACTATCATTTTGCTCGATTTTCGGGAATTCGTAGATACAACTTTCATCCCCAGCCAGTGCATACCGCTAACCGGCGGGTGAGGGAAGTTGCACACAAACCTCCTTTCAAAATTTATTCTCCCGCATATCAAACTGCAAAATACTACTGCATAGCTATTATTAAGAGATTATAAAATTTTTACAACAATCCGTACCCCTTGGCCCCAACTGGATCGAGAGCTTTACCCTGCTTTGAGGAATCAGGATCATGCCAAGGTGATGGGCATGGACCTTGGCGAGATTTCTGGAATTCTATAAGTTTGTGTTGCAAACACATGCGACCTTTAATATCGATGAGATTGTACTGCTTTAGTGCAAGATTTTAATAAGGACAACGTCATTTTTCACTTGCTTTTGTAAAACTTGTAAAATAGACTTGTATCTTCAAACTGTGACCATTGGTATGCAAGCTACAACAGTTTTCCAAATGACATCGAACACTCAGCCCCATCCGTTCCATATTCATAGCGTATTTATGTTGTTGCATAGGATAATCTTTTATTTCTTACGGATAAAACGAATGAAAAACATCCCGAAAGGACACGAATTTTGGACGCTAGTCCTAAATGCACGCTACCATACCTTGCCAGGCGAACTGTATCTGATATTGCTCGGGGTGTCCTCCTCTCCCAGGTACAATACGCGCGCACACGTGTACTCGTCTTTTAGGGGGAAGGTTAGGTAAATTTTTGCAACCATCCAATCCAAAAACCAAAGCGATAAGCGCCGGCGACCACGTGTGTCCAGCGCAGAAACACGGACACTGGTAAACTCGGTTCAGAAGCGACTGCTGCCCATGAAGAAGCACCGGTGTTCTGCAAATGAATCCATTAGGAATCTGAAAGTGATTATTATAATTTTCGCGAAGGTTTCGGCTCGCCGGTCCACACCGTTCCAGCAGAGCGTGTTCAAGCGCGAGGTTTTCTCGGGTTACCGTCCTGTCCTACCGACAGGACCTCCCTTCCCCCCTGGTATCCTCATGCACCCATCAAAGAAGCGGAACCCAAAGTTACGTTCGCTTAATTATTTAATCAAAGCAAATATATTAGGTGGAAAGATACGGAGTGGATATGTGTGCGCGGACTGACCGGACCCTAGCCATGTTTGCAATGTACGGCGGCGGCACCGTCGTGCGTGGATCCCTTTTGCTTGAATTGGTCCTTTGGTCCAGCGGAAAAGGATCCATGACGATGGTGCCGACCGTGAGTGTTGCAGCCGCAGCACCACCAAGGAAGAAGAAAAAAGTCTCCCGAAGCCGAAAATCGTTTCCCCCAAAAACCCTTTGGTGTAGGGAGTTTTTGGGTATGCCGGGAAATGCAACGATGGGGGTATTGGGCGGATTGTGGAGGGAGAATAGCGAGAATCCTTTTAATATTTTATTACATTTTATTTGTCCGCCCATAATGTACGGCTTAGGTACGCGCCATGCATGAGTTTTGTTTCTTCCATTTTTTTTTTTGTTCATTTACCTCACCTCAACCCTTGATTTTCGCCCGCGCCCGTACCGAGACTTTCCTTTGGGCAAGTATAATTTATGTCCATTTATCGCAAGTCCGTAAAAATCGTAAGTAACCTTTCGTTTGCACACTGGCGGCGAGCGTCCCGGTCGGCGGGGTCCTGTTCGCATTAGACAGTCATGGCCAGGGTATGGGGTCCGCTGCCGATGGGTTCCTATTTCAAACGATAACCCACCTTCACTAAGGTCCCGGCCGCACAAATCCGCCCAAAATGAAAGGATCATGATGATCAAACGTAATGGAAGTTTTTCTTTGATTCCCGAAAAATCTCTTTCGCATTCGTGGCAGGTAGTAGCCGCTGCGCTGGGCTACATGTGTTGAAGCAAGGCCAATTTCGTGCCAATTCCACGCCACGAGAAAAGGGTCCCATGGTCGTCCGTGTGGCACAATCTAGCTACTTCCCATTTCTTTTCCAACGCAAACATGCTTTGCGGCCGAGCTGTTGGAGCGAAGGCGATGGAGAGTCGCAGGGCTGCAGTCAGCGGATCGGCTGTGTTCAAATAAATCAAAAAACACCACACTCGCTGATGCAGCGCCATTAAAAAGCGATTAAAAGCCATCATCTCACGCAGTTCGTCGGTTATCCGGTCGTTCGGGCCTAACTGTGCCTAGTATAAATATTTATTTCCTGCTACCACCACAAGTAACGAAATCATATTAAACGGAAAGGTTTCAGCCTCGGCGGTGTTCTAAACCGCACTCCGGCCCTCGCATGGACTGGATTGAATTTTTAAGGACGAAAGCCGTATGGGTTTCTCGGAATTCCGCGTGTATCGCGAATTCCCCACGGTGCGTCACGATGCGCAATTAAACACAAACGGTGTCGCATATTTTTATAACTAGCTGCTGTTGCTGCCTTTCACTGCAGATATTTTGTCCTTCGTTTTTATTTTTTCCCCCATGCTCAACCTTATTCGTAAAGCAATGTGCTCCGCTACTCCAGGCTGGTCAGGCTGGTGCCATATGAACGCTGATTTCCTTGAACCTGGATCCTTCGCTTCCGGGGCGTTGGCTTTCTTACGCGAGTGGCCTGGGTCCCTGTGCGAAGCGAACCTATGGAGTATCCTTTAAAAACGGTATAAAACACCGAAAAAAGCTGCCCCCTCTCTCTTTTCTTTCTACCGTTGCTAGCGGATGGCTCCTCACAAAGTGACATGAATTATAATAATGTCTTTACCTGACTTAAAACTTCGCTAACTAATGTGTTCAGTTTGAAATTTATATTCCAAATTGTTCGCCACACTACCCTCTACACCGGTCACGATGCTCGGCACCAGTTTGCGATTATTTCTGTCCGCCTTGCGCGAACCCGGTACCGCGAAATCATGCTTTAAGAGTTTGTTACCATAATCTGAGACAAAAAGGAAAAAATAAACTCCATGCACAGGTTTTACTCTTATTCTCTAAGAATGAGAGCACCTCCTATAGTGGCAAGAGTTCGTTACCAGATACAGCTGAAGGCTCAGTTAACGCGTTCAGCCAATGCATAAAGGCCAACATACTAATAATATGCTAATGTAATGAAACAACGGACCAGTATTAGTACGAATGGCACACACACCCATACCGAGATCATGCTCATCGAAAGGACATAGGAGTAATCGTCCTCATCTTTCGTTATCAGCATCACTTCCTCGGCCAAAAACATCATTTCACTCTTCGTTCGACATCACTCTCCACTCACGCGTAAAATGCGGGTGAATAGCATGAAAGCAAAATGAAAGCATTTACTACCACGTGGCCCTTCCACCTGACATCCGGCATCCGCTAAAGCACCGTGTACATGTATCGTTTGGCGCGAGTGAAGAAGCCACCACCAAACATCGATGCCATTGGCAGCATTAAGGCCCATCACCGCGCACCACTGATGGCAACCTCCAGCCAGCCAGCGTTAACCCTTTTGCTCGTGATAATAACGGGTCGTCGAGGTGGCATCTTCACTCCGTCTCCTCACTTCCGGTCCCCCTGTTCTGTGTACTGGCAGGAGTTTTTAATAAATTTTTAAAGGCTTCTCCACTAAGCCTTTGTCACCTTGCCCAAGCCTTTTCGAGCCGGTCGTACCTTTCTACCTTTTCACCGGTCGTGTTTTGACAGATTCAACCATCAACCGAGCGATAATCACCTTCAAAATTCATGCTACGCTTGTTTTCGCTTTTGATAAGTGATAACTACCCCGGCCCCGGCCCGTTCATTCGCTGACACACCCCGTGTCATGTGCGACTCAGGTTTTCCGAACTGTAACTGAAGGTGGAAAGAATTTCTGTCAAGCTTTTGCCATTTTTTACATTCCGCGGAAAGCACGCGTCTTATCTCCACAGGAAAAACCTGTAAAAACTCACGTGAATCGTGTGACCTCCTTCCTTCCTGCTGCTTGCGGCGTCTTACCCTTTTATTTTGTTCTGCAAACGAGAACGCTCACGCATGCAGGAATCTTGTCAGAAAAATGATCAGTTCAGAGGCGACACGTGAAACGTCCTGGCACACGACGCGGGTGGGCATTTTATCAAACACGATACACCTATTCCTTGCCGTTGCCATTGTCGATCCGCCGCGCTGCTGCCACGTAGACAAACAAGGACACTGCGAGAGAAAAATAGGATTCAATTAAAAATCTTCTTCCCGCAGGGTGAAAAGAAGTCATTTGTAAACATGAAATTGTTCTCGCCCTGTTCCATCTGCGATCTCCCTGACGCTGGTGGTAGATGCTGATGCGTGTGTGATGTCGCGTGTATCATATGCGTGGAAAATGTGATTTTGTGGGTTCGGCTCGACACACCGGGTTGGCTTCGGCCGGGTCACCGGGAGTTTGACTGGTAAAAGATCAAAAGAAACGATTCGCGAGACCTTTTCCTTCGGGGCCGTAAACCCATCTCCGCGGGGACGAAGAAACACGACAGGAAACGGGACGGTTGGAAGGTGGGAACTTCAGAACGGCACGACGGAAGCCAAATCTCTAATCTATGATTACCAAACGACAAAACTTTAAATTAAAAATAATGTCACGGATCTGCGAACTCATTTCTTTTCGACTGCGTCGTTCAGGCGCGAATATCGCACAAGATTTTCACCATCATCTGCCCCGGCCTACGATCCCTGCTAGGTGGAAAATTCTTCTAATGTGGGATCAACTGTGCAGCGCGGGATTGGGGTTTAGGTGAGCTGGAAGATGGAAATCATATTCAAATTTTTATCCATCAGTCAAACTTTTTCCTGACTTTTCACATGTGTGTGCGTGTGCGTATATGTAGCTTGTCACCGGCGCGGATTTCAACGGCTAGCTCATACACACGGGACCTCATACTTTTCCAACGCGCGCGCTGTTCCCTCAAGGTGGCCGTTTGGACATGTAAGAAAAAGTGAGTAGGTTTCTTTGAGTTATTTCATCGTTTTTTTCGCTCGCTCTCTCTCTCTCTCTCTCTCTTTTGCCACATCACACCCTTCGCCGTCCCGACCACTCCCTGCCGCCAAGGGACGCTTTCGTGATTCGAAGGATGAAAACCGACAGGAAAACGGGACACGACAAGTTGAAGAACTGGTGGCTTAAAATTCAAAGATAAATGAAACCGGACCGCGCCCGCGACAGCCACACAGGACCCCTTTTCTTCTCCCAGGGCCGCTAATTAAAAATAATATTTTCGTTTAATTATAACAAATAACGGACAGTGGATGTAATACAACGTACGACGCAACCGCAAACCACACCCGCATCCGCACACGTCCACGCGCTTCCTCGGTCCCCGATTCACAAATGGTCATTATAATCGTCCAGAGGATTTAGTCAACCTACTGTGGACTTCTTCCCACACGATGGTTTCGATGTTTGATGCGTTTTCTTAGGCGACTTTCGTCTTCTTCTCTTCCTTGAAGTCGATTTTGGACGAGATATCCTCGCCGGATCGGCCTCCAAAAGTTTAGAGTCCTTCGGGAACGGCCGGAAAGGAGGCGCCATTGACTGACGACGATTGATGACGATTCGTCCGCATACAGTGGTACGCATAAATTAAAACCTTTTGCCAATCTGCTCCACCGAGACCGTATTGCTGGCGAGATTCTAAGATTAACTGCCTGCAATATGTTTTCGGACGTGTTCGCCTTTCTTGTGCGATTTGGAGCGTAATTTTTGTGTCAAAACGTGGAATATGGATATTATTTATTTTGTAAAATGTAAAATGTCAGTGATGAAGGTGCAAGCGATACAAGTGAAAATTGTACGAAATTTGCATGCCATATGTTGGTAAGGCGGAGATTGCATAATTTCCAACGGAGTCTAAGTGCCTTCGGTTATGCTTCTTTGATTTTACGCTTCGTTTACCAAAGTGACGTGTCTTTTAAAGATTACCCCACGATCGAAAGGATTGTGTCCTTTCCCTTATCATTTTATCTTTTTTTTTTTCATCTATTCAGTCACCCTCATGTCACGCAGAGGCTAATTAATTACAATCCATGTGCCGCCTACCACGTTTATGCCTGTTCCCGTTGCCTGAAATGACAAATTCGGGAAAAAGTGACGCTGCAAGCGAACGGTGAGGACTGGGAACCAAAACAATAAAATAAAATCTCCGCGAAAGGGTTCAAACAAGCCGGTTCAAATTGAAAAACATAAAAAATCACATCTTTTTCGAAGGACCGTCACCGAACGGATAAAAAATCGACACCAGCAGCAGAAGTATCGAGCTTGCGACGAAGCGACCAGAGGGACAAAGATGAAACGATAGTATACAAAAAATTATCTCCAAGAAACACGACAAGGAAAAATTACATGCAATTTACACACATAAAACGCGCACGGCAAGGATGACGGCGTCGGTGACGGCCACGGCGGCAAAGATTCGTCCCTCAGCCCTCACTGCGTTGAGGAGAACACAATCCGGAAAATGGCCTTCAGCAATAGTGGTGACCAAAAAAAAGGAAAACAAACAGCCCACTTGTGGGAGAGCCACGTTCACTTGCCGCCGACCCCATAAAGCAAACGCGAAAAGCTGCGTTCACCTTCAATGTCACCCTCGATTCCGGTTCGCACCGATTTGCGTCCAAATTCCGTCGGCTTAAAAAAAAAAGGGGTTCACTATGGGAAGTTTTAGTTGTCCACGAGAATATGTCCTGAATATATACGGGGCGCAGTGCCTTGTACATTGTATGGGATTTGCTCTGTTACTTTCCTTTTTTAACTAGTATTTACAAATTCAACAATTTCTACGAAATGTGATGCGTTCTGTTAAGTTCAGGATTTTAATAAAAAAGGGCATATAGAAATGTGTATGAGTGTGTGTTTGCGTGCGAATTTTAGTTTGAACATTGATAATCCCCGTCGATTTCTGGCTTCTGGGCATCTCACGCAAAGCACCGAGTAGAGGACACGAGTAAAAACCGTTTGTTAATCATGACAGGGAAGCCTAATGGGGAAGCTGAGCGAGCACAGGGCTTCGTGAATACTGTATTTTATGTGCTCATAAAAACTGACCCTATAAAATTGTTCATCTGCGTGCCACCCTTTGAATTACCCCAACCACTACGACCACACGGCCACCGTCCTTCTCCTCCTTGTCGCTCCTGTGAAAAGTGCAATGAGCGAAAGTAGCGAAATTTGAGTGATGAAATCGCACCGGAATCAGTGTTTTAGAGGAACTACCTTTACTGACACGGCGACCCTTGCGGCGATCTCGTTTCTCTCTGCCCCGGCCGCGCTGTTACTCTTAATGCATTTGTTTCATTTTTTTAATCTGCTTCGTAGCCATTTTGAGGGCACCTTGGATGGCTCTTCACTGGGCCCGACGCGCCTCCTGCATCGGTAGCAAGGCGTAAGAGCCGCAACAGGATTCGTGATTTATGGTGATGATCTCAAATCAGCCGAAATCCTGTCCCCAAACCCCGGCACATAGGCGAAATGAGCAAAGCAGGAAGTTTGATCCTGGAGGTGGTTTTGGCGGAGGAGAAAGTGCCCTGAATAAATAAATAATACAAAACCCCGATGAAAGATGTACAAGTTCTTCGGTGGCAACTATTTGGCCGACACGTTCTGTCAACAAAGGGGTACGCCCTAAAATATTGGACAGTTGGTGCGTACCCACATCGTTCGAGCGTACGCGCGGGCCCTTTGTTTCGAGCGCACTGTCTGTCGGCCAAGGCTTTTCTTATTCTATTTAATTTATTATTGTTCATAAAGGACATAAAATCTGTTAAGCGTCGGCACTCGTAAAAACCGGGGCCAATCAAAACTGGAATCAATTTTTTCTGTGTCCTTTCACTGTGACGCTCTTGCTTCTTCGGTTAGCTAATCACTCCTGGCCATGCGGTGTGCATGGCTATCGGGTTGACAACCCTTTTTTCCGGTGGGCCATTACAAGGAAATCCTCCAAAATCAGAGTACCGGGAGGGATTGGATTTTTTTTTTCTGGGTGTGTTTCTCCCCCATCAGGTCGTGCCTATGCATAAGCAAATTCGTGTAATCGACGTCATGAATCTCTTCGGTTTTAGCGTGCTGCATCCACACCGAAAAAGAATGCTGCCCTGGTGGAGTTTGATCCCGGAGGACTTGGAAAAAATTCATCTACAAAGCAAGTGCAGCGCATCCCGACTGCCTCTGTGTCCGCCCAGCACATTAAATCGGCCCGACCGCGCCACCAGATCGGTGGTAATGTTGAATAGGACATGAATAAAAAATGCAACATTGTGAGAAGCCGTACCGGAACGTACACCTTACGCCACGGATCATCCTTCGTTTGCTCTTTCTTTTACCATCCCCGTCACCGTCACCTCTCTCCTCCTGCCTCGCATTCTACGAGTTTGGGCTCACCGCAAAAAAAAACGGGAAGGTCGAGAATGACTTTGAACAAGACCATAAATATGTGAATTTTTGTTAATCCTTTCAGCGGCAATGGGAAGGCGGAGCGAATTGAAGGGCCCGACCAAACCTAGCTAGTATGTGCGTGTGTGTGTATGTGTGCTTCCTCTGTCGTTATTTCGGGAATTTAGATTATTCCAGAATGCAGCTTTGTACTTGTTCGCTATTTTGCCCGTAAGTGGGTACGAAGGAATGAGAGAGGATCCTAACATTCGTGCCTGGACCATCCATATCGTGCCGTCCCTATCCATGCAATCATATTTCAGCGGACTTAGCGCAGCTGATTGATGGAGCTCAAGTGGCCTTTTTCAGCCTCACCCTGCAAATAAACCTTCCTGGTGCACCTTTTTTTCGGGGCCATTTCTGCACATCTATTCTTTCCCGTGGATGAGTTTTTACGATCAACAAGAAGATTATCTTCCAGCACTGGCAGTGAGGGTTTTTAGTGTGAAATGGTCAGAGCAACATCGAGAGTCTTGAAAATAGGACAAAAATGTAATTTTAGGATCTAGGCTGGGGGCTATCTTCCAAATTAGATGAGTTGGCTTATGCTTTACGATAGGCGCTCCTAAGATTTTGTACAAATAATTCAATGAAACATTAATTTAAAAAATTATATTAGAACAGTGCATCAGATGTAATGGGATTTGTTAAGAGATCTTAACCTTATGTCACACAGCAAACATACACTGCGTTCCGCGGACGCTCTCGTAACGTTTAATCATTGAACCGCAAACATAGTTTGTGCGGCATTGTGTAATTTAATATTTTTGCACCTTGCGTTACACTACCTATTTCCCGACCAGGTGTTTAATTTGGAATACGACGATAGTAACCGCTGAAGAGCGCGAAATCCTTTCCGGCGCCTATCGTCTTTGATCGCGTGTGTGATCGTGGTTGGTTTGGTAGCTAGCTGGCGTCGGTAAATATGGTTTTGCTCGCCCAGTCCTCGTTACTATTGCAAAACGTCTATCTATCCGATTTTGCTCCATGCACACCTGGAGACATCACAGCATTTGGGGCTTGGTAGGATATTAATTAAAATATGCCTTCTAACCACCTATCGGAACGCAACACGGCACGACATGAGTATTTGAATGTGCGCTAAATTGTACGCACGGTTGGTATGGTTTTAATTTCGCATCAGTGCAAATAATAAGGAGACAACTAAGTGCACAACCACCACCACCACCACCACCACTGCTGCGGTGACTGGTTGCGTAAAGAAGGAAACGCCTGCCGCGACGAAGAGGTTCAATAAAAATCTAAAATTATTTTTCAAAAATCTCCCCACCACAGCGCACTGTTGCGCGATATCCCTACACACACACACGTAGAATGGACTGCCAGCAAGTACTCTACGCCGTGCAAAAGTCAACCCCTTTAACACTACTTCATTTGACTCTGGCCATCCCTGCTTCGCGCCATCGTACGATGTTGCGCTTTTGAAATGCGGATCCACGGCCCTCCACAGGATAAACTTCTTCTCGGTCGCTGGAATCGTACCGGTAGGAAACGGAAGTAAATGGTCATAAAATTAAAAGAGTTAATAAAACCCTGACTGCAATACTGGAGCCTCTGAGAGTTGGGCAGAGTGGAGAGCTTCTCACTCCCAACCCAAGGAACCACCTGAAACCGACTGACGTACTCCTCGTTCTATCTTAGGATCTTCACAGTGGAGGCAAAACCCTGGAAAGGTTTGGAAATTCCGGTAGCTGAAGCAACCCGGATGCAAGATAAGACAAATTTATTCGTGGTCGAAACAAAAGATGGCCATCTTTCTGGCGGAACTCAAAGTCTCAAAGTACAAAGATTTCTTTCGAGTGTAACGCTTCGCCTCATGTGCTGCCACTCGCCTAAATCGGCGTTAGATTACTTGCTCCTCTTTTTTCGTACCTAGGAATAGAGTCAGATATTTCCGGCTATTCTTGGCGACAATGATAATGCACTTTGTCATTGTTCATTCTAAGATATGCTTCTTGCAGGAGGAACTATGGCTAAGGGGAACCATGATTGATGAAAAGTGCAAGACATTTGTTTTAGCGTTTTTGGGATGTTGTTAACTTCAATTCTCATTTTATGTATTGATCTTCCAGCTGAATGCAAACTTCTGCTGATATTAACTTCAAGGTTAATTTTTACAATATAACACCGCCAATAGCTTCGTAAACCTCGATGTGAAAGAACTACAACATTTCCGCTGCAACTACGTACGCAGTTTGTCCAAAGCGATTTCTCCCTTCAGCCTTAACTTGAACATTACCAGATGGTAGAAGCGCTCGCCAGCAGCAGGTACACAGACTCCCAAACACTATACATCCGTGGGCAGAACTAGCAGCAATAACGATGGTCCCAGATACGTTTGGTAAAACACATTTCCACCCGACCCAAGCAGACGGGTCGGAATCACATTCGTTGACTCGCCGGTTCGCTGGGATGCTGGTTCCCTGTTTCTCGCGGCGCCAAACCGACCAGAAGCTATGAAATTATATGATATTTAATTTACCTCACCGCAAAATAATAATTGCGAAATTTACAATTAATTTAACTAGAAAATTTGCTCCCGACTTTTGCGCTATTCCGGATTGTGACCGGATGCCGCCTGGAACTGCTGCCTGGTTTCGTTCGTTGTTTCATTTCGATCTTCAGGTAATGTGCAAAGAGTAGGAGCTTCCGACTGTAACCTCCCGACTGGACCTGCTCCAACTGTCTCTTGCTGCAACATTCTGACCTGCGTTTTACGGACCAAATGGATGATCTGCTTCGAATGAGCAAACTTGCCAGCGATGAAGATAGGACGGTAAGGGTGGCGAGGAGTGTGTAAAGCGCTTGGTGAAGAAAGCAGTTTTTCGCGAATTCAACCGACCTGTGTCTCCCACTGCCTTACGTCATCCGTGTTGAACGGTGGATGGTGCTGATAGTAGCAACATTCTAGCCCAAAACCCGAACGTCCTTGCTTCCATCCAACCGAAACGATGTATTTATTATGCCGTACAACCACTTCCTCCCGGTTATCATCAAACGGTGGCGCTGGCTTTTTTTTTTTTTGCTACAAGCTTTGCCTTCCTGTTGATGGCTCGCTCATTTTCGAAACATCCTGCATCATCGCACTAGACACTAACTGTGCTCGATGTGCGTCCAGCTCTGCGAGAGGCTAAACTAAACCAGCTAAATAAAGGTCCAACCTTCATTTGGGTCGCTGAAGCAAATGAGAATGAAATATCATATTATTATTATTGCTTGTATTATATTCCTTTTCAACAATTTTCGATGGTGATGATGAAGTTGTTGGAAGCGGAGGATGATGGGTGGTGTGGTACGGTGGAGGCGGTGATGATGACTATGATGGCTTCTTTCCCGCACGGACCGGAAACAAACCCGTTGAAATTATAATTGCGGAAATGCAGGTATCTGCCCCACAACTACTAGCTGGAGAGAAAGATTTTCCCGGGGACAGCAAGGGGAAGAAGAGTCTGTTGCTTTGTCATCCCACTCCCTCGGTTCTACGGCCAGTGCAGGCGCAACGGTTTGGAGCAGTACACAAATGAAGGTACCTCCAAAATGCCACCTCCTTTTCACTGCAATCTGAATATATTTGTACGCAAATTGGCTCCCGGAGGACCTTACTGTGGTGCATGTGCGTTTAAACTGCGTTTTCTTCGACGTTGTTTGGCTTTTTATTTGCCACACAAAAAGAGAGCTGATTGTTCCAATCAAAATCTGCCAGAAAGAAAGGGAAAACCTCTGGAAGACTTCACCGGATCGGAATAGATGCTGATTTACGTTTCCTGGTTCACTTTCCCAATACACCATTCGTTGGGCATGGTGCCGGGGATAGCTTCCATGGACATCTGGACTGTAATCTTGTTTAGAAGAGCATAATTTACTTCCCTTGCTTGCAGTCCGCAACAGCTTCGATAAAGAACTTGGAACCTTACGAGTAAGACAATTGTCATACTCCCATTCACCCACCAACATATTTCTTTGTGCTTCCGCCGTGATCGAGCTGGTCGTATATATTTGTCTCTTATTTTTATCGTCGACCAGTGTTCCTTCCCATTTCTACAAATTTGTCTCATTTTCCGAACGAAACACAAAATCCATTTGATTTTACCTCACCTCGCTCTTGGCCGACGAAACGAAGCTCCGCCAAACTCAAGTAGAGACGGAAAATATAAAATGCAAATTATTAGCCAAACTTTTTACCTTCAATAAATTTCTCTTCCAGCAAGCGAGCACCATCTTACTACCCTCACTGTACTGCAGCACACTGTCTTACACTGCACAGTGGTGACTTCACCTGCCCCGGACCGTGCTCTCACACATTCCGAGCTCTTTTCTGTGATAATACTACCGTATCGAAGGACAAGAATGTCCTGCCTGCCAGCATCCCTTACTCTGACACTTTTTCTCATCCTCCCGTACTGCGCTCGAATGTAGCTATGAATCTTTTGAAACAGTGGGCTACTACTGCACAAGTGGAAATGCTTTTTGAGGAGTCTGAGTGGGAGATTTCCAAAAAAAAGAATGACAAAATTTGGAAATCTTCTGCTCGGTTATCTTCGGTTCAAACAACTACCACCGAAGCTACCAACTACTATAGTTCGTGTTTCTATTCTAGTCGATTTTTGGATGCATCCAAATTCTCAATGGTGGAAAGACTTTTCATTACGATCTTTGCTTCAGAAATGACCGCCATACCTACTTCCAGCCGTCCAGTAAATCATCTCGGTGCCAGGGAATTACCATCCATCCAGGTTGATGAAGGGTGGCTGAGTTCGGTAGCGTAAAAGATTGCATCCTCCGTTCTGCAACACTACAAGGTGAATTTCTGCAGAACGCTGAAAAAAGGACAGGCACAAAAAGCGCAACCGGACAAAAGTTTGATAACAAGTTTTCCTTCTTTATAGCCTAGTGCCTGTTACAAAACATGCGGTATTTAACGCAAAAGCTGTTTCCCGGTGGAAGTTTAGTTAATTGTACTCGCCGCCCAATTTCGTCTAACAGACCTTTTGTTCTGAAACTTTCGCCACTGTTGCGCCCGAAAACAAGGGGTTCATCTTAAAAGACGTAAAGCAGGTTCTTACATTGTGCAATCGTGTGCGGACCAGCAATTGATGTGATTCTCCTATCCATTTGCGTGGCTTCTCACAGATTTTATTAACGAGCTTACGCATTTTAAATATTTTAAGACGATATCAGCCTTAACGATGGTTACTTCGATATGATGTTAATGTCAAAAATCTTTCTTACGAATCAATCGGACTTCCATGGATCATTTTCCATCAGTTGACCAAACTTCTCTTCGGTTATTCGAACTCAGTATGTCCTCGTTAAGAAAGTCTCGTCATTGAAGATTGGACACGGAAAAAGGTGAACTGTAAATATGGTTTACATTTTCTACGATTTCTTCCTTCCCTTTCGAAGGTCGTGATCTTGTAAAACATAGATCGATTGGTTAGTACCGCCTTGAACAGATAGCTTTACGAAATTTATCGCCAAAGCATCAAGTCTATTGCTTCTTGCATGCATTAACGCCCCTACAGCCTTTTTTGTATACTGATGAGAATCGAGCACTAATCCTTTACCGGGAGCACTAAAAACAGGGTGAAAAATGTCAATTTATCGAAATAATAATATCCCTTCGTTTGCACACGCACCTATTATCATTAGTGTTTGCAAGCCAGCAACACGTAAATATCCTTCAATGGCAATGGTTGGCACAACTCTGGTAACCTTGCTCCGTACCCAATCTCTGTGAGCCATTAGTGTGCTGAAAGCAAGTTCTGCAAATTGTCTCACGTACCGCAACACGGAACGCAATCTAATCTCCCAAAAGGAACGGTACGCCAGCGGTACGACGAGGAAATGCTTACGCCATCCGACGACTTTTGGTGACGTTTACTTCAAGCCGTTCTCGCCTGGGCGGTGTTAAGATCGCATTAACTCTTCCTCCCACTGTAACACACCGATCGCTCACCATCCACCCTGGTGCTTTAGAAGGATCCCATCTCTCAAACACCTTGCAAGGAGACCGATTTCTTCCTTTATGGGTAATGGACGGTGCCAGCGAGCGTTTTTTGCAGGGAAACTGGCTCGTCCACAAATAAATATTAGACACCAGAAGCAAAACCCGGACGGCCTATTGCCGCCACACAGGGAGCCTGCAGCTCTCAACCCCTTTTTTCGCTGTGTTTCAATTCCACTTTCCGTCGAAACGGGGTTGTGGTATGGGCCTCCCCGAGGGCATCATTGAGCGCCGCACTGTTGTTGCGAGCGTGCGCTAACAAACGCCATTAACGCAACGATAATGGGGAATATTTTCGGAAAATTTGTAACACCTTCGAATAATTAGATTAATTCTCAACACATATTTGTCATTAGAAGAAATCATCACCACCCTTTGCCCGCCGTTTCGTACGTTTTCTGGTCGATATGGGGCGTTAAGGTGTTTTCCTTCACGCCACAAAATGGATACGGTGTTGCTGCGGGAAGCGGAACGAGCTGCAAGGAATTTTGCATTTTTCTGTTCATAATTTGTGCCTCGGCCGACACACCATCAGTTACAGCATTAGCAGCGGAACAGTAACAACAGCACGGCGCTCAGTGATTAATAAATCAAAACCAGCATAACAAGCCCTCCATTCGCCGCATCACAGGCACAAACACACGGCAACAGTAGCACCAGCAGCAGTGAAGGAAGTGTTACGATGGGAAGCACAGTAAGCAACAGAACTGCTTTTAATTTGTAGGAAAATTTTCAATTGCCAATGGCTTTCCCCGAGTGATTCAAACACCTGACCGCATTTGCAATTTTGGGCCGTTGTGTCTGCAGAAAGAAAGCTTCATTGGAGCGAAAAATTAAAACAAAATCATTTCTTCCCCATTCATCGCTTATACCGACCCGAATTTAACGGCACGGACCGGGTTTGTTGTGGTTGTGGTTCCATCGTTCTATCAACGTTTTCAGTTCCGATAATCTCTGAGTTACAACTTGTGTTCCAGGGCTCTAACAAAAAGTCACAGTTAATTCAATTCTGCGCAATAGGCAAAGAGAAAAAAAAGCAAAACAATGAAAACAACTGCGATTACATCGACAACAACAGTTGTAGGGTTTAAAAGCGACCTTAAATCGAAATTCGATGTCGAAGCAAGAAGTGACCAAGAGTGAAAGTGTCCTGCTGCTTACCACCTCGTTGGACCTCGATTCGTCGTGGAAAGTTTTTCCATCGGAATTCTCGTCCTCGATTGTTTTAGGGATGATGAAATTGTGAATACATTAAATCACAACTCAATTAAAATTGAATACAAATTTTCCCACAAACGGTGGAGTTCTGTGAAATGGAAAATGGATAGAAGAAAAGTGATTTTCCGTCACCATCATGCCCGAACTTGGAGAAGTTTTTGTTTTCGTCCTTTGTTTTCTCTATAATGGCGTAATCAACAGAAATTGATAGGTCGTGTAGAAAAAAAGGTTTTTTTTTTTTTGTTTCAAACAAGCCCACAGCCAGATGAACCGATCTCTTTGGCCAAATTCCCTCATTGCTTCGTTCTATTACACCCGTACCCTCGGGTTGCGGATGGTGAGTTTCTGCATAAATTAAAAATTAATTTAAAAATCAATCATCACAACAGTGCACCACTCTCTGCTGCTACGAATGTCCTCGAGGTCCGTGCCAAACACGAGAAAGCGAAAAAGAAAATCGCAACGGAAGAGATGGAGATGGGGGAAAACACGAAAAAACCTTGGTGAGATAATTAATGTAGTCTACTGCATAACGAAACAACTACGGCATATCTTAAACAAAGCAATGGTAATGAACTGCTGATAGATCTGGTGATAACAGTGATTATTCGATTTCGAATTACCAAGCACCCAGTCTGATTTCATGCAAACCTGTTGTGAATTGCTATGTGAAACCTGGAGTGCGATCACAGACTCCACCGCAGGAGCAGATAATGGGTGACAACTGCAGATGCTCCAAAGCTCCATTAATATTCATGGTCTGCTATCTCAACCTTAAACGTCTCCATTGAAGGGTGACGTATTCTCAGAGTCAACCGGAAGGCTCAGCGCGATTGATTCTGACTCGAAATGTGCGTCAATTAAAAATGTATGCATGTGACGCTGTTTGCATATCGGTCTTGAGTTGCTAATGGTTGTGGTTGTGGGCTGGTAATTTGCTATTCGATCATTATTAAAATACATTGAGTGTGGGTAAGCCATAAATGTATGAAGATGACTGGCACTGAATAATGCATGAATATTCGAAGCATGACCTGGGTGCGTAGATGACATTGTAAACCAAATTAAAACAATCATTGCACAATTGCATTTATTACCGGATGAGATGAAAACACTTGGTGAGGTCTCTAGTATGCGTTTCTATTAACGTTTTATCCGATCTTAATCAAATGTTGTGTCCTCTCGTCAAAAGTCAAACATGTTCCTGTGGATATTTGCTTCAAATATACGAGAAGAGAACATGCTATATATACATACAACACTACTACCAAGACTTGTTCAGATCTCATTCTTCTGGCTATTCCACGCGTCCCATGCTGGTGAGATACCGAACATAACAGAAGACGAATTTTTCAAACAATTGAGATTGTTTTAATGTTGCGTTCATTGCGCATCTTGTTCCCATTACCCATCCACGGTAAGACGCTCGCAGGCCTCTGCCTCAAACGTTATTTTTTCCTCGGTTTTACTCGTCTCGTTTTTGCACGTATCGCTGCTAAAGAGCAACAACACGCGCTCGCTCAAATGTTTGGTGCTCGTGTTTCACGTTAACATTACAAGCAAAGTGCACACCCCCATCGGTAGAATTTTCCTCACGAGATCCTCGCTACTTTGCTATTCTTTTAATCATTCCTTTTTTGTACATTTTTCTTGCTTTCCGGATGGGGGTGTTTGGTTGCTGGTTGCCCGCCAGAAGAAGCCATCGCTACAGGAGCTCGTCTCATTCCACAAGTCATTTAATCTTCAGCTACCCGCGATGCCAAAATGGCTTACCAGTCAGTACGTCACGTTAGTGCTCGTCATTTTTATCTGGAGCATCTTCTTCCACCGATGAATGCTCACAATCACATCGCAGGGGCCACTCAGCCATCAAAGGATTGTTTATACGAAAAAGGATGCGAGGGCTCACTTTACCGAAAACTAAGAAATTTCGTGGAACTTGGGAGGAATTTTTTGCGCAACATTTGTGTGACATTGTAGACAACAAAGTCATTTGTCTTCTTGGAAGAGGCATTCAAATATTCTATCTTGAGGACATTAGCTTCGCACAAGCTAATAAAAATAATCAGTTCACAATACGCAAACAAATGGCATTCGCCACCACCCAGAGCGTCAAGTAGTAGTCGCTAATTGTTGGAAGAAAATTACAATCGCCCATGAGCGGATTTTGCTATTTTTCCCGGACATCAACATTGAACTTGCTTCGAGTACCGAGGAAAAACAAACTTTGTCTCGTTTTCCCGCCTTGCATAAGAATTAACCAGGAAACGAGGAAAGAGTTTAGGTGCCATAAGAATGAAACTTTGTGCGGTAGACAGGTCGAGGTCACGCGCCAGATATTCGGTAAAACAGAAACAAGGCTAATGCAGACAATCCCAGGGATCAGTGAATTTTCCCGCTCAATCGAAGGAACTTCGATAAACGACCTACCTCCGCCTTTATCTACACGCACAACTTCGCTGGTTCTGGCTGGCTGGACTGGTGGTCTGGATGGAAACCGCCGCATCAATTGTGTTGCTTACACTAGCAGAAATTATTTGGGATAAAAAATACCCAAACCCACTGGTTGTTGTGCGCTCTCCCGGTTGGCTACACCAACTACCTCCGATAGGGCCCGATCAATGGCGGTGCGGAAAATTATGCTAATATTCGGATGCGGATAGGAAAAGCAAGCAGTTATCTGACGCTTCCGTTGGTCTGTTTTCTTCCTTCGAAGCACGCAGGTTACCATGGCTCATACGATTGATGGTGGTCTGGTTTCGGGGGAAGGAATCCTTTGCCTTCATGGTAGAAGGAGGGACTTCAACGACTTGCTTCTTTCATTAGATACATCCCGTTCGCTTGAAATGGCCTAAAGAAGAATTCGCGCGATAAAAAGTCAACCCCTTCCTGTAGAATTCATTGAATGGTGGTCTGTAACGACAGGCACAAAGTATGAGGCAATGTTTGATAAAACTCCGTGATGGCGGCGGTTTCAAACCAGCAGCGAAAAACGATCAAACTGGGAGTAGTTATAATTTTTATCTTGCTACCAGCACCACCAACTGCTTTGCACAAAAGAATGTCATATGCCTATGGTGAAAAAGGCCAACACACGTGTAATGAAGGACAAGACGCTGCTGTAGATTGTCTCCTTCAAAGCGAGATTTATTTGTGAACATTCTTTTCCTTTTAAAATCCGTTTCAATCCTGCTGGTTTTTACAATGTTTATATTACAAAAGTCCAAATACAAGTGTGGCTCTTCTCTTAGTGCATCAGAAACAGTCATCGCATGATCAGGTCCGGTGTAGCTTCATCCGTCCGTTGGTTTTAATTGAAGACATTAGATTATTTGATCTGTAAAAGTAATTAGTGTGCCCGAAATAATCCAATCATAACAGTAGAAATTAAAATTTACATATTTTAATAAAAATCTCGGATTCGCGCTGACACCGCGAGAGTCACCCATCGCCATCCTGTGTACACACTGCTCGAGTCCGTGTTCGAACCAAGACGCTCCCGTGCTCCACCTAACCTACCTGAACGAGTTGCCAATGTCTTTCACACTCATTAGGGGCATTAGTGCGCACCTCGCTACGCTCGCCACACCGCCGCACCACTACAATCCATCGAAGAGATCTCGTTCGCCTAAGGGCTTATTTCTAACTCACAATCACGCGCTTCAATTGCGCGTTTGCGTAGCGGTGTCAAGGAGCATAAGCACGCACGACGATGCCTCACCATGGAAAGTGGCGCTCATTTCCAATGAGACGCGTTCCTTTCGGGCTCTCAACATTCGACAGCGAATCTTACAAAGTGCTATGTGTAGCTGCAAGAGCAGGCAAATCTTGATACGAAATGAATTTTAATACTTTTTATAAACTTTAGAAATTAACACTTTCTCACTCGCGCACGCACCCATCCTTCCATGGGGTGCGTTCCGGGAGGGAGATACGGCCCTCGAGGGAAGCTGAGTGCTAGAGGTGGCCTCTCCAGAGGATTTGCTTACACCTCTTGCCTCGCATCACGTGGACAATCAATACCACAAGACTTGTTCGCTTTCCCTTGTGTCACCTTCCACGCCGTTAGTGGTACAGTGTGGCACGAGAAAAATGTTCCGGTGGCTTCCTCAAGGTCCGCGTGGAACGTTTGCTGATTGTGCAGTTTGGAATAATTTTCCCATTTTCCAAGGGGTTTTTCCTTTTTTCTCTCTGGATGCTGTGGAAGCTAAACGGGTTAGTAAAGCGCAGGATCTTACCTTTAAGCGTGCCATTCAAATGCGTCCTGGCTTACAACGATGTCTTTTGATGAGTTGAGTATCAAAATGAAGTCAGCGCAAGAATCTGCAACCCATTGAATAGTAGCGCAATAATCAGAAATGCACGACCAATTAACTGAAACTCGTAGAATTCATGTATCGTCCACCGCTTAACAGGAAAAAGGGGTACAGAAAGGATGATCAAACACGAATTTTTAAAACTGCAACTGTGGATTCGCCGCCACAGCCACCGGCAATAACCATCATCGTCGACAAACGCGGATTATCAGCCATCGGATGGCTTCGACGGGAAAGAAATCGGAAGGCGCAAGGACACAGTGGAAAGGACGTTACGTTCTCCAAGCAACAATACCCCAAACCCGTCCAAGCCTCCTCCCTGCCTGACTCTTCGCTTACTGTGTGTGTGTATGTGTGTTTGTGGCTGGTGGGATAATTTTAAATTTTTATTGTCACCGATTTGGTTTCATTACTTTGGTTGCTTGGCTTATCTTCACCAGCGCAGCTCAGTCCGCGCCCGTCATTCGCTAACAGTCGCGCTGTTACCATTATCGACCACAACAACAACTTCCCCTGGGCGGGTTGGCGTGGAAGGTGACTTTTAATGGTGAGCACTATCGACGAACCTGACACGGCTTGTCCTCTTTCCACACCAGAAAGCAGTTCCGAGGGCCGTGTGCCGAAAGTGTTACGTCGAAATTAAAATCGCTGATATTTGCCAGAGCCGCGGATGCTCAGCCCCACTGCTCTCTCCAGCACGGAACGGAACGAATGACGAACAAGATAATAATCGTTCGGCAGTGTTTTTGCTGAAAAATGGTCACGATTATTGCACCGTAATAATGAAAACAGGACGAGAAGGCAGGTGGTTTTCCACTCTCCGCACGGTATTGGTGTTCGAAAAAGGAGTTTGATTAATTTTTTACGATTATTGTTATGATCGCTACCTGGCAAAGCAGCACATCGGTCAGACTGTTTCCTTAATGGCACTCATTTTGCGCTAACGAGTGCGATGCCGCAAACAGCGAAACAGCGAAAGACGTTTGCTTGCTCTTCTGCCTGATTTATTGTCTCTAAGCATGGGTGCTCTTTCAAGAGTTTGCCAATAGCGATTTAATAACACCAGCTCCAATTGTTCTAGCAAAAAAGCGTGTCCGTGTGCAACAGATCGGATAGTTACGTTTAGGAATATCTTAACGACAGCAAAACCAAAACTACCAGCTGTGCTCACCACTCCAACGTACAGGATTTATTTTATCGTAGAATAATATTTTTATTTCGATGTCCTTTTTGCGTGAGCCGCCACTGGTGCTGCAACCAGAACCTTAGCTACGGCGAGCAGTAGCGTATCCACATAAATTAAATCCAACCACAGAAAAGAAAGCGAAGGGACAAGCGTTGCCACTGTTTCTTTGCCAGTCTTTTCTCAACCCGCAACAAATAAAGTTCCAAATCTCGATCCCTTTTTAAGAAACCCGTTAAGAACTTCAGGCAAAAACTTGTGTTCGTCCGGGCTGCGGTAGGCAGTTGCACTGTTACCTAACGTCTATAATACTTTTATAGTTTACATCTTACCTAAACTGTTGGCAAAACGCAGGATAAAGAAAGGTCTCTCCGTCCTCTCGCCCATTGATGGAGGTGTTGGCACACACACGGCGCACCAGAAGGGCGGGTCGCGTTAACCCGGCAGGAACGGAGGACATCCAAGATAGTTATTTGTGCAAACGAAAGCATAAGTACAGCGTAAACCAGATCTAAGGCCAATGATGGTGGCCGAACGGTCCCGGGAAATGCTACCGTACAAAACAACATTCGGCTAAACCCTTCCCAGCTTATGCTGCTGCAGTGGAAAACGGTGAAAAAATCAAGTTAACAAGAAAAATTATACCATCCTTTGGTCCCCTTCAGGGTTTATATTCTTTCATTATGTCCAATTTTTTCATCTGTGGCGTTTCCGGTTCGGTCTCCCACACACACACACACACACACACTCGCGCGCGAGCAAGCATAATTTCCTCATCGTATTATGGTGTGCCGTATGTTCCTCCCCGTTCAATCTGACCGCTCTGCTGCACGAAGTTTGGGCTTTGGGAGTAGAGAGTCAACTTTTTAGTCGCCGAGCACAACCTCTCAAACAATAATTCCTATATTTTAATGTGTGTATATTTTAAGCGGATACGATTTCGTACAAATGCTCTTAATCGCATGACCGTCAACGTTGTTTCAGTCATTCCGGAGCCAAAGCCGCTGGTGACCCTTTTCCCGGGGTTTTCGCATTTTCCCCCGTGTCTCCTGGTTAACCAAGCTTGCGACTAACCCACACCCGAAGGCAGGCACACTAGAGCAGGCACGATGGCCAGGCAAAAGACCGTATTGAAGTTAAGTGGTGTGTGGGTAGTTTGGGAAACTCTTTTTTTGTATTTATCTTCCAGCGCCATCCTTCTCCTTCCCGACCACGGTGGCCACGCGTGCCGCGGCGATCCAGGGCGCAGGTTTTTATTTATTTTCTCGGGGGCTTGAGTTCCCATCATGAGATTAAAATATTTATCTGTGTGTCTCTCGTTTCACCGCTGTTGTGATCCGCTTTTCAAATATGTCCTGGTCCGTGGTTTCTTATTTGGTATCCCCTTCCCAAAAAAACACACCCAGAGAAAGCCAACGTCAAAAAAAAACAATTCCCCGCTTAAGTACAAGAACGCACGGTAGCAAAAACAATACAAAAATTCCGAAACGGACAAATCACTTCTTTGTTGGAGACCGAGACAAGGAAGGGAATTATCCCGTTGGGTTACCAAGCATGTCCCTCCCAAAGTTCTTAAGGCTCGAAAGGGTCGACTGCGAGGACCAACCACCATCGACTGAACGCGGGCTGTGTAGCACACCACAACCGTCGAACCGGCATGATTTTGTGCGTTAAAAGATCGACCGACCACCTTTTCCGCAGGACCGCGACACACGCACCGTTCGAGACAGTGATATGAGTAATGTAGACACATTACTCGCTCGCTACAGATGTAGACAAATGAGTACAAAATAGTTTAAATCCCGTGCAGCAGAAGAAATAGCAATATTTCTTATTGGTTGTATTACGATTCCTTAAATAGGGAAGTATCGAGAATAAGGACCGAACAGATTTATTTCACATGCGACATTTTGAGGCGCGTTGGACTAGTGGTAACAAAACAGGATCAGTGTCAAATCCCATCCTTGATCGATCCATTCCTACGCAGGGTGTACAACATTTAAACTGAGAAAATACAATCGTTGCCGCCTTGAACTGTGTGCCTGAAACAAAAGTTAATACGTCATTTATAGACTCTCTTCCATCGGAAGCTGTACTTGTTGTTGAATTGTGCCACTGGTTCCATCATGATTTGACCGCTGCTGTACACGCTGTCTGTTACGAACGAGCAAAGAAGAAGGCCGAAGGGTTTTCTAAGAGGCTTTGTATTAATTTAAACATGTTACACTAATACGTTTTTTTCTGTTGTACTCACTGCTGGTACATTTTTTTTCCTGAATTTCTCGGTTCGCTTTTTTTCGAAGGAATCAGCATTAAAACAGAAGCGATTTATGTAGAAAGTGGAAACTGCTTAAAACGAACGGTCACAATGGAAGAAGGGTTATGCTGCAACCAGATTGCTTTATTGTCATCCCAATTCTGGCCAGCACTCGAATCTGCAATCGCTGTATCTGGACTTCTCTCTCTCTCTCTCTCTCTCTCGCTCTCTCTCTCTCTCTCTATGCTATTTCCTACAATTCCGTGATGACTTTCCGCCCGGTTCCCCACGAGCAGACGAAGCAGCAGCAGCAACTCTGTGCGATGATACTTGTACTTCTCAAGTTTGGGGAATTAGGGATACAAATGAATATTAACGTGTCCGAAAAGGGGCCCCGCTCTGGTCTGGGTGGTGGCTGGCAGTGACAACCCATACCATTTACCGCACTCTGATTAGCCGTGGTCCGCGCGTGTAAAGGTTGTAGATCAACTCACAATACGACACAAACCCGTGGCATATGTGAGGACGTGCGAAAGGTCCGGTGCTGGGGCCGTTATCGTTTTTTCTCTCGAGTCTTGTGGGAAATGGTAGTACTTTTTAATTTTACTAAATTATAATATACCTTCGGCACCAACTGGTCCTTCCCTCCTTTTACGTGATCTTCATTCTCCCCGCGTGCCACAGACACAAAAGAGTTTGAATCGCTTTTTTGAAACGGAGAGATAGAGAGCCGTATAGCTTTCACTATTCATATGTGAATTACAATGCTGACGATGTAAAATACCGAAAGCGTTTTTTTTTTTTTTTGTTTCAATTTCTGATCCTGTGCAATGAAAAGATGTACAGAAGGAAGTCGAGGAAAAAATTGACCGAACGACTTTTATTGCAGATTTTGCTTTTTGTCGTTCCCTCAAGCTATTTATTCTATTTAGTACAGATGCAAGACAGGATTTAAAATAAGCTAATCGCATAGTGGCCATTATAGTGTTTGAGAGAGTTTTGGACCGCTTTCACTTCATTACTTGCATTACTAAATAGATGTAGCTATTTGTATATTAAACCCTTCCAATTCGTCTATATCGAGCAGCTCTTTATAGGTAGTGTTAGGACAGCCCCCGGTGGTAGATGCGGCAGCGGAACCGGAGTTTGATTCCCATCTGGGCCGCTTCTCCATAGTGAGGATTGACTATCCAGCTATGCGGTATCAATAAGTCTAGTAAGCCAGAAATGGCAAGATAAGAGGAGATGGCCCAAGATACGAGGTCGTTAGACATAGTGTTAGCTTCTGCCAGAAGTTCGTTGCAAATAATCAATTATGCGATATTCTTGCTTCAAGCAGCTTTATCGACACCCTTTCATCGTGAAACAGAATTGAAGCTAGAAAAAAAAAACCAACCAAACCCCTCCGAGCTCCAAAGCACAAGTGGCAAACAAATGCGAACGCAAATGTACAAATGATGTTTAGGCCGTGTTTGATGACACGCACCTACCATGCAACCAAATCAGCGTCGAGGTTTAGTTGCTGGATAATGCTCCCCTCGAAACAATGCCCTTTTTCGCAGGTTCACCTTGTCGAGCTTTCCCACGACGCTGCTTGACAGCACTGCAGTTTCCAACCACTTAGCGCCCATCCTCCAGCGCGGGCCACGTGTCGGGGTCAGAAGCGAGCTTTAACCTCCTGCTCCTAGCACGGTACCCGATGTTCGTGCGGCCTACAGCGTGGCGGCACGGGAGAAGCTTTCCGTTCCGGAAAAAGGATTAAAATCCGCGCCGTGCGCGCACAACGTTTATAGATTTTTATTTACATTTAAATTTATAAATTAATTTGAAGAAAATGCAAAATACATGTCGGTGGCCCGCGCCCGCGGAACGTGTATCCGAGAGGGAAAACTTTTCGATTTATTTGCGTGTGCCCAACTCTCCTGTCTGATGCCCGCGACACTCTGTACCAGCGAAAGTATTATGCCATCTTTTTCCGAAACCGGCGTGGCGTGTGGTACGTTGGGCGTATTTGTGAACATGCGGAAAATGGCACCGTACCGTCCGGTACTGCTGCTGCTCCTGCTGCTGGGTTCATAATTTTCTCTTTGATATCAAATGGAAGTGTTTGTGCGCCGTTGCGCTGCACCACTTTGCCACCGGCGTTGTGCGGTGTAGACCCTTGGGAGGTTGGCCTGAGATTTTCCAACCCTGCTCCGCGAGTTTAAGGTCGGTGGCCAAAAACGCATCGCACCGAAGGCAAACCCGCTACAAAGAACGCTTTTCGTGGCGCCGCGGTTTGTGTGAGGATTAATATAAGTCGGGTATATTTATGTGTTTACACGCGGTTTGGTTCGTTTGTCACGGGTCGAAAGTTTACTACAAGTGAGACCTGCTTTTACCTTTCGGATATATTATGATTCAATGACTGTGCCTCCAGCAAGCGGAATTGGTGTGCTTAAGTCAAGCAGCGTTCCTCAACCAATCCGCTGCTTTCCGTACGATGCGATCGAAATGAGCGGTACTTATGGGCAAAGTTTTAATTAGCATGTTGCAAGGATACGTCACGGATTACCAGTGCCGAGTAGAATTTATCGAGAATGTGGTACCGTATTTAATTTTTTTTTCTCTCTCCTGTTTTCCCCATTTTTTGCAGTGCCTACAATCTCGACGAACATCTATTTACCGAAAATGCAATGCTCGAGCTGCTACAGATCCGCTGGCATCCGGCATCTCCGACGGATTCACACTTGCTCGCCCTGCTGTCGGACAATTCGATAAGGTAAGCGTCCGGTGCTCGGTAGATGCGTTACGGCATAACCTCAAAAACCGAATACCGAATACCATTTATGTCATCACACTTGCTTGGGCGGCCCCTAAACGTCCTCGCATGGCCGAGTGTCTCAGTGCAGCGAATCCCGGATCGTTGATCCAGCACGATGACAACGGCCTGTGATTATGCCAGCAAGGAGAAACCGACCGGCGTCTAGAGGGCCGCGTTCCCCCGGATTCCGATTTCGGAACGGGCCGCTTTTCCGAGTGCTTAAACCCGAAAACAAAAAGAAATCATTGCCTATCTGTGTGTGTGTGTGTGTGTGTGTTGCTGTTTTGCAGAGTGTACGATGTGGACTCGCTACGTCATGTATGGCGCATTGGACCGACACCGACACCGCAAGCCGTCATCGGTGCAGGCGGCGCAGGCAAACAGGCCGGTGGTATCATCGCCGGATCGCCGGGTAACAACGTGTCCTCGTCCGGAATCACTTCGAAGCTCGCCTATCTTAACAGTCTGGGCGATACGGCTGTTGATTTTGACATCGCACCGCCACGTGTGGTTTCTTCCGCCACCGGTTCTGGAAGTGGTTCTATCGGCGATGCAACGTTCTCGCCGACGCTGGCCGGGACAACGACCCTGTCAACGACGTCGTCATCGGTGGTCACCACAGCGAGGCCGGCCATTACTCCGAAGGAAGGTGCCCTCATGAATGTAGGTATCCCTGCTACCTGTGGGCCGCACTGCCAGTCTATTGCCTGTGTTTGTTTGCCCATTCGCTCGTGCTAGAGCACGTGGGGATCCACACCACAGAAATCATTCTCGTTTCGGGTGCTCCATTTTCGGACGCATCGGTCCCCGTGTACCATCGTCGACACTGCTTGTCAATGTGTGGTGCGTTCCCAAACGAACCCTCTCAATGGCACCCTCCAAGAGTGGCACATTTGTGTCACAGGCTTCTGTTTGCACAACCTCTTGTGCCAATATCGCACTTTTGTGAGCTTCTTCTTCGTACCGGTTCTCTAAATAGCCTTCTTTTTTGTGTGTCCCCAAAACGCAGGATTCTTTGATCGCGCACAAGAATAAAAAGTCCACCACAGCGGCGGCGGCGGCTGCAGGAGCCGGCACGAAAGTCGAGTGGCCGATAGTGATTCTGCGGGGCGACGGCAATGTCTATGTACTTTGTGCCGGCATCGACACCAATCGTCCCAAACTGCAGGGACCGATTTCGATTCAACCCCAGGTGGACGATAACTATGGGCTCGATTCCTGTTCGCTCATCGTTGTTCCGACGTTGCCTCCGACGGTCATCATTGCGGAAAGCACGGGCAAAACGCATCATGCACTCTTCCTCGAAGAGTCCTGCCCGCTCGAACGCTCCCTCACGTCCGAGCTGACGGACAGCAATCTTACCATGCATCCGTGCGAATGGTACCTTCACGTGCTGGAAACGGTCGAACTCGAGCTGGGACTGCCGAGCGTCGAGGAAACGAAGGAAGCCAAGGGCTACTCCTGTCCGCTGCATCTCAAGCGCGACCCGTTGAACGAAGCCCGCTACTTTGCCTACCACAACGCTGGTTTGCACGCTGTCACGCTGGATTTCACTCGTCCACTGCACGAGTTCGTCCAGCAGGAGGGCGACGAAGATCTAGCGGACAAGTATCCCCTGTTCAACTCGCACAGCCGTGCCGAATACGTCGTTTGCACGAAGGCGCTCCAGAACGCCAACACGAATGCGGTGCTCGGTTTTACGCTGCTCCAATCGCCTTCCGGGTTGGTGCTGTTCCTAGCCTCGGGACAAGTCGTTTCGCTGGATCTGATTACCGATCACAGTTTGATTCGCAAGTGGCCTCTCACGGGCTCGAACAAAAAGACCAACAGCGGTGAATCGCCCATCAAAAATGTAAGCGAATTCTAGCAAACAACCTTCTTCCGAGCCGCTTACATTTTTCTTTACCGAATTTCTTGCCTTTTCCAGATGCTGAAAGATTCTTTCCAGAAACGGATTCACTCTATTCTTAAATCGGGCCTCACTCAACCCATTCTGAAGCTGGACCAAACCACCGAACCTACACCGCAAGAAGCATTCGAACTCCTAACCCAGGCCACCCGAATGCTCCGCGAGAACTATTTCGTGCGGCAC